>NW_027256890.1:18828362-18875862 GCF_029215685.1 Pituophis catenifer annectens
GTTTCTTAGCGAGCACCTAGAAGTCAAGAGGAAGATACATGGCAAATTTCAAGTTTATAGGCATTACAGTTCTGGAGATTTTGTGATTACCACGTGAGTGGTTTTCGCTTGTATATATATAGATTGGGTTATTTGCGGGTGCTTGAATGGAATGGAATGGGTGTGTTTTTTAGTCTTTGATGATTATTTCTAGATTTACGCACTGGGGGAAAACCGCAATGCAGAATTGGTTTGATTTACTGAGGGTGTGGGGTTGACTAGAATTAATTAATGAGAGGGATTTGAGTTAATTCGATTAATAATGATGGTTCGGGTTGATTAGGCAAAAATCATCCTGCTTGGGAATAGATTGTTTAATTCAGGTTTATGAATTTAGTAGCTGGTGATTGGCCTCACCTGAATTATAGTAATAAGAATAAATAACTTGGCTTAACTCGGTTAGGGAACCCACTGGCATGTTATATTTTGCCTCGGATTGATTGAGCCCCGTCGATTTGCCGGAAAACCAACGAAAATCAAATAAACCCACTTTAGCTTCCTGGCTGAGATATTTTCAAATCGAGTTTAGCTGCTTGCAATTCTGGAAGTTTGCACTTACGACTGTGCAACAGTTCGATTCCAGCAGTGGACTGGCCAATCCAGGGAGGAAATTAAATGTTCTCCGATGAAATGATACCGATCGGAACAAATTTTAATATTTGCAATGCCGGCTGGCCTGCAATCCTTTCCAGCAAGGCATTCGAATAAGGTCGCTTTAAGACGCGTGGACTTCGATTCCCAGAATTCCCCCACCAGGAGAAGGTGGTCATGTTTCTTCTCCTTAAATTTATGGGGGTTTTTTTCTTTTAAAAAAGGATGGAAATTTGGTTTTTTTTTTGGGGGGGGGGAGGCAAGGCAAGCTCTCTTGCCCAATTTTGATAACTGTCATCTCCTACCAGTGAGGTGGAGGTGGAGCTGATCCTCCACATTCAGGAGCAGTCTACTGTCAAGGAAAGCAGGAAAGCAGGCCGGAAGGGAGCAAATTACTAAATAAGCTTTCTGAGGATTGAAACAACCAGACGATTATTCTTTTCATCTCTTTCCCAGGTTCCTTGAAGTCCACCAGGATGTCCTACCAGAGTCAGCAGTGCAAACAACCTTGCCCCATTCCTCCCCAATGCAAGAAGACCATCCCACCACCTCAGCAATGCTGTCCCCCACCTCAGCAGTGCTGCCCCCCTCCCCAGAAGTGCTGCCCTCCACCCCAGAAGTGCTGCCCTCCACCCCAGAAGTGCTGCTCACCACCCCAGCAATGCTGCCCACCACCCCAGCAATATTGCCCACCACCCCAGCAATGCTGCCCACCGCCCCCAGCAATATTGTCCACCACCCCAGCAATGCTGCCCCAAGCAGCAGGATCAAAACCCGAAATGCTGTTAAGAAGCTGTTGAAGGCAACGTCCGGAAGGGGAATGGAGAAAGAGAAAGTCCATCTCTTGAGATCTTCCAACCTCAACCAACACGGAAGCCCACCAAGAAAACAAGACCCCAGGGAATTGATGATTCGAGACCCTTTCCACGCAGCTCTGGGGTGGCTTATTTCGTTGGCTTCTTGAAGGCCAACCCAACCACCGAAAGGCCGTACGGTTGGAGAACTCGGCAGCCAAAACTATCATGAGAACTTCCAAGAAGAACCGGGCTCTTGATCCTTAATCATGTCAACATCTTCTCCTCTCTTCCCCCTTCCTGCCTTGCCCTGCGCTCTGCTTGTCCCCTGGCAAAATCTTATTAAAATGCATGAATTAGCTGACATTGGAAAGTTGAATTTCTATGGTTCCTTTGGGTGTGGGTGAGGAAGGGAACACAAGGGGGCAGGACAAGAAGCCTTGGTTGGTAATAAATCAAGGAGAGAAGCAACCTGGAATGAAGGAGAAACTCCCTAATGGTGAGGACAATGAACCAGTGGAACTGCTTGCCACTAGATGGGTGATGGGTGCTCCATCACTGGAGGTTTTCAAGAAGAGATTGGAAAACCATTTGTCTGTAATGGGATATGGTCTCCTACTTGAGCAGGGGGCTGGACTAGAAGACCTCCAAGGTCCCTTCCAACTCTGTTATTCTACTATTCTGCTACTCTTTTTTTTTACTTACTTACTTCCTTTCCTTCCTCCTTCCCTCCCTCCTTCCTTCTCCCTTCCTTCCTTCTCTTGGAAAACCATTTGTCTCTAATGGGATATGGTCTCCTATTCTATTCTATTCTATTCTGTTCTGTTCTGTTCTGTTCTGTTCTGTTCTATTCTATTCTATTCTATTCTATTCTATTCTATTCTATTCTATTCTATTCTATTCTATTCTATTCTATTCTATTCTATTCCACCACAATGGTCCTGTAGGGTGGACTACTGGCCAGATTTGAGACAGCAACATCCAACCAAGTTCCACCAAGACTTTCTCAAGGTCACTAGAGATTGGGTCAGGCTCGATTTACAAAACACAGGTCGAACTTATGACCGCAATTATGACCATTTCTCACACTTATGACCGTTGCACCATTCCTTACGTTCCACATGATCAAAATTCAGATGTCCGGTTCCCTTTACCACCATGTTCCTCATTTAACAACTGAAGGGTTTTGCTTAACATCGGTGGCAGGAAAGGTTGGGAAATGGGACAAAACTCACTTAACGCAGAAGGGAGGCCAGATCTAAAGACAAAGGAAGTTTCTTGGATGGTGTCCACCAGATCCTGATTTATTCCTGGTTTTCTCAGCATATTTTGGGGGTGACCAACCACGCTCGATCAGTCCGACCAACCACCACCACCCCAAACCCCACAAAATTTTGCTCCTTTGACGGTCCTCGCAAGGAAGGTTTTCCAGTTTTCCAACTTTGTTGACATAGTATGAATTTTCACCGGTGTGACTGGGGGGTGTGTGAAAATGTGATTTAAATAGGGCAGTTTTGTGACTAACACACCCTTTTTTTAAATCTGGAATTAGCAAGATAAACCAGATTTCAGTGAAGAATAAACTCATCTTGAACACGAGGTTTTCCTTAGGGAGTTATGGAATTTACAATGGGTTTTTTCCCACTTAGATCTTGTCTCTTTCCATCTGTTGCAACCTTAAAAAGTCTTTATCCCATAACCCCCCCTAAAAGAAATATCTCTCAAATCTTTGCAGATCTCCAATTATTTTTATTTACAATTCAGGTGTTCCTGGGTTACCTTTGTAATGAAATACAATTCTCCTTCCACGCCCGGGCTCAGCTCAGCCAGAAAGGGTGAAACCTAATTTAAAAGGAACAATAACAAAAGCACAACTGAGACAAGGTACAAGAAGCATCGTGCATCCTGGCACGAGAGAAGGATGTGGGTTAAAAACTCCTAAAAAGTCCGTCAAAAATCAGAACAGATTTGGTGCCACCGAAATAGATTAACTTGGGGTAAGGGGTCAGATTTAAAAAGGAGAATATGGAGGGTCCTTGGCTGAAGATGGCCACTCCACAATGTGAATCATCAAAGTTTCATTAGGGCTCCAAGAAGGAAAGTCAGTTTAATTTCTTGATCAAGAAGGAAAAGCAGTTAATTTTTTTGATCAAGAAGAAAAAGCAGTTAATTTTTTTGATCAAACAGGAAAATTCGTTCATTTTCTTGATCAGGAAGGAAAATTCATTCATTGTCTTGATCAAGAAGGAAAATTCGTTCATTTTCTTGATCAGGAACGAAAATTCATTCATTGTCTTGATCAAGAAGGAAAATTCGTTCATTTTCTTGATCAGGAAGGAAAATTCGTTAATTTTCTTGATCAAGAAGGAAAATTCGTTCATTTTCTTGATCAGGAAGGAAAATTCGTTCATTTTCTTGATCAGGAAGGAAAATTCGTTAATTTTCTTGATCAAGAAGGAAAATCAGTTAATTTTCTTGATCAAGAAGGAAAATCAGTTTATTGTCTGGCCAACCTACTTCAGTGGTCCTAACATAGGAATGTAGCCACCAGAAGGCAGCCTTGATTTAGATTTTGTCAACAAATTTACTGATTTTCTGGCCACCATCGGACAAACTGAAGAGGAACTCTATGTTGGTTTCTTTTCGAATCTCATATATATATATGTATATCAGGCTTATGCAAGGAGTCTTTTGCAGCAACTGCCGTTACTATTTCAAATCTAGGGCTGGTAGTCTGCTTTGCTGGGATGGCCCCGCCTCTTCATTCTGATTGGTTGGGAGTCCCAGTCTGTGTCTATTGGCTTGGCTTCGGGTGTATGGTCGGTTTTTCTCCACCAGGTGGCAGGGCTTCATGTTTGTGGCTGGCTGGAATGTGATTTGGTTGGAGGTCTCGGTGTGTGTGTGTGTCTGGCTTCTGGGGTCTAGATTTTTCTCTCTGTGGGTGCTGGGGACTCGTTCGTTGACAAGGGCTAGTTTCCAGATGTCTGGCAGAACACAAGAATGCAGTCAGAAAAGAAGAAAAAACTTCCTCCCTTTTCCAGCACCTTAAAGCAACAGGACATGAAATTGATTTTGAAGGAATTAATCTCCAAAACTGAACACTTCAACAAGAGAATAATTATGGAAGCCATTAAAATAGAAAAACACCCCCATAACATGAATAAACGTGATGATACCTCCCACCTACCAGACATCTGGAAACTAGCCCTTGTCAACAAACGAGTCCCAGCACCCACAGACAGAAAAATCTATGCCAGACACAATTTCCCCCACCATATTATGTTGCTCCTCCTTCCCCTGATGTAAATGCTGCACCTTTAACAGCACAGGTGCCTCCAGGAGCAGCACAATCTGCCTTGCAGGATCAAGTGTACTACCAAAGAGCCTTGGTAGTACAGTGGTTTAATGCACCCTGTTATTAAGACTAGCTGCCTGCAATTACTGCAGGTTCAAATCTTACCAGGCTCAAGGTTGACTCAGCCTTCCATCCTTTCTAAGGTAGGTTAAATGAGGACCCAGTTTGTGGGGGCAATAAGCTGACTTTGTATAAATATACAAAAGGATGAAGGCTATTGCTTAACGCATTGTAAGCCGCCCTGAGTCTCCGGAGAAGGGCGGCATATAAATCAAATTTAAAAAAAAAAAGTGAGTCCAACAGCCCCTCAGCTTGATTCACAGGCTCAAGTGCTCCCAGCAACGTCGCAATGGCCCCAGCCTGATCCAACATCATAGGCAGCTCAAAATCCAACATCCCAGGCAGCTCAAGCTCTGTATCCAGCTCTGACGGTTTTAAGTCAGTGGTGAAATCATCTGAGGTTTGCCACTGGCTTGCTGTGTGTGTATGCATGGTGTGGACCAAAGCACTCCCGACATAAGAAAGATGTCAGACAGCGATGCTATCGCAAAATAAATGAATTTCCAAACTGCCAATCTTTAAGGAAATCTTTTCTTTAATTGAGCACAGCCACCGGATCATGACTCGATGCGGACAAGACTGACCTTTTGCCCCCCAATCCCTCCCTTTCCGATCCCCAAATCTCTGCTTCTCATTGGCTATCTTCCAAGTCATTCTTCAGACTTCTTGTCTCGTCATTTCCCAGGAATGTCTCCCCCTCTTCATTTCCACGACAACCCGACTTCAAAGGGATTTAGCAGGCATAAGTTCAGAGCTTATCTCTCTCTCCCTTCTGCTCTCTATGCCAGCGTCGAAGCGCTGACAAAAGAAGTTGCAAAAACTGGAGGTCCCGACTGCTAAGGACTTAAAGCCCAGCTTGGCATTAAGGCCCAGATTGAAATTTTTCTGAAAATCGGGCTCCTCATTCATATACAATCAATCAAGGGTGGGGGCCGGCGGGTGGGTGGTGCTACATTCGGACTATAAGACACATCCAGATTTTCACCCTCTTTTGGGAGGGTAAAAAGGTGCGTCTTATACTCCAAAAAATACGGTACATTCATTATTCCCATAGTTAATGTGGGTTGCCCCTTTCTCATCTCCCTTCCTCTGCTCGCTTACTCTTGGGGGCTGGAATGGTTATGTCAGACATCCTAGATGCCAGCATGCAAACTTTTGCCAAACTTGTGGAACTCGCGGTGTAAAATTTGTAGACACGGAAGATTGAACTGCTTTCTAGTTTATTTGCAAGATGAAAGCCCACACTCTTTCTCAGAAAACCTATTTCATTGCGAAAGGGTAGTATTTTGTAAAAGTTAGGAGGAACAATAAACCACAACCGCAAATTCAACTTGTGTAAAAAACAACTGAAGCAATCAGGGCTTTTTAAAAAAAAAAACCTTCTCATTCCTTTTCCTTGCAAAAACGTACCATTGCCTTTCCACTGAGTGTATTAAACATATTACATCCTTGGTTTGGAGATTTGGGCTGAAATGATTAACAACATTAATCCTTGTCCTTGAATCTTGATAGAGTTATCTATGCACCTTATCCTTGAACCCTAATTCCCTTAACACTTTCAAACTATTCACTAAGTCTGCACTACTATTAATCTTCTCATCGTTCCCACCACCCATCCCCTTCCGCTTACGACTGTATGACTGTAATTTTGTTGCTGGTATCCTTACGATTTATATTGATGTTGTTTCCTGATTGCTTATTTCTTCCCTATGACTATCAGTAAGTGTTGTACCTTATGATTCCTGACGAACGTATCTTTTTTTTTATGTACACTGAGAGCGTATGTACCCAAGACAAATTCCTTGTGTGTCCAATCACACTTGGCCAATAAAGAATTCTATTCTATTCTATTCTATTCTATTCTATCCTATCCTATCCTATCCTATCCTATCCTATCCTATCCTATCCTATCCTATCCTATTCTATTCTTCTTTTGTCTGAATTGCTCTTTTTCATCCTGGGTACTTTTTCCTTCAGCACTATGAATTTTCTTTACCTGGCCCTGTTTTTTTTTTCTTTCTGTCTTTACCTGCTCTCAAATCATTATTAGTGTCGTTTATCTTGCTTTTGAGGGACGCGGTGGCTCAGTGGCTAAGACGCTGAGCTTGTCGATCGAAAGGTTGGCAGTTCAGCAGTTCGAATCCCTAGTGAAAGCGTAATGGGGTGAGCTCCCATTAATTGTCCCGGCTTCTGCCAACCTAGCAGTTCGAAAACAGGTAAAAAAAATGCAAGTAGAAAAATAGGCACCACCTTTGGTGGGAAGATAAAAGTGTTCCATGCACCTCTGGCGTCGAGTCATGCCGGCCACATGACCACGGAGACTTCTTCGGACAGCACTGGCTCTTCGGCTTTGAAATAGAGATGAGCACTGCCCCCTAGAGTGGGGAACGACTAGCACATATATGCGAGGGGAACCTTTACTTCCTGCTGCGTTGCCCCTTTTTCCTGTAGATAAGGGTCAGCTTGCTTTCTGGAAGAGTGCATTGTTTAATTCCTGTGGCTGCTACTTTTCCTGTCGTTAAGGGTGGGCTCTCTTGCCGAGGTGGCACGTCTTTCTCCTTAATTTTTCTTTGGGAAGGAATGGATCTTTTCCATCCTGTGTTGGCGGGGTTCAATTCCCTTCTGTTTCCCTGAGATGGCTGGTTCCCTGGGCTGTCTTAATGGAGGAAACCAAACAGAGATGGGAAAAGAAGAAGAAGAAGAAGAAGCATGGAAACCCTAGGTGGAGTACCTGCCCTTAGATCGGCAAGCAAATACTAATCGCAATACACCGAGATTTGCACGAACGTCTTGCCATGAGGGTGCAAGCGGAGTGCGATGGGTGTATGAATGAGATGCTGACCATCAACGTAACCATAAGAGTCTGAGCCTGACCACTTCTCCGTAGATAAGGAAGGCCTTTTTCCGTTGGTCTGTGGTCCAGAATTACATTCATTATTCCCGTAGTTAATGTGGGTTGCCCCTTTCTCATCTCCCTTCCTCTGCTCGCTTACTCTTGGGGGCTGGAATGGTTATGTCTAGGGGAAAGACATCCTAGATGCCACCGTGCAATCTTTTGCCAAACTTGTGGAACTCGCGGCGTAAAATTGGTAGACACGGAAGATTGCACTGCTTTCTGCAAGCTGAGAGCCCGCAATCTTTCTCAGGAAACCTATTTCATTGCGAAATGCACAAACAGACTCATTCAACCAGAAAGTATTGCGTGTGTGGTTGCGGAGGGTAGTATTTTGTAAAAGTTAGGAGAAACAATAAACCGCAGCCGCAAATTCAACTTGTGTAAAAAAAACAACTGAAGCAATCAGGGCTTTTTAAAAAAAAAAACCTTCTCATTTCTTTTCCTTGCAAAAACGTGCCATTGACTTTCCACCAAGTGTATTAAACATATTACATCCTTGGTTTGGAGATTTGGGTTGAAATGATTAACAACATTAATCCTTGTCCTTGAATCTCGATAGGGTTATTGATAGAAACTCGATAGAGTTTCTTCTCCCATGAATGACGCATTGGGAGAGAGAGGAGCAAAACAGGTGACTTTTCTCGAGACCCGAGAGTGGAGTTTTATTTCTCGGAAAGGCGAGATGCTAAAACAAAATTTCAGTTGTGGGTCCAAAGGAGCCAAGCCTCCTTTTGTGCTTCCCTGACATCTGTTCTCCATCAGGCCCTCCCTCTCCGCTGCGTCTCAGGTAGCTGGTCCTTCTGTTTTGGCACCTGGACAGGCTCCGTCCGTTGGGCGCTTCCTCGTTGATTGGGGGGGGGATCTCTTGAAAGATTATCACTGGCTTGGATTTGTCCATGCAGAGAGCAAGTGTGTGTGTGTGTGTGTATTGCTAATTGGCCAATAATTCTGCATGGCAGAAACCCTGGGTGCCTAGAATATAAACACAGATAGTCAGTTCGAAGTTAACAACAGATGATTTCTGACATCAAGAGCCCAAAGTCATATACGGTAGACATAGGAGATGGGAGGATCTGGCGCAGGCACAGTGATCAACTCAGGAAAAGGTCGGCCATGGAACCAGAACTGCACACAGAAATTCTCAGCCCTGACTACCAAACTCTTCCCACAACAGCTAGCTCAAGCCCGAGAAGGTTGGAAGGCTTATCTGGGAATCCCGAGATCCAGCACCGCCCCAGTGGGACACCACTCCCAGCTGAGGAGATCAACGCCCCCGAAGTAATCCAGGAGGTTCCATTGGCGGAGCCGGGAGAAACAAATGGTCCCTCCGACTGGATCGACGCCACGCCTCAGATTGAACTGCACAGGTCAACCAGGGGCTGGACACACCCTGGTCACCTGTGTGATTTTGTATGCAAATGTATAGACTAAGTGCCTTTTGGGAAGGGAAGGGTGTTATTGTATATAGTTTTGGCGGGAAGTTTAAAAGACAATGGGTCAGTCGTGATTGGTCAGCTCCCGGCCCAGCAAGGTATATAAAGGGAGCTGTGTTACTGTCTCTTTTGCTGAAGTTTCACACTATATTAAAGAGCCGTTGTTACTGAAGATCTTGCTTCTGCCTCTTCGTTCCCACGGCCCAACAAAAGGTCTCATTCAGAAAGCATGAGGCTGAAGACCAGCTACCCACCCTTGGAGAGGGATGACATTTCTCCAACTGGAAATGCCAAGTCTGCAAGGTTTGGGGACGTGTGTTGGCTTCCTTCAAGAGTCGTCGTAGGGTTTGTTCTCACAACATCCATTTAAGGTCACTCTTCTTCAAAGGTCCCATTTAGGAAAGCATGGGGCTGAAGACCAGCTACGCCTGGAGTCTATCTAACCTAGTGTTCCAATATCTCAGGGGTTGCCACTAAAAAAGAGGGGGTCAACCTATTCTCCAAAGCACCTGAAGGCAGGACAAGAAGCAATGAGTAGAAACTAATCAAGAAGAGAAGCAATCTAGGAGAAATTTCCTGACAATTAGAACAATTAATCAGTGGAACAACTTGCCCCCAGAAGTTGTGTTTGCTCCAACACTGGAAGTTTTTAAGAAGAGATGGGACAACCATTTGTCTGGAGTGGTGTAGGGTTTCCTGCCTGAGCAGGGGGTTGGACTAGAAGACCTCCGAGGTCCCTTCTGTGCTGTTCTGTTCTAAACCTACCAGAGAATGTGTTTTCCACTAACTAGTTTGCTCTCTCCAAGCGTTGGAGAACTTTGAATCACGAAGTCTTCTCCAGTAGATCTCAAAGTCAAGTCAAAGTAGAAAGTCTTAAGTAGGACGACTTATAGATTCTCTGGGACATCTTTGTGTTTGTGTGGATGTGTTTTTATTCACAACCAGTGAACCTGTTGCTATAGTTCACCTCTGGGAACAGCTGATTGGGGGTATTCTGGCAGGCCAATCTACCCACCAATCAGCTGCTCGTGCTGAATCAGGCCAATTTACCGACGCTGAATTGTCTGTTTGCTAACGATTTCACCAGGCGGGCCTGGCCTAATTTTCTCCCTCTTTTTAAACAATTTTAATATTTTTAATATTTTTACTCCTCAAAGTTTAAATTTGTTTTAAATTGATCGGGGTTTTAATCTGTCTGAGCGAAACTGTTTAATTCGATTTTATTTCTGTTTTTTAAATTTTGTATGTATGTTTTTTTATCGTTGGCTCTTCACCGCCCTGAGTCCTTCGGGAGTAGGGCGGTATACAAATCAAATAAAAGTAAAGTAAAGTAAAGGATGCTAGCCAGATGAATATCAATGGATGCTGGTGTTGCAGCAAATCTTGTCACCAATTCAGGACACAAGACCACGAAGGGCTGGAGAAAACAGATTTAATTGCGCAAAGGTTCAGAGCATTAGCATGCCAAATTCTGAACCCCGTGACTTTTATGCATTTTGCAACCCCAGCCCCGTTACTCTTATCTAGCTATACCAGAGCAAACTTGACAGCAAAACATGATATAGAAAGGAGAAGTTTTCATAATTGTATCTTACTACATTTTCCATATAGGGTATTATTTTACACCATCTTGTTACTTTCGGTACACACTTCTTGCAATACCTTCTGTTACAGGAATTATCTAGTACAAAGATCATTAAGTTCATCGTTACATTTAGCAAGTTGTTTTTGTTTTTTGTTTTTTTTTTCATTTTATTAGATTTATATACCGCCTTACTCCCGAAGGACTCAGAGCAATGAACAGCCAAAGAGATAAAATACACAGACTACAAAATTTAAAAGACAATATAAAAACCCATTAAATAATTTGGCCCGAAACAGATTAAAACACCCCCAATGTTTTAAGACAAATTTAAAAATTTACCATTAAAAAGGGAAGTTAGGCCAGGCCAGCCTGTTGGAATAAAAAGGGCACGGCAGAAGGTGCGTAAATCCGGGATCCTCCGTATCTCCGGGGGGAGCTCATTCCAGATAGCAGGTGCCCCCATAGAGAAGGCTCTCCCCCTGGGGGCCGCCAGTCGACACTGTTTGGCCGACGGCACCCTGAGAAGACTCTCTCTATGAGAGCGTACTGGCCGGTGAGATGCTACTGGTGGCAGCAGGCGGTCCCATAAATACCCAGGTCCTAAGGCATGGAGCCATGGAAAGTTCTCTGTACTTTCCTAAAGCTTGCAACACATAAGCAAGCTACTTTCTGCTAATTCTGTTAATACTATTATGGTATTTTTCCATCCTGCCTCACTGGTAGGCACAGGTAGAATTTTGTTTTTCTTATTTTTCTGCCCAAAAACTAAGGTGTGTCTTATACTCTGGAGCGTTTTATACACTGAAAAATATGGTAATTCTATTCCTGTTCCATTCCATTCCATTCTAACTTTAATACAATTGAAACTTAGCAAGAAGTAATCCAGAAATTCAAAGACAGATTTCATATCCCTCATGCATGCTTTAATTATAGCTCTCAGCCACCGAAAGGGAACAGATAGAACAAGAATATGAAGGAATAAAGTGGCTCAGATCCGGATGGGTTTGGACTCTGACTGGGCAGGATCCGATGAGGAAGTGGGAGCTAGTCTTGAAGGTAATATCTGGGTTGACTTTGACCCTGTTTCCATAGATGAAGTGGACAGGATTGTGGGTAGATTGGGGGCCTCCACATGTTTATTGGACCCGTGTCCCTCCTGGCTTGTTGTGGCAACCAGGGAGGTGACCGGAGACTGGATCCAGGCGATTATCAATGCTTCTTTGAGGGATGGAGCCTTCCCCGCTGTACTTAAGGTTCATCCCCTCCTTAAGAAGCCTGTCCTGGATCCAGCCTCCCTGAACAACTTTTATCCCGTCTCCAACCTTCGCTTTATAGCGAAGGTTGTTGAGTCTGTGGTGGCCTATCAACTTCCACAATTCCTGGAGGAAGCGGATTACCTGGACCCGTACCAGTCGGGTTTCAGGCGCGGACACAGCACGGAAATGGCATTGGTCGCCCTGGTGAATGATCTCTGGCGGGTCCGGGATGTTGGTTATTCCTCCATCCTGGTGCTACTTGACCTCTCAGTGGCTTTCGATACCATCGACCATGGTATCCTACTGTGTTGGCTTCAGGGGTTGGGAGTGGGAGGCACTGTCTTACAGTGGTTCTCCTCCTACCTCTTGGGCCGTATGCAGTTTGTTTGGGCAGGGGGGCAGAGATCCTCCCCGAGGCCCCTCACTTGTGGGGTGCCGCAGGGGTCAGTTCTCTCCCCCCTGCTCTGTAACATCTATATGAAGCTGCTGGGTGAGATCATTTGGAGTTTCGGGGTGGGATATCATCAGTACGCTGATGTTACTCAGCTTTACATCTCCACCCTGAATCAATCCAAGGATGCCCTCTCTGTGATGTCCCAGTGCCTGGAGGCGGTACGGGTCTGGATGGGTCGGAACAGGCTCAGACTCAAGACTGAGTGGCTCTGGAGGCCGGCATCCCCTGATCTACAATCCCCATCTCTGCAGATGGGAGGGGAGTTGCTGACTCCCTCTGAAAGGGTTCGCAATCTTGGCGTCCTCCTTGATTCCCGGCTGTCCTTGGTGGATCATCTGACGGCCGTGACAAGGGGGGGCTTTTGCACAGGTTCGCCTGGTGAGCCAGTTGCGCCCTTTCCTAGACAGGGATGCCCTCCGTACCGTCACTCAAGCTCTCATTATCTCTGGTTTGGATTAATGTTTTTTTTTTAATTTGATTTATATGCCGCCCTTCTCCGGAGACTCAGGGCGGCTTACAATGCGTTAAGCAATAGCCTTCATTCTTTTGTATATTTTATACAAAGTCAGCTTATTGCCCCCACAAACTGGGTCCTCATTTCACCTACCTTAGAAAGGATGGAAGGCTGAGTCAACCTTGAGCCTTGGAGAGATTCGAACCAGCAGAAATTGCAGGCAGCTGTGTTAATAACAGGGTGCACTAAACCCCTGTACTATCAAGCTCTGTAATGCCATCTAGATGGGGCTGCCCTTGGGGTGCATTCGGAGGCTCCAGCTGGTCCAGAATGCGACCACGCGGGTTGTTACAGTCCTTCTCGTTACTCCCGTGTAACACCTCTCCTGCGCGAGCTACATTGGCTGCCGGTGGCCTTTCAGATCCGCTTCAAGGTGCTGGCTCTCGCCTATAAACCCTACATGGCACGGGCCCGGGGTACTTGCGGGATCACCTCCTACCGGCCTCCCACCAGCCAGTGCAGTCACATAGGGCTGCCCTCCTTCGGGTGCCATTGACCAAACAATGTCGGCTGGTGGCCCCCAGATTGAAGGCGTTCTCGGTGACCACGCCGACCCTCTGGAATGAATTGCCCACCGAGCTCCGGATAGCCCCTGATCTCCATTCCTTCCGTAAAGATCTTAAGACCTGGCTTTTTACTGATCTGGTTGGGTTTTTTAGTTGACTGTGGGATTTTAAATTGGATTTTTAATGCTATTTAGTGATATTGTTTTTATTGTCATTTTGTACTTGTGAGCCGCCCCGAGTCCTTCAGGAGAAGGGCGGCATATAAATTTTAATTTAAAAAAAAAAAACACCCTACTGGGCCCAAATGTGATTTTTTTGAAAGGAGGATTATCTTTATCTTTATCTTTATCTTTATCTTTATCTTTATATATATATATATATATATATATATATATATATATATATATATATATATATATATATATATTTTCTCAGGTTTTCGCGGGTGTTTGTATGTAGGTCTTTGGTTATTCGGGTCTTCTCCCACGTAAAATTGGAAGTGTCTTGGCGACGTTTCGACGAAGTCTCATTCGTCATCTTCAGGCTCGTGTTCTCGGCTTCGTGCTTCCAGGAGCAATGTGAGATCCTGGAAGCACGAAGCCGAGAACACCAGCCTGAAGATGACGAATGAGACTTCGTCGAAACGTCGCCAAGACACTTCCAATTTTACGTGGGAGAAGACCCGAATAACCAAAGACCTACAGATATATATATATATATGTACAGATAGACTTTGCTGAGCAACCCCTGTTTAGTGGCTGTTCGAAGTTACAATGCTCTAAATGCAGGCAGAGCTGGCCACAAATGGCTCAAGGCAACTCTTTGGAATTCCCTTGACCCTTGTCTGGTGCCAATTTAGATTCTTGTGTATAGGCGTAAGCAATACATGTTAAACTGCAACTTAACATGTGATCCTCATTCTTTGCACCTGACAGATGCCATTTTATGGCCGGTCCTCACACATATGGACCGCTGCAGCATCCTGCAGTCCTGTGATTCCAATTTGCATCCTTTGCAACCAGATTCCGATAAAGCAGAGTCAACAGTAGCAGAAGCCTGGCCTAACCCCTAGAAAAACCTCCCAGTAAACCAAAATTGAAATGGGGAGCCCAGCAGCCAATGCTAATGCCAAACCCTCACTAAGCGACCAGTCGTAAGTCAAGGACTCCCCGCATTCTTATTATTTCCATTTTCTTTTCCTCTTTCTGAGCAGACGGGCTCCAGAAATGCCATTCCTCCTCTGGAAGGAGGAAATCAACCCAGATCTGATAAGGAAACAAAGCCATGATCTCTGGGTGAATGGGAAATAATTGACCCCCTTCCCAATAATGATGCAATCAGATGGTTCTGAGTAATATAAAATATTAAAATTGAATAAAGAGGAACTTGATGTCAACAGAATGTTCAGTGGCTACTGTATAAATACTCCAAGACTTCTGCTTCCTTTATTCACTTCGCTCTCCCAGCTACTTGAAGACTCAGATCGTATCTCCGAGGAGGTGAGTAGTTTGGGTTTGCCAGCCTGACTGAGCATCGAAAGGCCGGCAAGCTGAAATTCAGATTTATTTCAGCTTGAATTCAGATGAAGTTTGCAATCATGGTGGAAGAAAGGGGGAAAAAAAAAAACCGAGTTATTGAAGGGTGCTTGAATGGAACGCAGCAGCTTTTAACTGAACGCCTAAATTTAAATTCAGATTTATTTCAGTTTGAATTCGGATGAAAGTTGCAATTATGGAAGAAGATGGAAACCTAGTTTTTAAAGAACAGAGTTATTGAAGTGTACTTGAATTGAATGCTGCTATTTTCATTTTTAGCGGGTGCTTCCATGCAACTTAAAAAACTGAAGATTTTAACTTAAGCCTAAGCTTAAATTCTGATTCATTTCGAGCCCAAATGAAGGTTGCAATCTTCAAAGAAGGAAACTCAATTTTAAAAAGATTTGGGTTATTGGCAGGTGCTTGAAATGAATGGGTGTTTTCCCATTTTTCCCCGAACAATAATCTTTGGTAATTATTTCTAGACTAGCTCCGCTATGAAACTATGTGATTAGGCTTGATAAATTGATGCTTACAGCTTGAAAATTAATGAGTAGTTACAACCAGCCTCTCCTCTCCCCTTCTCTCCCTCAGGCTTTCTACCCCTTTCTCTCCCTCAGGTTTGCCCCACAGAGTCCTCTCCTTTCCTATCCCCTTCTCTACCTCAGGCTTTCTAGCCCCTTCTCTCCCTCAGGCTTTCTAGCCCCTTCTCTCCCTCAGGCTTTCTAGCCCCTTCTCTCCCTCAGGCTTGCCCCACAAAAGCCTCTCCTGTCCTATCCCCTTCTCTCCCTCAGGCTTTCTAGCCCCTTCTCTCCCTCAGGCTTTCTAGCCCCTTCTCTCCCTCAGGCTTGCCCCACAAAAGCCTCTCCTGTCCTATCCCCTTCTCTCCCTCAGGCTTTCTAGCCCCTTCTCTCCCTCAGGTTTTCTAGCCCCTTCTCTCCCTCAGGCTTTCTATCCCCTTCTCTCCCTCAGGCTTTCTAGCCCCTTCTCTCCCTCAGGCTTTCTAGCCCCTTCTCTCCCTCAGGCTTGCCCCACAGAGTCCTCTCCTTTCCTATCCCCTTCTCTACCTCAGGCTTTCTAGCCCCTTCTCTCCCTCAGGCTTTCTAGCCCCTTCTCTCCCTCAGGCTTGCCCCACAAAAGCCTCTCCTGTCCTATCCCCTTCTCTCCCTCAGGCTTTCTAGCCCCTTCTCTCCCTCAGGCTTTCTAGCCCCTTCTCTCCCTCAGGTTTTCTAGCCCCTTCTCTCCCTCAGGCTTGCCCCACAAAAGCCTCTCCTGTCCTATCCCCTTCTCTCCCTCAGGCTTTCTAGCCCCTTCTCTCCCTCAGGTTTTCTAGCCCCTTCTCTCCCTCAGGTTTTCTAGCCCCTTCTCTCCCTCAGGCTTTCTAGCCCCTTCTCTCCCTCAGGCTTTCTAGCCCCTTCTCTCCCTCAGGCTTGCCCCACAGAAGCCTCCCCTATCCTATCCCCTTCTCTCCCTCAGGCTTTCTAGCCCCTTCTCTCCCTCAGGTTTTCTAGCCCCTTCTCTCCCTCAGGTTTTCTAGCCCCTTCTCTCCCTCAGGCTTTCTAGCCCCTTCTCTCCCTCAGGCTTTCTAGCCCCTTCTCTCCCTCAGGCTTGCCCCACAGAAGCCTCTCCTGTCCTATCCCATTCTCTCCAGAATTATTTTCAGGTGGGGAGCAGGAGTAAAATGTCTAACTAATTAGCATCAGAGCGTGTCAATAATAATATAAGAAATACTAATGATCTGATGGTCATTTTGAAAAATCCTTTCTTAGCGAGCACCTAGGAGCCAAGAGGAACATAAGTGGCAAATTTCAAGTTTTTAGGTTTTACGGTTCTGGAGATTTTGTGATTGTGGCGTGAGTGGTTTTTGCTTTTATATATATATAGATTTACAAATTGGAAGAAACCACAAAATCATTGCAAAATGATTTTGCAAAAATCATCCTGCTTGGGAATAGATTGTTTATGAATTCAATATTTGCAATGCCTGCTGGCCTGCAATCCTTTCCAGCCAGGTCTTCGAGTAAAGTCGCTTTAAGATGCGTGGACTTCAATTCCCAGAATTCCCCCACCAGGAGAAGGTGGCCATGTTTCTTCTCCTTGAATTTATTATTTTTTTAAAAAAAAATGGAATGCAAACTTGGCTTTTGGGGGGCAAGGCAATTTTATCCGATTTTGATAATCCACCACTGAGGTGAGGGAGAGCGGATCCTCCAGGTTCAGGAGGAGTCTACCACCAAGGGAAGCAGGAAAGCAGGCCGGAAGGGAGAAAATTACTAAATAAGCTTTCTGAGGATTGAAACAACCGGACGATTCTTCTTTTCTTCTCTTTCCCAGGTTCCTTGAAGTCCACCAGGATGTCCTGCCAGCAGTACAAAGCAGGCACAGCAAAAGGGGGCAACACCGAAGCAACTGGAGAAAACGCCTGTGCAATAGGGGGCAACACCTCAGCAAAAGGGAACCAAGCCTCAGCAAAGGGGGGCGACACCATAGCATGTGCCAACGCCAAAGCAGAGGGGGGCAACACCTCAGCAACAGGGGCCTGTGCCCAAGCAGTGGGGGGCAACGTCAAAGCAGAGTAGTGACCACCTCAGCCATACTAACCCCAATATTAGCCTTACTACCCCACTTGGTAGCCATACTACCCCCCCCCCCATGTCAGCCATTCTGCCCCCCTCCCCGGCAATGCTGCCCCAAGCAGCAGGATCAAAACCCGAAATGCTGTTAAGAAGCTGTTGAAGGCAACGTCCGGAAGGGGAATGGAGAAAGAAAAAGTCCATCTCTTGAGATCTTCTAACCTCAACCAACACGGAAGCCCACCAAGAAAACAAGGCCCCTGGGAATTGATGCTTCGAGACACCTTCCACGCAACTCCAGGGTGGCTTATTTCATTGGCTTCTCGAAGGCCAACCCAACCACCGAAAGACCATACGGTTGGAGAACTCGGCAGCCAAAACCATCATGAGAACTTCCAAGAAGAACCGGACTCTTGATCCTGGATCATGTCATCGTTTTCTCCTCTCTTCCCCCTTCCTGGTGCCTTGCCCTGCGCTCTGCTTCTCTGCTGGCAAAATCTTATTAAAGTGCATGAATTAGCTGACATTGGAATGTTGCCTTTCTATGGGGCCATTGGGTGTGGGTGAGGAGGGGAACACAAAAGGGCAGGGCAAGAAGCCTTGGTTGGTAATAAATCAAGGAGAGAAGGGAGAAACTCCCTAACAGTGGGGGGGACAGTGGAACAGCTTGCCACTAGAAGTTGTGAGTGCTCCATCACTGGAGATTTTTAAGAAAATACTAGACAGTCACTTATCTGAAATGGAATAGGTTCTGTTTGAGCAGGTGGGTGGACTAGAAGACCTCCAAGGTCCTTTTCAATTCTACTCTATTCTATTCTATAAAAGATAAAACACTGTTGGGGGGGAAAAAAAGCAGATTTGGAACGATTTCTTTCCATATAAATATAATGTATTTATGCTGCAATATCATGTGACATAATTGTATGTGTTAGTGCAAAGTTTCCACCCTTTGCAAATTAAATCAAGAGAATAAAGGTAAAAGCAGTTCGGCGGTTCAAATCCCTAGTACTGGTCTCCGGTGTGAGAAGGGGGTTGGACTAGATGACCTCCCAGGTCCCTTCCAACTCTCTTACTGTTAAAAGCCAGACAGTCTGGAAATTCAAATCAGGATTTTTACACCTTAGATTAATATTTGGGGTGGGGAAATAGCTTTAAAAGTCACAGGTTTTCTTTCACTCGCCTTCCTTTAGCAAACATATCGCTCCAGTTAAATTGAAGAGGAAGCTCCTTTGCCTCCATATGGACTAGCTGCTTTGGGAACAGCTATATTTTGGGGGGGGAAATGGGTGCCCAACACCGCCCTGTTGTCGGTACTCATCAAAACAACCTTCATCGCTCCGCCGTTGTTCCAAAAAGAGTCTTAAGCGACGCTTTAAGCGACGCCTCCAAAATGATGCAATTTTGTCAACGTTGCAAACAGGCAGCTCCTGAGCCTAAGCAGAGCGCATTTCCTTCGGGAGCATTAGAAAAGCACTTTCAAAAGGTGGGAAAGAAAGAAATGCAAACTAGAACACTGGCCAAATTCATCCTTCCCTTCCTTTTAAGCGGGGTCGTCCGAAAGCTTGAGAGAGAGAAAAAAACGGAGTTAAAAACTCTTGCAAACTGATTTCCTTCAATGCCATTGGCCCATCAGCTCCTTCTCGTTCAACAGTTCCACGTCGGAGTCGTGGAGAAGCTTGGCGTTCTTGTGTTTGCGCGTCCTCTGGAAAAAAGCACAAAAAAGAACGACACCGATGCAACGAACTGGAGTGTGTCTTTGTTTGCAATCCTTTGCAAACTGGTTTGGTTTGCAAAGGATTGCTTTGCACGCAGGATGGCGTAAGGATATGTTTGTCAAGGAGACCGGCCTTGAAGGGCGGCTGGAGATGATGGATTGGCCTAACTAACTAACTAAGCTAAGATGGCACCAAAGACCCCACAGTTCTCCTCCTCCTCTTCCTTTTCCTCCTCCTCCTTCTCTTCTTCTCCTCCTCCTCCATTCCTTCTCCTTCTCCTCCTTCTCTTCTTCTCCTCCTTCTCCTTCTCCTTCTTCTTTCTCTTCCTCCTCCTCCTCCTCTTCTTCTCCTCCTCCTTCTCCTTCTCCTTCTTTCTCTTCCTTTTCCTCCTCCTCCTCCTCCTTCTCCTACTCCATTCCTTCTCCTTCTCCTTCTCCTTCTCCTTCTTCTTTCTCTTCCTTCTCCTCCTCCTCCTCCTCCATTCCTTCTCCTTCTCCTTCTTCTTTCTCTTCCTTCTCCTCCTCCTCCTCCTCCATTCCTTCTCCTTCTCCTTCTTCTTTCTCTTCCTTTTCCTCCTCCTCCTCCTCCTCCATTCCTTCTCCTTCTTCTTCTCTTCCTTTTCCTCCTCCTCCTCCTCCTCCTCCTCCTCCATTCCTTCTCCTTCTCCTCCTTCTCCTTCTTCTTTCTCTTCCTCCTCCTCCTCTTCTCCGCAACCCCCTCTCCCTTCTAGCACTGATGACATTACCTGGTTTGGTAATGAGATGTCCACAAGAAAACCGCCAAGCTCAGAGAGCACCAAGTCCTTTTCCTCCTCCTCTTCCACCTCCCCGAAAACCCCCACTCCCTTATCACACTGATGATGTTACTTAGTGGGGTCATGACACGTCTGCAGGAAAACCACCAGGCTCGGAGAGCACCAGGGACCCCCACAGTTCAACCCTGAGCTACAGATCTTCTCCTCGGTCAAATATCCCCCTACCCCATGGCTGAAAATGAATTCAATCAAAGCTGAAAATGAATTTAAAAATTAAAAATCCCCCCTCTCTTCCAGGCCAGACCCCACAATTATATCAGATATAATTATATAATTATAATTTATAATTATAATTATTAATTATCATTAATAACTTAATAGCCTATCATCAATCAATCAAGTAACAATCAACACTCAAGGTAAATAGATTATCAGCCATAGGGTTATTTGGGGCAGGTTTTGGGTGGGGTTCTCTCTACTCAAAGCCCAAGAAGTGGGCTTTTCTACCTCCATTGGCATCTCCTGATTCTTCTCATAATGTATTCCCACAACTTGTTCACCTACCCAAGTGAAATTCCTCCTTTGGACAAGATTTATGGGTTTCTACAAAACTTCTGTTTCTTGATAATCTTGTGACGTCCTTCTTCTGGTCTCTTCCCACCCACCTCCTCTTCTCCTTCACCCTTTCGACTTTCCATCAAAACCATCATTTCCCCCCCAAAAAAACCTCAGATTACCTTGCTAGGGGTCAACTCCTTCTGAATTAGAGTTTTGAACTCGCTCTTCTTCAACGGCTCGGCGTCAGTGCACTTGCGTGGGGCCACCTTGGAGTTTCCCTCAATCATCTCGGTGAAGGCTCTGAACAGCCTGGACATCTTGGAGAATCCGGTGGTGGAGAAGAAAGGATGGGTGAAGGCTAAGGAGAAGAATTGGGAGTCAAGGTGATACAGAGGTCTTCTAATCTTCAATTTCCTCACCCCCGTGTGGACAACAAAGTGTCACACCTTCAGAGCTGCATCCTAAGGAAAGAGAGAGAGAGAGAGAGGTGGAGAACAAGAAGATGGAGCCAAGGTTGACTCATGCATGGCCTGCTCTGATCATCTATATACATCCTTGGGTGGTGGCCAAGCTTTGAAGATTAATGTCAAGGAACAATACAACCCCTTCTCATCTCTCGAGATGCCAGCCTTCTAAGAAGCTCAACCGGTCTTCTCCAAACTCAACGCCATGGCCAGGAACTCAACATCTGGGCTGAAGGTGAGTCGAGCTGGCCCAGCCTGTCTTCCTTCTAATCTAAATTCTGGGCACGGATGACCTACTTGAAGACATGGGGTTGATTTCAAAGACGGTACACATCCAGACCTGTTGAGCGGATCAATTTTAAGCATCGATCTAATTATCTGGAGTTTGAGCAACAACTTTACGAGTGGGATGGCCGGAAGGATGGGATTGGGGGAAACAAGGAAGAGAAAATCTGGAGAAAACCTTAAATACAGGTTATTCGAGTTTTATTTCTCTGCCAGGGCATTTGAATTATTTATGCCAGAAAACGCTAATTACCGGAAGTTGGTTTTTAGAAGGAAAAGTACTTTGGATGTTTGTTTAGCTTCCTTTTCTTAATTCTTCTCAGGCTGTATATTGAGTTTCAAACAATAAAACCTTGCCCTGCTTGCTTGCAAGCTGCTATTAAGAGGAATAGAGGCATTAATGTAATTAACGAGGAATAGAGGCTTTAACATAATTAATGTAATTATTGCACATTAAATCCCAATATTAATTCTCACACCTCTGTGAAGAGATCTTCTGTGTATCTCGTATCGTGGCTTGCAGCTCCAGGAACCATCAAAAATTAAAAAAAATAATAATGCTTTGGGCTGATTATTTTCAGTCAGGGGATGCCGTGAGGGCACTACAGGTAGTTCTCGACTTACAACCATTTGTTTAGTGACCGTTCAAAGTTACAACAGCCCAGTAAAAAGAGACTTAGGACTGTTTCTCACGCTGAATGGCTGTCGCTATTCACCCATGTTCATGCGATTCAGACGCTTGGAAGATCGTGACCAATACGGCATTTATGAGAAACAATTGGAATTGGACAAAATATTGCAAGGAGCGGAAGGAAAAATGATTACTAAAATATACAATTTTCTTTTAAGATATAAAATGGAGGAAGAGACAGTAAAGGAGACAATGATAAACTGGGCCAGGAATTTTGGCTACAATATTGAGCTAGAACAATGGGACAAATTACAAGCTTACGATGGCGGTAGCCTATCAGGAGAATTTGTATAAAATGTTCTACCGATGGCATCTACCCCCAGCGAGATTGGCCAAAATGTTCCCAAACATATCCACTGAATATTGGAAATGTAGACATAAATCTGGAACCTTTTATCATATGTGGTGCACATGTCCCAATGCCAGGAAATATTGGCTCAAAATTAAAGAATAGCTGGAAGGAATCACGGAACATGAGATAGAATTGAAACCAAAATTATTTCTATTAGGTATAGTAGACCAGGGGTGTAATGCTCCCGGTTCAGACCAGATCGCCTGATCCGGTAGTGATGGCAGCGGGTTGTTTGGAGAACTGGTAGCAAAACTCCCTGCCCACCCCCCATGTCCAGCTGAGCCGCGCAATCATCAGAGGCTTTTTTTTTTAAAATTTTTAAAAGCATTTTTTCTACAACCTCTTTGGCCGAAAAAATACTTTTAAAAGTAAACAAAAAAAAAGCCTCTGATGATTGCGCGGCTCAGCTGGGATCATCAGAGGCTTTTAAAAGCATTTTTTCTACAACCTCTTCGGCTGAAGAGGTTATAGAAAAAATGTTTTTAAAAGGGAAAAAAGCCTCTGCTGATCAGGCAAGTTCTGTACAATCATTTCTCTGCTCCAAAATCCACTGTTTCAACCCCAAATCCAAGCCCGATACACACACATGGCCCGTGACTTACCGAGATGTGGGGTGCAGAAGCTTCAAACCCGGCTGGGCGGAATGAAATTTTGCAAACCCCAAAAGGCATTAAGAGGCACTTCCTTGAACTACAAGAAGTGGGTGGCAGATCGTGGTGACCTAACCTGCTTTTGCAATGCTGCCCTGGCTCCGTTTATGGCATCTTCTGATGGCATCGTGCCAGGAGGAATTGCAAAGAACACATCAGTCTAAGCAGGAGTCGCTTTAAAGGATAACACGGGTCTTCTCTTAGAAAGGGAAAGAAAACATGACCCTCGAACTTCAGGGACAAGAATATACAGGTAGTCCTTGGCTTATGATCGCAATCAAATCTCCATCGCTAAGCGAGACATGTGTGGGGTTTGCCTCGTTTTGCAACCTTGCTTGCCTCGATTGATAAATAAATCACTACACTTAAGTTAGTCACACGGTTGTTAAGCGAATCTGGCTTTCCCCCTGGACTTGACTTGTCAGAAGGGTGTCAAAGGGTGACCCCAGGGACACTGCGACTCTCATAAATACGAGCCACTTGCTGAGCATCTGAATTTTGATCACGTGACCACGGGAATTCCGTCGTAAATGTGATAAACAGTCCTAGGTCCATGCCATTGTAACTTCGAACGGTCACTAAATGAAAAGTTGTGGGTATTAGGGTCTCGGGTGTTAGCAAAATTAATATTAGCACAACACAGAAAATTAGAGGTGGATTTTCAGATGCTTTTCAAACCAATGTGTGAACAGACGCAGAAGTGAGGCCAGATCTAAAGACAAAGGAAGTTTCTTGGATGGTGTCCACCAGATCCTGATTTATTCCTGGTTTTCTCAGCATATTTTGGGGTGACCAACCATGCTCGATCAGTCCGACCAACCACCACCACCCCAAACCCCACAAAATTCTTTTCTTTTGACGGTCCTCGCAAGGAAGGTTTTCCAGTTCTCCAACTTTGTTGACATAGTCTGAATTTTCACCGGTGTGACTGGGGGGGGGATGAAAATGTGATTTAAATAGGGCAGTTTTGTGACTAACACACCCTTTTTTTAATCTGGAATTAGCAAGATAAACCAGATTTCAGTGAAGAATAAACTCATCTTGAACACGAGGTTTTCCTTAGGGAGTTATGGAATTTACAATATTTTTTTTCCCACTTAGATCTTGTCTCTTTCCATCTGTCACAACCTTAAAATGTCTTTATCCCATAAACCCCCCTAAAAAAAAATCTCTCAAATCTTTGCAGACCTCCAATTATTTTTATTTACAATTCAGATGTTCCTGGGTTACCTTTGTAATGAAATACAATTCTCTTTCCACCCCGGGCTCAGCTCAGCCAGAAAGGGTGAGACCTAATTTAAGAGGAACAATAACAAAAACACAACCGAGAAAAGTTTACATTCAACTTTAATTTAAGAGGAACAATAACAAAAACACAATGGAAAACAGAGGAATGATAACAAAAACACAAGCGAGACAAGGTACAAGAAGCATCGTGCATCCTGGCACGAGAGAAGAACGTGGGTTTAAAAGTCCTAAAAAGTCTGTCAAAAATCAAAATAGATTTGGTGCCACAGAAATGGATTAATTTGGGGAAAGGGGTCAGATTTAAAAAGGAGGATATGGAGGGTCCTTGGCTGAAGACAGCTGCTCTGCAGCTCAACTCATCAAGTTTCATTGCCATGCCAAGAAGGAAAATCAATTTATTTTCTTGATCAAGAAGGAAAATTAATTTATTTTCTTGATCAAGAAGGAAAATTCATTCATTTTCTTGATCAAGAAGGAAAATTCGTTCATTTTCTTCATCGAGAAGGAAAATTCGTTCGTTTTCTGGATCAAGAAGGAAAATTCATTCATTTTCTTGATCAAGAAGGAAAATTCATTCATTTTCTTGATCAAGATGGAAAATTCGTTCATTTTCTTCATTTTGAAGGAAAATCAGATTATTTTCTTTATCGGTGAGGTTTATTGTCCACCACGATTCAAAACGTAAAGGGAATGTTTGTAGTTTGGCCACTTGGCAATCTCAGTGCGGATAAATTCTCCAGGAGATACCAGGTCACTGACATCGCTGTGGGCCAACAATATATATTCAGGTGACAGGTAGCCAATTTTCACCGAGAAATCAAGGAAACACCTGAGAGCTTTCCAAGCTTTGTCTTCTGGGGATCGTTCTAGAAAAGAAACAGAACAGTCTGACTTTTCTCAGGGAGCCAGAGAAAATTTCATCCTGGTCTAAGGAGAGATCTGAGGATGTTGGTTTAATATAAACTGACTAGAAGTGAGTGGAGCTGAAACCTAGATGTGTTTATCCAGCTCTCCATAGAAATCTGACAATCTCGGGGTTGAACTGAGGGGTCCTTGGTGCTTTCTGAGCTGAGTGTTTTTTTTGCAAATGTTTCATGACCCAACTAAGGAACGCCATCAGGGCTGGAAGGGAGGAGGAGGAGGAGGGAGAAAGGGGAGGAGAGGAGAGGAAAGGGAGGGAAGCAGAAATGAAAGGGAGGGGAGGGGGAAGAGAGGAAGGGGAGAAGAAAGGAAAGGGAGAAGAGAAGGGGAGGAAAGGAAAGGAAAAAGGGAGGGGAAGGGAGGGAGGGAAGGAGGGAAGAAGAGCTGTACTGTGGAAGTGTTTTCTAACTAGGGATTGCAATGAGCTTCAGGCTGGCGCTTGGAGTGTTTTCCTGAAGGATATTTTAACTTCTCAAAGGAAGGAGCTCTGGAGGCGACCTGCCCTTCCACAATTTTCAGGAGGCATCCCACGCAGAGCACAAGGGTGAGGCTCTGCAGAAACTCGACTGAGGTTGTGGCTTGCTGGCATCCTGCTTTAACCTCATGTGTGTCAGGACCCAGTGAGATTTCCAGGTTGCTCAACTTCTCCCAAACTTCCTGGTCCTTCAAGGAGGGGAGGAAGGAGATGCCAGCAGGATCCGACGTGACACTCAGCTCATCAGGCCAAGCATAATAACAGCCGAAACTCAGCTTGCCACAAACAAACTGTGGCTTGCACACCAGAGTGGGCAAGCAAAGCTGGCCAACTGGCAGTTCCCCTGCCCCCCCCACCTTAATCAATTCGGAGGGAATCAAGCTGAGAAAGAAGATATTTTTGCCTCTGGGGTGAAAAATTTCCCCAAGGCCCAAATATTATGGCAGTCGCGGTTTAGTTTGATTTGCAATTGTGTGTCAATTTTGCTTTTCATGGTGGTTCGGATGTACTTAGTTTCAGGGGTGGGCTTCAAAAATTTTAACAAGGGGTTCTCTGCCCGGTTGCTGGGTGGGTGTGGCCATGGTGGGCGTGGCCTAGTCGGCCTTCTGCACTATGATGGGGGGGAGAGGTTTTTCCCTCCCCGGGTTCCAGATGCTTTCCTTGAGCCTCCAGGAGGGCGAAAACGGCCTCCCCAGGCTCCAGAGGCCCTCTGGAGGCCAGAAATGGACCTTTCCGGCCTTCCCGAACTGCTCATAGGCCCGTTTTTTGCCCTCCCTGAGCCTCCGTGCACACCCTGCATTTACCTGCATCCAAAACGGGCTGCATGGGGATTCCTGGGAGGGGCGGGAAGGGGTCAGGGGTTCAGCCAGAATTTGGGGGTTGTCCAAACTGCACAGAATCTTAGCTAGAGGCTCTCCTGAACCCCAGCTTGCTTAGTTTCCTATTCTGTTTCCTTCCAGAGCGTCTGATCATGTTGGGAAGGCAGGATAGAAACCTCATAAACAAATAATGTGTGAAAATCCTCCTAATGACCAGCAACGTGGGCTGGACTTCAAGAGGGAACAAAACCACTGCTCCAAGGTTGCTCACTGGAGTAAAACATCTCCCAGTCCAATTGCAACTTTCTTAGGCGCCGTGAAACTTTCCCTCCCATGTCCTCCGACCATTGCTTTCCCTCTCGGGTTATTTGATGATTCAGGTTAAGTTTTAATGGCAGCCTGCCCCTAAGCCTGGAGGCTCTGTATATTCCCTGCGATGACTAACAAAGGATTTCTTCTGAAGTTGTGGGCAAACTTACCCACAAAAGTGCCGATGAAAGCAATCCCCAAGGAGAGGTCGTTGTAGCCATAGGTGTGGGATCCTTCATTGCGCCAACCCCGTCCTTCGTACACATATCCATCCTCACCGATCAGGAAACTGGAGGGAGGGAGGGAGGGAGTTGGAAGAAAAAGAGAAGGAAGGAAAAGGAAGGAAGGAGGGAGGAAGGGAGTTGAAAGTAAAAGAGAAGGAAGGAAAGGAAGAAGGAGGAAGAAGGAGGAAGGAGGAAGGAGGAAGGGGAAAGGAGGGGAGGAAGGGAGAAAAAGGAAGGAAGGGAGGAAAAGGAAGGAAGGGAGGAAAAGGAAGGAAGGAAAAGGAAGGAAGGAGGGAGGAAGGGAGTTGAAAGTAAAAGAGAAGGAAGGAAAGGAAGAAGGAGGAAGAAGGAGGGAGGAGGAAGGAGGAAGGGGAAAGGAGGGGAGGAAGGGAGGAAAAGGAAGGAAGGAAAAGGAAGGAGGGAGGGAGGGAGGGAGGAAAGGGATAGGTTGGAGGAAGGTAAGGTAAGGAAAGGAAAGGAAAGGAAAGGAAAGGAAAGGAAAGGAAAGGAAAGGAAGGAAGGAAGGAAGGAAGGAAGGAAGGAAGGAAGGAAGGAAGGAAGGAAACAGGGTTAGAGGAGGAGGAAAGAAGAAAGTAAGGAAGGAAGGGGGGGGGAAGGAAGAAAGGAAGGAAGAAAATAGGGTTAGAGGAGAAGGAAAGAAGAAAGGAAGGGAAGGAAGAGAACGAAAGAAGGAAGGAAGGGAAGGAAGGAAAGGAAGGGAAGGAAAAGAAGGAAGAAAGAAAATAGGGTTAGAGGAGGAGGAAAGAAGAAAGGAAGGAAGGAAAGGAAGGAAGGGAAGGAAGGAAGAAAATAAGATTAGATATAGATATGTCTTTTCCATCCAGCTACATGGCTGATCTCAAAAACATTAAGCAAGACTGAAGACCAGAAAACATCAGGTTTGTCGGCCGGACTAGGAAAGTGGAGCAAACGTTCCAGGAAGAACCTGCCTCATTGTTTAAAACAATAATAATAACAACAAGGATAATAACATAGCTGAGCACATTCATGAAATCCTCAGGCGTTTCCCTGAATTTTTATCTGGAAGGCCCTTAATCCAGGAGGACATCTCGTTCCCTGCCTCACCTGTAGGCGATGTCGCACCATCCCTTCAGGTTCATGTGGTAGTTCTGCATCATCTTGACTTCGTTGTGGCAGTCGGCGTGAGTCCGACAAGAGTTGCCGGCCGTGTGGATGATGACCACGTACTCGGGCGGGACGTCCCTCAACGGTTGGGAGCAGTTGGCCACCTTGGCTCCCCATTTCGAGGGGGTGATGAGTCGGAAACAACCTGTGGCTGGAGAAACGGAAGGAGATGGGAATGAGGAGAAGGAAGGAAGGAAGGAAGGAAGGAAGGAAGGAAGGAAGGAAGGAAGGAAGGAAGGAAGGAAAGAAGGAAGGAGATGGGAATGAGGAGAAGGAAGGAAGGAAGGAAGGAGATGGGAATGAGGAGAAAGAAGGAAAGAAGGAAGGAAGGAAAGAAGGAAGGAAGGAAGGAAGGAAGGAAGGAGGGAGATGGGAATGAGGAGAAGGAAGGAAGGAAGGAAGGAGATGGGAATGAGGAGAAAGAAGGAAGGAAGGAAGGAAAGAAGGAAGGAAGGAAAGAAGGAAGGAGATGGGAATGAGGAGAAAGAAGGAAGGAAAGAAGGAAGGAAGGAAGGAAGGAAGGAAGGAAGGAAGGAAGGAAGGAAGGAAGGAAGGAAGGAGATGGGAATGAGGAGAAGGAAGGAAGGAAGGAAGGAGATGGGAATGAGGAGAAAGAAGGAAAGAAGGAAGGAAAGAAGGAAGGAAGGAAGGAAGGAAGGAAGGAAGGAAGGAAGGAAGGAAGGAAGGAGATGGGAATGAGGAGAAGGAAGGAAGGAAGGAGGGAGGGAGATGGAAATGAGGAGAAAGAAGGAAGGAAGGAAGGAAGGAAGGAAGGAAAGAAGGAAGGAAGGAAGGAGATGGGAATGAGGAGAAGGAAGGAAAGAAGGAAGGAAGGAAGGAAGGAAGGAAAGAAGGAAGGAGATGGGAATGAGGAGAAAGAAGGAAAGAAGGAAGGAAGGAAGGAAGGAAGGAAGGAAGGAAGGAAGGAAGGAAGGAAGGAAGGAAGGAGATGGGAATGAAGAGAAGGAAGGAAGGAAGGAAAGAAGGAAGGAAGGAAGGAAAACAGAATAACAGAATAAAAGTGTGGGAGGGGACCTTGGAGGTCTTCAAGTCCAACCCATTGCTCAAGCAGGAGAGTCTATACCATCCCAGATAAATGGTTGTCCAATCTCTTCTTGAAAACCCTCCAGTGATGGAGCCTTCACAACTTCTGGTGGCAAGTTGTTCCACTGGTTAATTGTTCTAACTGTCAGGAAATTCCTCCTTAGTTCTAAGTTGCTTCTCTCCTTGATTAGTTTCCACCCATTGCTTCTTCTCCTGCCTTCAGGTGCTTTGGAGAATAGCTTGACTCCTTCTTCTTTGTGGAAGCCCCTGAGATATTGGAAGACTGCTATCATGTCTCCCCTAGTCCTTCTCTTCATTAAACTTGACATCCCCAGTTCCTGCAACCGTTCTTCCTATGTTTCATCCCCTAATCCTCTTTGTTGCTCTTCTCTGCACTCTTTCTAGAGTCTCCACATCTTTTTTACATCGTGGAGACCAAAACTGGAGGCAGGATTCCAACTGTGGCCTTACCAAGGTCATATAAAGCAACACCAACGTTGATCCTTGAGTTTTCAGTTGGGTAGCTCTTTCCTCAACGTCATTCCCTTGGTTTGGTTCGCCTCGTTTCCCTCTGAAATTCAACTTAGTTTTTCTCCCTTTCATAGCTAGAAAATCAGCTCCTAATCCATTTAGGATCTGAGATGGTTTGGAAACTGACTTGGGCAGAGGACAGATTTTTGACCAAATTTAGATCTTCGTCTTGGAGGATTGCAAGACTGTTGACCACAGATGTGAGTCCTACACCCGAGGACCATTGCTCATGATAGGTAGATGATGCTCTACAATGTGGAGGAAGGTTATATGGTACAGCCCTCATTATATGGAGGGCTGTACCACGTACCCCTATCTGTAGCCGAACAAGCTTGGGGGGCTTACCTTGAGACAGAGAGCATAAGATCAAAAAAGAGATCTTCAACGTGACCATTTTCTCCCGATGCTGGTAGCCCTTGAGGTCTTCTAAAAAGAACAAGATGTTTTGGGATGATCAAAAGTGGTCTCAAGCCGAGCGCCAAATTTTTGGAACTGCCCGACCAGAAAAACAACATCCCTTCGCTTATCTTCCATATATACAATACCACCTTTTGCTCAATATTTATTTTTAAGTCTAAATGTGGGTCAAAAAAAAAAAAAAAGATTTAGGAGCAGAAGTTCTCCAACCAGCTTTCTCGCGACCTCCTGAAGACTTCTGCCGGAGTCTACAACTCATTTGGGCTAATGGTAGGGCTGGCCTGCTCATTTTTACTTATGTTGTAAGTAAGAGGTTTCTCTGGAGACCTCGAATTTTAATCAGATGTCTCATGTGATCCCAGTTACTCATCCTTGTGCCTTAAATTAGTAGTTATCTTGTTATTAAATTTGGGACATCCCTCTCTCTCTCCCTCCCTCCCTCTCTCCCTCCCTCCTCTCTCTCTCTCCCTCCCTCCCTCCCTCTCCCTTCCTCCCACTCTCTCTCTCTTTCTCTCTCTCTCTCTCTCTCATCTATCATCTGTCTCTCTCTCTGCCTTATATCTTATTTATTATCTCTCTCTCTCTATCTCTCTATCAATCTATCTATCTCTATCTCTATCTATCTACCTACCTACCTACCTACCTAAAGATAAAGGTAAAGGTTCCCCTCGCACATACGTGCTAGTCGTTCCCGACTCTAGGGGGCGGTGCTCATCTCCGTTTCAAAGCCGAAGAGCCAGCGTTGTCCGAAGACGTCTCCGTGGTCATGTGGCCGGCATGACTCAATGCCAAAGGCGCACAGAATGCTGTTCCCTTCCCACCAAAGGTGGTGCCTATTTTTCTACTTGCATTTTTTACGCGCTTTCGAACTGCTAGGTTGGCAGAAGCTGGGACAAGTCACGGGAGCTCACCCCCGTTATACGCGGCACTAGGGATTCGAACCGCTGAGCTGCCGACCTTTCGATCGACAGGCTCAGCGTCTTAGCCCCTGAGTCACCGCATCCCTTAAAGTGCTATAGATAGATAGATAGATAGATAGATAGATAGATAGATAGATAGATAGATAAAGATAGATATAGATATAGATGATATAGATATAGATATAGATATAGATATAGATATAGATATAGATATAGATATAGATATAGATATAGATATAGATATCTGAATATATATCTGAATATATATCGTCTATTCTATCTATTATCTATCTATATCTCTCTAACTATCTCTATCTATCTATCTATCTCTATCTATCAATCAATCTATCTATCTATCTATCTTTATCTACCTACCTATCTCTATTTATCAATCTATCTATCTATTTATCTATCTATCTATCTATCTATCTATCTATCTATCTATCTATCTTTATCTACCTTCCTATCTCTATCTATCTCTCTATCTCTCTATCTCTCTATCTCTCTATCTATCTTTATCTACCTACCTATCTACCTTCAAATCTTAGTAAACATCTCGTGCAATGAAACCAGGCTGAGGAGATCTTGGTTGCTCCCCCTTGTATCTTCCATCAGTATCTGTGTTGTTGTTTGTTTTCACTCACCACCTGTGTGCCTCACGGCAGCCAGGAAGTTGTTTTTCAATCACGCAAGCCGAAAGAAGTTGTCTGGGATGGCGAGAACACCACAACTCCACCACAACCACTTCCCCCTCAGCTCCTAAGAGGAGGACAAGCGAGGTAGCAAGGCAGCTGCTGAGGTGGTGTCTTTTCCCACCTACCTGTGTGCAGGTGTCTTCTGGATGAGCGACGTGGCTGTCTTCTACCACTCCGGTTTCTAGCCCGAGGCCGACAGTGAAAAATGCTGTTCAAACGAAGGAGAAGGAAGACGACAACCCGAGTTGTGAGATCCAGCCAGGAGGACGTGTCGAAATCTCCTCCGACGTGGAGATGGATGATCCTGGCTCAGAATAGGGCACTTCTCCCTTTTCAACCTGGATTATACAAGAGACCCCTCTGAGTAACACCCCTCCCTCCCCGTTGTGACAATTCAGACATGACTTATGGGTTGTGCAAGGGTTTGGAGAAGGGAGGGCGTTGTCGCAGCTGAATTGTTGCACACACAGACAGAAACTTTTGCACGCCCACGGAGGCCCGAAACACGCTACGCCCGAAAAAGGCAGGAGAGCGAAGCACGGCGGTTGCGTTCATACAACAGGCTGGTGTGCCAAGAAGGAAGAAAAGCCATCCGTAGATAATGGCAGAAATCCCCCCAGAAGCCCCAATGAATCCTGAAAGAGGCTGGGGGGGGCTCTTTATGGGGTCCCAGCAGCAGGTTGTGTGTTTTAAGTTAGAGGGCTTGACCCCCTGAGGGTAGATAAACGGATTTTATTTTAATTTTTTTAAATGCAGGCTGTGGTGTTAAAATTGGAGATCCCGTAAAATATTCAGATTTCATGTGTTTATTTAAATTTAATACAGAAATAGCTTTACTTCTCTCCTCAAGCTCTGTTTCCTTTCCTTCTCCTCTCCTCCCTTCCTTCTTTCCTCCTTCCACCCCTTCCTTCCTTCTTACCTCCCTCCCTCCCTTTCCTCCCTCCACCTCCCTTTCCTCCCTCCCTCCCTCCTTCCTTCCTTCCTTCTTTCCTCCCTCCCTCCCTTCATTCTTTCCTTCCTCCCTCCCTTCTTTCCTCCCTCCCTCCCTTTCCTCCCTCCCTCCACCTCCCCTTCATCCCTCCTTCCTTCCTTCCTCCTTTCCTCCCTCCCTCCCTCCTTTCCCTTCCTTTCCCTTCCCTTTTTTTGCAAATTAGCTGATGCATTTCCATTCAGCCACAAGAGGGAAGCCGAAACCACAAAATTACAATTTAGGACTATTTATTTTTATTTATTTATTTTTTTCCTTTCCCGTTTTAATTCCACTCTAAAAGAAAATTTCTCTCTGCCCCCCTCAACCAAGCCAACTGCAAACCCTTCCCGTTATTCCTTTGGATCCGTGTTAACCTGGGCAGCTGGCTTTTCCATTCAGATGGTGCCAGTTGGCTGCCGGTTTGGGCCATCGGTGGAGTTAGAAGGTCTCATCAAAGGTCATCTAGTCCAGCCCTTGGGGGCTCCCTAGGTGGCTCAGTGGCTAAGACGCTGAGCTTGACGATCAGAAAAGTCGGCAGTTCGAATCCCTAGTATAGGTCTCCTATGTGAGTAGGGGGGGTGGACTAGATGACTGTCAGGGTGCTGATTAATCCCATTCTGCCTTTGGGATAATCGCACCTTGATTAAGAGGGGCGGATCGAAACCATCCTCTGCTACCAGGTGTCAGGGCGCTGATTAATCCCATTCTGCCATTGGGATAATCGCACCTTGATTAAGAGGGGCGGATCGAGACCTTTCCTTGCCAGCATACTTTAAGAAAACAAACCGGAAGATATATCTTCTAAGAAAACTCATTTATTTGTTATAAAGAAAATAAAAACATCTCGCTAATCTAATAGTTATATTTTTATAACGTTCCTGCCAGACCAGCCGGACCATGTGCAGTTTAGCTTACTGATAAGAATTCTTGGCAAGCTACGGAAAGTCTGATAGTCCAGAAATGAGAGCTCAGCTGGTAAATAAAAAAAAAATACGCAGTGACAATGACCTCCAAGATCCCTTCCAACTCTGTTACTGTTAATATGCAGGACAAGCTGTTAACTGGCCTCAAGAGGGCTGGCCTCTTTTTTAAAAAAAAAGCTCCAGATAAGGGGGGATAAAACCCCAACTTTATGGTTTGTTTATTTATTAATTACCTTTAGATGCCTTCATTTGCCAAGTTTGAAAAACACGGCTAATCTATTTGTGATCTGCCCCCCCAAAAAATTAAACCTTGAAGAAAAATGACAACAAAACCACTTTTTTTGGGGAGAAGATTAAATTCTTTATTGTGGCCTCACCCCCAGGACTGAGCCCAGAAGGCTTGTGTGGGAGGGGTAAACCATGGTTAGGTTAGAGAGGAGAAGCAATCCGGTGACAATCTCGGCCTCCCGTCGCTGCCTCAGTGGCCATGGTGGAACTTGTGATGGCACGCGATCAAGAACTTGCCAATGAAAGCCATGGTTTCCTCGAAGGACAGCTGCCCGTCCTTATTCTGGTCTAGCTCCTTGAAAAGGCTGTCGATGTCTTCCGGTTTCTTACTTCCCTGCAAATCCCAAAAGAAGAAAAAACGTGTTGTTTTTTTTAAAAAAAAAAAACTGATAGGCCTGGAAAAACTAGCTCTCTCTCTCTCTTTTTTTTTTTTTACATTTCATTTCTTTTTATTGTATAAAATACCCCCCCCAAAAAAAAACAGAAAAGAAAAGAGGAAATTAAGGGAAGGAAAGAGGACGGGAAAAAGGAGGTGTGGAATACAAGGGGGAAGAGGAAAAAAGAAAGAAAGAACTTCCAACTCTTCCTAACACGGTACAAAATAAACCTCAATTTTTTTTTTGTTTTTAATGTATAACTAGTCATTTCTGGAACACCAAATCTTTCGAATCCACAAAAGCAAAAGCAAATTTCATTTTTGTTTTATTTATTTATTTATTTATTTATTTATTTATTTATTTATTTATTTATTATATTTCTATACCGCCTTTCTCCCGTAGGACTCAAGGCGGTATACAGTCAAGAAAAATATAGACACACAAACATCATAAAATTGCTAATTAAAATTATTACTTAGTTTGGTCAATTAAATAAAACCCAGAATTAGATAACATTTAAAAAATCTTTCTTTCTTCACAAGCCCAAATTCCCAGAAGTGATACTCAAATAAGAACATTTTTTCCTCTTTAAATAAAGTATTTAATTTAACCATTCCTGCTTTATCTTCCTCCCTATGGAAATAACGTGTATTTTTCTATTTGCACCCAGTCATCTTTTTGAACTGTCACCATTTTTATTTACAAAAATTGATGGTATTCTTTCGCATTTCTTCGGCCTTCCTGAAACCATTTTTTTTCCTTTCTTTCTGCCTTTCTTTCACCTTCCTCTAGCTTTTTCTTTTTTTTTTTTTTTTTTGAGAAAGACAAGAGAGAGAGAAAAAAAGCATCATTGGAAGAAAAACTCAGGAGGTGATTCATTTAATGACCAGTGCTGGAGAAAAACAGGATTTATGACCAGTCCTCTTGAGGACTCTTGAGGGCTACAGTTAGTCCTCGATGTACGACGGTTCATTTAGTGACTGTTCCAAGTTACAACAGCACTGAAAAAAGGGACTAAAGCCCATTTTTCACACTTAACGACCGTCGCAGGATCCCCGTGGTGATCGGATCAAAAATCCAGATGCTTGGCCGCCGTCTCATCTTTACGACGGTCGCAGTGCCCGACAAGCAAAGTCAACGGGAAGCCAGATTCGCTGAACTAACTTACGAACTGCAGCAATTCACTTAACAACGGAGGCAAGAAAAGTCGTGAAACGGGGCAGAACTCCCGAAACAACTGAAATTTGGGGCTCCATTCTGGCCATAAGTCAAGGACTGCTTGTATCTTTGGCTTTTTTTTTTTTTTTTTGCTCTGTTTTTGCCCCAATTTTGGAAGCCGTATGAAAAGGATCCCCAACAAGAGGGGAGAGGCTGCAGTACTCTCAGCAACCACCAGAGGCCGCCACCACACCGTTCCGTGAAGCTCCTGTTGATGCCTTCAAAAATTCTTCTTACCAAAAGTGGATTTTTTTTCTTCAAGAAGCAACTGGACTTCCTGTTTTTTTTTTTCTTTGAAGACGTTTCGTTTCTCATCCGAGAAGCTGCTTCTGCTGCTCCTCACCAGCCAGCCAGAGCTGAAGAAGCTTCTTGGATGAGAAGCAAAACATCTTCAAAGAAAAAAACCAGAAAATCAAGTTGCCTCTTGGAGAAAAAAAGAAACTTTGGGACAACCGTGACTTGAATGATGGAGACCCTCTGTACTTTCTTGACTTCCAAGCTTCTTGCTACCTTCTGCTTCTTGACTTCCAAGCTTCTTACCTTACGTGGTGGACCTCCATTTCTACCTTATCCCTTTCCCTTCCCTTCCCCTGCTATTCTTGCCCAATTTTTTAAAAAAAATTCAAAGGAAAATAAAGTTTTTCTCTCACCTGAATGAAGTTTGGAAACTGTTCCTTCAGCATCTTGGCAAACTCGGCCTTGGAGAGCATGTCATAGTGTTCCTTTTGAATGGAGTATTTGTGAAAGATGTCGATGATGCATTCGCAACATTTTTCCATCTGAGTTTGAGACATCTCGATTCGCTTCTTCTGATCTGGGAATATAAAAATGATCGGTCGCTTAATCGCAAGGCAGGGGGTGCTATTCAGCAGGTTCTGACAGGTTCTGGAGAACCAGTAGCGGAAATTTTGAGTAGTTCAGAGAACCGGTAGTGGAAATTTCGAGTAGTTCGGAGAACCGGTAGCGGAAATTTTGAGTAGTTCGGAGAACCGGTAGCGGAAATTTTGAGTAGTTCGGAGAACCGGTAGCGGAAATTTCGAGTAGTTCGGAGAACCGGTAGCGGAAATTTTGAGTAGTTCGGAGAACCGGTAGCGGAAATTTTGAGTAGTTCGGAGAACCGGTAGCGGAAATTTTGAGTAGTTCAGAGAACCGGTAGCGGAAATTTTGAGTAGTTCAGAGAACCGGTAGCGGAAATTTTGAGTAGTTCAGAGAACCGGTAGCGGAAATTTTGTGTAGTTCGGAGAACTGGTAGTGGAAATTTTGAGTAGTTCGGAGAACTGGTAGCAGAAATTTTGAGTAGTTCAGAGAACCGGCAAATACCACCTCTGGCTGGCCCCAGAGTGGGGTGGGAATGGAGATTTTGCAATATCCTTCCCACTGGAGTGGGGAGGGAATGGGGATTTTGCAATATCCTTTCCCCTGGAGTGGGGAAGGAATGGGAATTTTGCAATATCCTTCCCCCTGGAGTGGGGAGAGAATGGGGATTTTGCAATATCCTTCCCCTGGAGTGGGGTGCAAATGGAGATTTTGCAGTATCCTTCCCCTGCCACGCCCACCAAGCCACGCCCACCAAGCCACACCCACAGAACTGGTAGTTTAAAAAATTTGAATTATACCACTGGCGTAAGGCAAGGTTGGAAGCCTTCAACTCACCCGAACCTCTAAGCACAAAGGGTTGAATTTAAGCTTCCGTTGTTGATCTAATTTTTTCCCTCCTTTTTCCTTCCAAATAGTCCTTCCCAATATTATAGAAACTTATCAATAATAGAATTAACTCCCATTAAACAGGATGTGAGAACAATCAGTCGAGGGGTTACCTCCATTTGCTCCATTGATGGAAAGCTTTCAAGGATAAACTGGACAACCATTAGGGCAGGGATGAAATAAGATCTCCTTGCTTTTGGGGCAGAGGGGGTTGGTCTAGATGACCTCCCAAGTCCCTGCCAGCCCCCAGGACTCTACGATATTATGATTCTACGATTCAACAGTTGAGATGGTTTTCCAATGGTCCAGTTGGGCCATTCAGAAAAGAGATCGGCTGATCTCCAAGATGAAAGGAGAAGGAGAAGTTGATTCTGACCACGATCTCCACACCTTCTTGGGCCCCTTTCCCCTTTATTGGCACGTGGCCAGTAGAAAGTGCCCATCCCAGGATAACCAGATCTGGTTTGTGTCAAAAAGAGACCTTAACAAAAAAATAATGATAATAAGAGAAGGTCCATAGGTCTGGAAAGAAGGTGGGCTTGAAATGAAGACCCAACGGGGTATTGCTTCATCCTTGTCGGACCTTCAAAAGTCTTTCGGAAGCCCTGGCTCTCCCCCTGGAGCTCAAGCCACTAGTCCTCATGCTTCTCCCTTAACTGCTTGGCCCGGAGATCCAGCCTCGAGGCTGCAAAGCTGAAGTTCTCCAGATCTTCAGACCCAAAGCTGAATCTGAGGTTCTCACCCCAGATTCTGCTGTCTTGGACAAGGCGACCCCTCCTTAAAATCTCTCAGGTTCTGGATCTAGAGAGGTTTCGAACCCCTGGCCAAGAGCCCTCCCAAGGTCTCCCCACTTACCTCCGACGTCGATCGGTAAGAGAGCAAGGTTGGTCTCGGATGGGGTTGAGGAGCCTTCCGACGGTGTCCCCTTTTATAGGCCTGTCCAGAGCTTGGACCCCACCCTCTCTTGCGAAATTGTCCTCTGCCCCCCACCCCTCACACACACACACACACTTGGCCCTCGCAATTTTCTTCTCTTGCTCAAGATCTCTCAGGGCTTCGTCAATCGTTTGACTTCCTTGCAGGTAAATTTCCTGGACAACAACCGATTCTGCATTGTCACTATGTCGTCCTAAGATTGTGTGTAAACACATTGATTCTTTTGCTCAATCTCTGTAAACATCAAGACTGGGTCTGCTTTTATCCCTTCTTCTTCCTCCTCCTCCTCCTCCTCCACTTCTTCTTCTTCTTCTTCTTCTTCTTCTTCTTCTTCTTCTTCTTCTTCTTCTTCTTCTTCTTCTTCTTCTTCTTCTTTTTCTTCTTCTCCTCCTCCTCCTTCTCTTCCTCCTCCATCTCCTTCCCCTTCCCCTCCCTTTCTCTTTCTTTGCTCCTTTCCTTTTTCCCATTTATTTTTCTCCTTCTTCTCCTCTTTTGCCTTCTCCATCTTCTCCTTTCCTTCTCCTTCTCCTTCTCCTCCTCATCCTCCTTCTCTTTTGCCTTCTCCTCCTTCTCTTTCCCTTCCCCTCCCTTTCTCTTTCTTTGCTCCTTTCCTTTTTCCCATTATTTTTCTCTTTCTTCTCCTCCCGCTCTTTCTCCTTCTCCTTCTTCTCCTCCTTCTCTTCCTCCTCCTCCTCCTTCTCACCTGGTTTCCCCAGGTGTGTCAATGTGACTTATCTAATAAAGGAGATTATTAATGGACCTAAAGAATAGTGTTGTGATCTCTGCTTTGGACTCGTTACTTGGAACTCTGACAGACTGATTGATTGGTTGATCCGTCCGTCCGTCCATCCATCCCTCCAATAAATTTATATATTTGATTTTGGGGATGGTAAACAGCAGGAAATATTGCCATTTGTATTGGGGCAGAAATGAACCCATTTTTCACCCCAGAAAAATGTGTAGAATATAAATATTTGACACTGGATGATGGAGATTATTCCCAAGGGGGAGGGAGGGAGGGAGGAAAGAAGGAAGGGAAGGAAGGAAGGAAGGAAAGAAGGAAAGGGAAAGAAGGAAAGGAAGGGAAAGGGTAGGTAGGTAGGTAAGGAAAGGGAAGGAAGGAAAGAAAGAAAAAGAAAGAAGGAAGGAAGGAAGGAAGGAAGGAAACAAAGAAGGGGAAAGAAGGAAAGAAGGGAAAGGGTAGGTAGGTAGGTAAGGAATCAAGGAAAGAAGGAAGGAAACAAGGAAACAAAGAAAGAAAGAAGGAAAAGGGTAGGTAGATAGGTAAGGAAGGAAGGAAGGAAACAAGAAAAGGGAAAGAAGGAAAGAAAGAAAGGGTAGGTAGAGAAGGAAGGAAGGAAGGAAGGAAGGAAGGAAGGAAGGAAGGAAGGAAGGAAGGAAGGAAGGAAAGAAGGAAGGAAGGAAGGAAGGAAGGAAGGAAGGAAGGAAGGAAGGAAGGAAGGAAGGAAGGAAGGAAGGATCTGCATAGTGCAACTTTCTTTTAAAAAAAAACAACCAAGAATATTTTGGGAGGAGAGCTTTTGGGGTTCACCCTTTTTCTGCACCTTTTCTCCAATCGGGCCAAGGGCCATTTCCTGGCTGTTGTCTTCTCCTCTCGTAACCAGTTTGGTGAAAATCAGAGAAAGATTCTGGGTGCAAAAAAAAAAAGAGAGAGAATGCAGCCAAGCTGGAAATGCGAGTTCCAGGGTCACCCAGCAAGTTGGAATTCCGATCATTTGGAAAAGCTTGGATGGAAAAAAAAAAAACATTTTATTATTATTATTGTTATTGTTGTTGTTGTTGTTATTATTATTATTATTATTATTTGTCTTTTATTTTTATTTTTTTTAATTTGATTTATATGCCGCCCTTCTCCGGAGACTCAGGGCGGCTTACAGTGCATTAAGCAATAGCAATTTATTTCATTTATTTCTTTCGTCAAGCATGCATTAGGTAACAGATGCAAGTAATCGGTTTTAATCGGTTTTTAAATGATTGGGGTGTTTTAATCTGTCTGGGCCAAATTGTTTAATTCGATTTTACTTTGTTTTTAAATTTTGTATTACTGTTTGGCTGTTCACCGCCCTGAGTCCTTCGGGAGTAGGGCGGTATATAAATCAAAGAAAGAAAGAAAGAAAGAAAGAAAGAAAGAAAGAAAGAAAGAAAGAAAGAAAGAAAGAAAGAAAGAAAGAAAGAAAGAAAGAAAGAAAGAACATAATTATGAAAACATGAAATGGGTACGTACAAAAGGGAACATTAGACACGTAGGTGCGCTTATGCATGCCCCTTAGAGACCTCTTAGGAATGGGGTGAGTAACAGAGTTACTAATGCCTGGAACGCACTACCTGACTCTGTGGTTTCTTCCCCAAACCCCAAAACTTTAACCTTAGACTGCCTACTGTCGACCTCACCCCATTCCTAAAAGGTCTCTAAGGGGCGTGCATAAGCGCACCAACATGCCTACCGTCCCTGTCCTAATGTCCCTTTTATACGTATCCATTTCATGTATTCATAAATATGTTTATACTCTGGGAAAAAAAATTGGAAGAGAAATTATACATAAAACAAAATCCGCCGCAAATAAAGAAAATCAGTACAAAATCTTCTATCGGTGGCACATAGCCCAACAAGACTTGCAAAAATGCACCCCAATCTAAACCTTAACTGCTGGAAATATAAAAAAAAACGCACCAGGTACCTTTTCTCATGTATGGTGGCCTTGCCCAGAAATCAAAAAATACTGGATTAAAATACAAAAAATGGTTCAACGAAATTACACATGGCCCAATAGAACTGAAGCCTGAACTGTTTCCTCTGGGGATCATTAAGGGAAAATATCCTAAAAAGATTAAATATTTGATCATTCGTATTATTTATAGCAGCGAGAATTGTACTCGCCCAAGCCTGGAAAATGACAGATTGTGTAATAATCCGGAAAATTTTTGAGTGTGCAGAAATGGACAAATTTACTATAGAATTAAATGACAAGGAAGACTTGGAATATTACTCAACCTGGGAAAACTGGTATCAATGGATAGAGAATAAAAATAGGAAATATATAGGTCAAAATAAGACATAAATTGTGGTAACGTGCAGCTGCTTATAATAAGATCGCAAAGGTCATTTATGTAAAGTATGAAGAGTGTGGGTCCTTAAACGCTGCCTTGGGAGATACCGCTGTTAATCGATGATTGGATAGGGCGCTCCCTATCTTATCCACTTATGCAAGGATCCGGAAATGCCGTAAAATTTTAGTTTTAAAAGTAATTCTAAAGTTCTCCTTGAAAAGGAGAACTATTTTGCCTTTGACTTCCTTTCTGAAACCGTTGGAAAATTCCAGTTTCCAAGGACAGGTTTTAATTCTTTTAAAGCCACTCGCCGTTCCTCGTTTTGTAAGCAAATATGTAAATACGGAAACATTTTGGTTTAAATTTTCCAGGTTCCTTGCATTTTTTTTTGCTTTGAGCTGGTCGGGCAGTTTGAGTTAAGAATTTCTTCTTCTTCTTCTTTTTTTTTTTTTCCATTTAACATTTTTAGTCATTTATCCAAGTATAAAATACAAGGGGGAAAAAAAAGCTGGGAAAAGTAAGAAGAGAGGAATATAGTGTAACGGGAGGGGAGGGGAAAAAGAAGGAAAAAGTCACCGATTTTTTCTCTTTTTTAGCGTATTAGAAGATAACATACATTGCAACCACAAATCTTGTGCTTTTGCACAACAGTATGCACAAGCCATTTCTATAACAATATAATATAATTTTATGTGTGTTGGACTTGGTCTTTGGGTGTTAAGTGAATTTCGTTGTATGGGTATACTGTGTATACATGTACAATGACAATAAAGTTCTTATTATTATTATTATTATTATTATTATTATTATTATTATTATTATTATTATTATTATTATTATTAACAAGTTTACAAAAACAAAATTTCATATGTTTTCCCTCTGTTGTAAGCACAAAATCCAGAAAGCGATTCCAAAACAGAGACAAAATTTTATATATATATATATATATATATATATATATATATATATATATATAATTATGCATACATACGTACATACATACATACATATATGTAAAGAATATATATATTCTTTTATTTGGATAAAAGAATCAGTTTGAGTTAAGAACGGAGGTTGGGGAAATTATTATTTTTTTCCCTCTTCCCTCCTCATGTCTCTTTCCTTTTGTGCTATCTCATTTTTAAGATTTATTTTATTTCAAATTTATATACCGCACCTTCTCCCAAGGGACTCAGGGCGGTGTACAGCCAGATAAAAACATACAATACAAACATTAAGAACAATTAAAAGAATATATATTAATTTGGCCCCAGTTTAAAATGACAAACCAATTAAAAATTTAAAATTTAAAAATATGTTAAGCCAGCCCGGCTTGATGAAAAAAGAAAGTTTTAAGGGCACGGCGAAAGGCACCGAGGTCTTGGATGGTTTTTTAAAATTCTTTTATTGAATAGAAAGTGCTCCAGAATTCGTACATTCTGTTTTTCGTGATCTACAACTGCGGCTGACCCATAGCTTTGTGGCTACATGTACGAAATAGCTCCGATGAGACCCCTTGACCCACATTTCTGCTTTAAAATTGCTAAACAGCTCGGTTTCAAAACTCCAGTTTCGCCCGGAAATTTATTAGGACAAGAAAGAGGATCATAAAACACACACACACACACACACACACACACACACACCAAAATTCAAGATCTCAGCATGTGATTAAGGTGTTCTCCAAACAAACGGGAAAAAAAAAAAACCCAGATTGAAAGAGAAGGGAAGGAAAAGAAATACAGGTAGTCCTCAGCTTGCGACTGCAATCGAGCCCAACATTTCTGTCGCCACTAAGCGAGGCGGTGCTTAAAGAGAGTTTCTCTGCCATTTTGCTACCTTGCTGGCCACAGTCATTAAGGGAATTGCTGAAGTTAAATTAATAAGAGGGTTATGGGGCAATTTTACTCGTCCGAAGGTCACAAAAACGGATTACGTCTGAAAAACAGTCATGTTACTTTTTTCGGTGCCCGTTGTAACTTCGAGCGGTCACTAAACAAGACCGTTGTAAGTCGAGGACGACCTGATAAAATCTAAATAAATAAGAAATAAATCACAGGATTTATTATGGCTTCTAAGATGTTTGTGGATTCGTCCTCTTTTCGTGGGTGCAAAACCTCTCCGGGCCTTGTTACTACAGGGGGGTCCTTGACTTATAACCATTCATTCAGTGACCAAGTTCCAAGTTACGGCAGCACCGGAAAAAAATTCTCATGACCAGTCCTCACACTTACGACAATTGCAGCGTTCCCCCCGCCCCCATGGTCACATAATCAAAACACATGGCAACTGGCATGTACTTATTTTTTTTTCTTTTGTAAAGTTTTTTTTTATTTTTTAAACACACAAACATACAATACATCTTTTCTGAATCTTGGCCTGCTCTTAAATTTATACAGATTTTTGTTCATCTTTAACCCAATTTTATTTGTTCAATTTTTCTCGTATCTCTAATTTTAAGAAACCAATATTACCCTTCATCTTAACTTCTCGTCCTATTGTAGTCCATTTTTCGTTTCCCTCTTTTCTTTCTCCTTCCTTCCTTCCTCCCTTTCTTTCATTTCCTTTCCTTTCTCCTTCTTTCTAGCTCCCTTTTCTTTCCTTTCTCCTCCCTTCCTCCCTCCCTTTCCTTTCTTTCCTTTCTCCTTCCTTCCTTTTCTTCCTATCTCCCTTTCCTTCCTCCCTCCCTCTCCCTTTATTTTTCAACACAATTTATTTTTTTATTATTAAATTTATACATTGCTCCAGAGAGTTAACGGCACAGAAATGACAGGAGGCAGAAGGGAGGGGAAAAAAACAGATTTTTGTTCATCTTTAACCCAATTTTATATGTTCAATTTTTCTCATATCCTTTATTCTAATTTTAAGAAACCAATATTACCCTTCATCTTAACTTCTCGTCCTATTGTAGTTCCATTTTTCTTTTTCCCTCCTTAAAATTTGAACCCCTAAAGTTAAATTCGCATAACATAGTACGATCCCCCAATTATTTCCTTCAATTCTCTTCAATTCGCTTAAGGACTGCACGATTCACTTAACATCATTGCCCCCCCCCCAAAAAAGGTCGTAAAATCAAGCTCGGCTCCCTTAAAAACTTTGCTTGGCTACAGAAACTCTCGAAACGGTGCAATGGTTTAAAAAGAGCTTGGGGGAAAAAAACATTGGCATTTTTGGGTGAAAATCAGCCCAAAATTTAATTCAGGTTTTACAGCTCAGAAATGGCCCCTCCAAAGCCAAGCTTAACATTTCTCCAGAAGGTCTCAAACCAAGTTTTAAGTCACACTCATCCTAAACTAGGATCCTTTTTTGGCCCTGTTTGCAAAAAAAAATTTGCAACACTCCTGAACTCCCCTTCCCACATTTACCCTTGCAGCTGTTTCCCCCAATCTTTGGGCAATCTTTATGGCGAAACGTGGATTTCTTAAACCAGGAGTTTAAGTAATGAGTAATGCAATCCTTTGTTTCTCCGTCTTTACTACCCAGAGGTCAGTCATGGCTCCAGAAGAAGAAGAAGAAACACGCCTCAACATGTTAAGATGTTATCTTAAGCATAAAACTGGATAAGCTAGCCTTAAGCCCATTCTTCTCGCCTGGTTTTATTTTTATTTTATTTTTTTAAACTCCCATTTTAATTTTATTCCCAAAACGAAAATCCAAAATCCAAATTGAGGGGGTGGAATGAACAAAACGAGACCAAAAACATTGAAAAGAGATGTGAATTCATAAGAACAAAAGACAAAAAAAAAAAAAACCCACAATATTTTTGTAAAAATTATTTATTTATCTATTTATTTATTTAAGGGAGTCTCGGGGAAAGGGAAGGGTGCTGCTGATGTCCACCGTCTCTCGGCTTGCAACGTTTCCTTGGAATCAAACTCAAAGCTGGAGGGTTTTCGCGACGGACTTTGCTTTGAGGTCTGGTTTTTGCAAGATCGCTGGGTGGCCTCCTTTCCCGGTTATTCATCCGGTCCGGCTTTTGCTCAGCGGGTTTAAGATCGGACAAACTCGGTTTTTGGCTTTGAAAGGTCTGGGGGGGAGGAAAAAATAGGTCAGCCAAAAATATTTCCACGACACAATTAATTTTTTTTTTAATCTCCGGATTAAGGTGTTGTCTGAATGTAACGATTCCTCCTCTGGAGCTGTCCTTGGTGCTGAAGTGGCCACTTCACACAGATTAAACGTGTGGTTTTGATCGGCTGCCAACGGATCAAGCCTCTATACACACACATACACACACACACACACACACACACACACACAGAGAGAGAGAGAGAGAGAGAGAGACAGAGACAGAGAGAGAGAGAGAGAGAAACACACAAGCCTGCAAACACACATCTCTGAAATCGACCCAACTTTGTTGAGACGGAAAAACCGACTTCTTGGAGTCAAGTATTTATTGGTTGCCCAGAAAAATCCCTTAGGAACTTTTCTTGTGTAAAATGTAGGGAGGGGGTGGAGGAATGAATTTGTTGTTTATGGCTTTGATGAAGAGATTGTAGAAAGAATTGTGTGGATGTAATTTTTCGAGAAAGAGCTTAAAGTATCTTTGGCGGTGTAGTATTCTTCGGTGAAGAATATTCAAAGCTAATTTTTTTATATCGTTCTCTTTATTTATCTACTTTCTTCGGTTTTTTTATTGTTATTGCAATTTTAGCCATTCCTTTCTCTTTCCTTTCCTTTTTCCTTCTTTCCTTCCTATCTTCCTTTCCTTTCTCCCTACCTCCTTCCCTCCTTTCCTTTCCTTTTTCCTTCCTTCCTTCCCTTTCTCCCTTCTTTCCTTTCTATCTCCTTCCTTCCTTTCCTTCCTCCCTTCCTCCCTGTCTCCCTTCCTTTCCTTTCTTTTCTTCCTTCTTTCCTTTCCTTTCTCCCTTTCCTTCCTTCCTTTTCTTCCTCCCTCCCTTCCACTCTCCTTTTCCCTTTCCTTTCCCTTTCTTTCCTTCTTTCCTTTCTATTTCCCTTTTCTTTCCTTTCTCCTTCCTTCCTTCTTTCTTACCTTTATTTCCTGTCCTTTCTCCTTCCTTCCTTTTCTTCCTCCCTCTCTCCCTTTCCTTTCTTTTCTCCTTCCTTCTTTCTATCTCCCTTTTCTTTCCTTTCTCCTCCCTTCCTTTCCTTTCCTTTCTCCTTTCTCCCTTTTCTTCCTATCTCCCTTTCCTCCCTCCCGCCCTCTCCCTTTATTTTTCAACACAATTTATTTTTTTATTATTAAATTTATACATTGCTCCAGAGAGTTAAAGGCACAGAAATGACAGGAGCCAGAAGGGAGGGGGGGAAAAATACAGAGTTGATTTCATTTCAAAAGAATGTCAGTTACACCAAAGTCCATTCAATGTAGCAAAAAAAATGTGTTTTTTTTCTCCCATTTTTTTCTCCCCCAAGAAATATAGCTTTATTTTATTTTTTTAAGGGAGGTGGGAGTCCCTAGGTGGAGTATTTTTACTTTAAATGGAGAAATAGCCAAAGGGGGAAGCTCCATTTGCCTCTGGAGCAACCGAGCCCTCTTGCAACAAGAAGGAAAGACGTAACTTGGTGGGAACTAAAATCCACTTCCTTAAAAAATTCTTTTGGATACTTGAGAAATTCTTCCCGTTGGTCTTTGCAGGCCAGAGAAAGACAGGACCAAACTTGCTAGTTGGATTTTTTAAAAAATTCTGCCAGCTCACTGGCACAACTCATTATTATTATTATTATTATTATTATTATTATTATTATTATTATGACACTATACACAGCAAACGAGATGACCATGCTGGATTTTGTATCCCAAATCACTAGTTGAACACTTCCCAAGCGTTTAGGACTGCGTGATGTATCGGCGGATTATGCAAGCAGATCCCAGTAAATTATTATTATTGTTGTTGTTGTTGTTATTCACATTTTCAATTATGGCCCAGCTTTCTCCAAAAAGACAGAATGGTTCTTCATCAGAAGAATGCTAAACAAGCAGGTTTATGATTTAGAGAAAGCCACGGCACACAAGCAGAGCAGGAGGAGGAAAGAAAAACTCAGGAAACCTGGGAATAGAATAGAATAGAATAGAATAGAATAGAATAGAATAGAATAGAATAGAATAGAATAGAATAGAATAGAATAGAATAGAATAGGAAATAGGAAAATAGGAAAATAGGAAACCGTACACCACTTCAGACAAAGGGTTATTGTTATTATTATTATTATTAAAACTTTGTGTAGCAATAAGACTTGATGACA
>NW_027256890.1:18880862-18885862 GCF_029215685.1 Pituophis catenifer annectens
TCCCCGTGCCTATTTTCCTTTGACGTTGTGCCGTTTTAGATCGTCCTTTAGCCTAGATTCACTTAACAACCGTTGCTACTTCACTTAACGATGGTGGCAGGAAAGAGCATAACTCCCTTAAATGTTTCGCTGACCGACAAGACATTTTGGGCTCGATTACGGTCGTTGTAATCACGGTTTGCACACGCGGGAGAGGTGGGGAGGGGGCGGCCTCTACATCTAGTACCCCCCCCCACTCTCTCTCTTACACACCCATCCGTCATATGGTGACACGTAGTTTTCCTTTACTTTCACTTTTACCGGATAAAACTTCCTGGTTTTTCATCCAGTTTCCGGATGGGCCAACCTGGACTGTAAATGACCCTCCGGGCTTTAAAAAAAATCAATTTTTGCTAGCAAAAAAAAAAAAACCCTTTTTGCAAAATCTGCACCGCGTCCGACTGTCGTTTTGGCTGAATCCGCTCCCGGCGTGTGCAAAAAAAAACCCCCTCCAAACCGAGTTTGGCGTGCGAATGTCGGTTCGTGGGGTTTTTTTTTGGCAGAAATAAAAATTTTATTAGTTTTAAGAAGCGTTTTTATCCTTCCCGTGCAACGCAGCTGAAGAGCCTCTAGGTTAAAATGTATTTTTTCGTTTAAAAAAAAAAAAATGAAGTCTGTTGCAGACTGGCCTCCCTCGCAGGGGGAGCGTGCAGATCAGCCGTAAGCCGGGATCGGAGTAAAATTGTGGCTTTGTGTGCGCTAAGGCGTGTAAACCAGGATGTGTTTGGAGAGAGATGGGTGCCGACTGCAAACTGGTTGGCTTTGCAGGCAGGTTTGGGGTTCGAAGGGAAGGATTAAGGGGTAGCCTAGACACCCCAAAAGTTTGGGGAGACATCCATCATCCTGAGCATCGTGGTTTAATGCCACCTTCAGCCAAAAGGTGTTTAAACCAGGATGTGTTTGGAGAGAGACGGGTGCCGACTGCAAGCTGGTTGGCTTTGCAGGCAGGTTTGGGGTTTGAGGGGAAGGATTAAGGGGTAGCCTAGACACCCCAAAAGTTTGGGGAGACATCCATCATCCTGAGCATCGTGGTTTAATGCCACCTTCAGCCAAAAGGTGTTTAAACCAGGATGTGTTTGGAGAGAGACGGGTGCCGACTGCAAGCTGGTTGGCTTTGCAGGCAGGTTTGGGGTTTGAGGGGAAGGATTAAGGGGTAGCCTAGACACCCCAAAAGTTTGGGGAGACATCCATCATCCTGAGCATCGTGGTTTAATGCCACCTTCAGCCAAAAGGTGTTTAAACCAGGATGTGTTTGGAGAGAGATGGGTGCCGACTGCAAGCTGGTTGGGTTTGCAGGTAGGTTTGGGGTTCGAGGGGAAGGACTAAGGGGTACCCTAGACACCCCAAACATTTGGGGAGATCATCCATCATCCTGAGCATCGTGGTTTAATGTAGGTTCTGTCTCGGCTGCCTTCCGGAAAACCCACCTCAGATCTGTGGTTTGGCGTGTGTTTCCGGCGGAAGTGGGTGTCAATGCGATCGAAAAATGAACTATTTTCCTGGACTTGCTAGCTGTCTACCTGCGGGGAATTTCCACCCAGACAGCCCTATGAAAATGCAGAGTTTGCAGAGCGACGAAATACAGTTTCGTCATTAAAAACATTAAAACAACCCCATTTTATCCCCGAAATTTCGGTCTCCTCATCTGGGCTACGGGGTCTCCAGTATGTCTTTTTGCAAAAATCAAGAAATAAACACGAAATAATAAAGAGAGAACGGATTACGGGGTAGTCCTCGGCTTACGATGGCTCATTTAATGACCTTCCAAAGTTACAACGGCGCTGGAAAAAAAAATAGATTTATGATTGTAAAAGGCGTTTTGGGGGTCTTTGTAACACGATCAGCCGATCAAAATTCAGAGGCTTGGCCGATGGTTTCATACTTACGACGGTGTGTCTGATCCCCTTTTGCGACCTTCTCACAAGCCACATCGACCGGGGGGGGGGGGAGGAAGCAAGATTCGCTTAACGACCGGATTAGTAATTTCTGAACTTTAACAAGGGTGGCAAGAAAGATCCTGAAAAACTCGCTTAAGGAACGTCTCGCTTAGCAACGAGGAATTGCAGGCTCCCTGGCGGGTCGTAAATCGAGGAATACCATGTAATTTTTGCTGCAGGCCGAGCGAGGCAGTCAGTTGGGGGTGACGGGTGCGAAACACGCGCTGGTGTGTTGCTGTTTTTCCCCAGCCAGGTGATGGTGGCGGAGGTGTGAATTGTGGTTGTGCCAGACCCGAAATAGCATCGTGACACTGTGGCACCGGCTGAGGGGCTGGCAGAGAACGGAGGGGAAAAAACAGTATTTGCTATGCATTGTTCTATTGTTCTCCGGCAATTGAGACCCCTTTAATTCAGAGAACGAGTTTCCATCTTGAAAAACCATCTCCCCGCAAGCAGAAATGTAGCCCTTCAAGGCCAAAAATGCCTAACTTTCAATGAGCAGGGAATGTTTAGCCTCCCCGTCTCCCTAACTATAGTTCTTCAGCAAGTGAGACCCCATTAATTCAAAAATGGGAGGGCATACCTTGAAAAACCGTCTCCCCGCAAGCAGAAAAGTAGCATTTCAAGGAGAAAAGAGCCAAATATTCAATGAGCTAGGAATGTTTGCCCTCCCTGTCTCCTTATTATTGTTCTCCAGCAAGTGAGACCCCTTTAATTCAGAGAAGGAGGGTCCATCTTGAAAAACCATCTCCCCGCAAGCAGAAATGTAGCCCTTCAAGGCCAAAAATGCCTAACTTTCAATGAGCAGGGAATATTTAGCCTCCCCATCTCCTTAACTATAGTTCTTCAGCAAGTGAGACCCCATTAATTCAAAAATGGGAGGGCATACCTTGAAAAACCGTCTCCCCGCAAGCAGAAAAGTAGCATTTCAAGGAGAAAAGAGCCAAATATTCAATGAGCTAGGAATGTTTGCCCTCCCTGTCTCCTTATTATTGTTCTCCAGCAAGTGAGACCCCTTTAATTCAGAGAAGGAGGGTCCATCTTGAAAAACCATCTCCCCGCAAGCAGAAATGTAGCCCTTCAAGGCCAAAAATGCCTAACTTTCAATGAGCAGGGAATATTTAGCCTCCCTGTCTCCTTAACTATAGTTCTTCAGCAAATGAGACCCCATTAATTCAAAAATGGGAGGGCATACCTTGAAAAACCGTCTCCCCGCAAGCAGAAAAGTAGCATTTCAAGGAGAAAAGAGCCAAATATTCAATGAGCTAGGAATGTTTGCCCTCCCTGTCTCCTTATTATTGTTCTCCAGCAAGTGAGACCCCTTTAATTCAGAGAACGAGTTTCCATCTTGAAAAACCATCTCCCTGCAAGCAGAAATGTAGCCCTTCAAGGCCAAAAATGCCTCACTTTCAATGAGCAGGGAATATTTAGCCTCCCTGTCTCCCTAACTATAGTTCTTCAGCAAGTGAGACCCCATTAATTCAAAAATGGGAGGGCACACCTTGAAAAACCGTCTCCCCGCAAGCAGAAAAGTAGCATTTCAAGGAGAAAAGAGCCAAATATTCCAATGAGCCAGGAATGTTTGCCCTCCCTGTCTCCTTATTGTTGTTCTCCAGCAAGTGAGACCCCTTTAATTCAGAGAAGGAGGGTCCATCTTGAAAAAAACATCTCCCCGCAAGCAGAAAAGCAGCACTTCAAGGACAAAAGTGCCTAACTTTCAATGGGCAGGGAATGTTTGGCCTTACCATCTCCTTTCTATCGTTCTTCAGCATGGGAGACCCCCATTAATTCAGAAAAGGGAGGGTCCATCTTGAAAAGACATCACCCCGCAAGCAGAAATGTAGCCCTTCAAGGAGAAAAGGGCCTAACTTTCAATGAGCAGGGAATTTTTGTTCTCCCTGTCTCTTTACTATTGTTTTTCAGCAATTGAGACCCCATTAATTCAGAAAAAGGAGGGTCCATCTTGAAAAACCAGCTCCCCGCAAGCAGAAATGTAGCCCTTCAAGGAGAAAAGGGCCTAACTTTCAATGAGCAGGGAATATTTGTCCCCTCTATCTCTTTACTATTGTTTTTCAGCAATTGAGACCCCATTAATTCAGAAAAAGGAGGGTCCATCTTGAAAAACCAGCTCCCCGCAAGCAGAAATGTAGCCCTTCAAGGCCAAAAGTGCCTCACTTTCAATGAGCAGGGAATATTTAACCTCCCCGTCTCCTTAACTATAGTTCTCCAGCAAGTGAGCCCCTTTAAATTCAGGGAAGGAGGGTCCACATTAGAAAAACCAGCTCCCCGCAAGCAGAAAAGTAGCAGCACTTCAAGGAGAAAAGCGCCACTCCCTGTTTGCCAAATTCTCAACAAACAGGAAACGTTAAATCCTCCTTAACGTCTCCTTAAATGACCCCTTTATATTTTCCTTGTTTTGTTTTTTTTCTTTTCTTTTTTTCCCCCCCTGTTTTTTTCCAGCTCTCCGTTTTCACCCCCCAAGCAGAGGGGGTGCGTGCGCGCTTTCCATGCCTCTGAGCATACACAGAGTCCATGCCAGCTGTCCGCTTTGCACCTGCAACGAAAGGCCGGTTTGGAGAACGTGACTTTTTACTCTAAATAAATCTCGGGGAGGGAAATTTTCTTTTCTTTTTTAGCGAACTCAAGAAGTGAGAAAACGGGCATTTCCTCTTTTGATTCGCCCAGCCCTTCCCTGACGTTTTGCGTTCACTGCAAAAAAGAAAAAAACCACACACAAAACACAATTTGAGCCGTTGCCGCCCCACGTCACAACGCTTCTCCTTTCTGCACCGAAAACCCACCGGTTCAGGGCAGAAGGTTCCAGAGGCGTTTGGGGGGGGTCCCGTTCGCTCATCCGGGGGCAGCTGGGTATCGTACCATCCTTTCCTTCGGCCTTGGCGGTTCGGGAGGGCGGTGGGCAGCCAGGCGTCGGTGGCACCCACCGCCACTTGGTTGGCACAGGGTGACACCTGAGAAGAAGAGGCGTTGGTCCAGAGGAGGAAATAGCAGCCGGGGTGGGGGGGG
>NW_027256890.1:18890862-19060427 GCF_029215685.1 Pituophis catenifer annectens
GGATCACCACAGCCCCGGGACACTGGCGACCGTCATAAATATGAACCGGTCGCCCAGGGTCTGGGTTTGGATCACATGACTGTACGGAGGCTGCGACGGTCGTAAAGTGTGAAAAAACGGTCGTTTTTTTCAGGCCTTTTGTAACTTTGGTCACTAAACGAACCCTTGTAAGACAAGGACTACCTGTATCTGAATATTTTTGGCTGTTTTAAAACGGAAGACCACCAAAAAATCTGCCTATATCTTCCTGGCACTCGTTCGAAGTGAGCTATGTCCGGAATAACCCAGGACCCTTCTCCGCTCTCTCCCCGTACTCCAGGTTTACGGGGCCGCCATGCAGTTTTACGAGTCCTTTCCCCGAGACCGCCTCACCGACCGGCAGTCCATGTCCCTCAACCTCCTCACCGTGGTTGACCGGCGCCCCATCACCAACAAGTCCATCCAGACCCGGAAGAGCATCTGCGTCTTGTCTCATTGGCCGTTCTTCGACGTCTTCCGCAAATTCCTCACCTTCCTTTACCGCTACAGCATCTCGGGACCCCACGTCCTGCCCCTCGAGGCGTAAGTGGGGAGAGGAGGGGGAGCCCGGAGAAGGGGGTCCTGAGGAAGCCCACGGACGGGGTTGGGGGAGGGGAGAAGTAGGAAGGAACAACCAGCCTTGCTTTTCCCGCTCGCGCTGCGGCTGCTGGCATTCTCCGGTAGACTGCTCCTGGCCGTGGAGGCTCCATTCCAAAGCTATTCAGCAGAAAACCGACATTCTCCGGGATAGAACCCCTCCCCCACCAGCTTCACGCAGTGGCCCAAATGTCATCCCTGGTCTTTGCAAGGGCCGGAGCAGCGGAAAACGGCCTGAAAAGGGCCCGAAAAACGGGCTATTTTTCAGGCGGTTTTTTGGGCTGTTTTCAGGCCGTTTTTGGCCCAGAAAAACGCCCAAAAACAGCCAGGCGCACTCCAGCTAGCTGATTCTCAGGTTTCCAGCTCTCCAGCGCGCGCACATGCACCCACATTCCAGTTTAGGCGCTCGGTACCAAAAAGGTTTGCCGTCGCTGGTCTCTCCCAACCGTTGACAAGCACAAGCTGAGATCGCTGGCGTTTACAAACTAGGCTTGTCTATTTTGAACCGTTATCTTCCTTTCCTTTCTGTTATTTTCTTAGGCATATTTCTCACTTCATGCACAACGTCCCTTTCCCGTCTCCGCAGAGACCTCGGATCTTGGTTCAGGTGAGAAGAAAGAATTTTGTTTTTTTGCTGGACCGTTTGTGGAGTCCAAACAATAATAATAATAATTGTTGTTGTTGTTATTACCACAGTCAACCAGATGTTTAGCCTGAATTTGGTGTTTGAAGCCATCTCTCCAGTTCTTCCCAAGGACAGGCAGATGTTTTTAATCTAACCTTCTTATTTAATAGCGTTAAATAAATAATAACATTAAAAGTTCTCGCGGCGCAGGATGTCAGCTGTTCCTAGCTGCCATTTGCAATTGACCGGTGCTGATTTTTTGTCAATGCCGATAATAATATTATTCTGGTTCCTGGCGCAGTCAGCCAAATGTTTAGACGGGATCTTGCATTCTAATCTTAACCTTTCAGCAAATGTTTTTAATTTCATAATCTTCAAAGGTCTCCTCGCAGGAGGTCAGCTGTTCCAAATAAAGCTGCCTTCCGCAATTGACTTGACAGGGAGATGCTGTATTCCCAATTTTCTGCCCCCATGAGTCCATCAGTGTTTATTTCTGTAAGAAAGGATTCCCGTTTGGCCCAAAGAAACCATTTGCGCCTCAGCGGTGAAACCCGGGTGCAAATTGGGGTGCAGGAAGAAACGTATTTTGCAGTTGTGCATTTGCACAAGATGTGTCTGTCAGACTGTGGTGCTATCTCAAAATTAAATGAATTTCCAAACTGCCAATCTTTGAGGAAATCTTTCTTTAATTGAGCTCAGCCACCGGATCATGACTCCGCACGGACAAGACTGACCTTTTGCCTCCCAATCCCTCCCTTTCCGATCCCCAAATCTCTGCTTCTCATTGGCTGTCTTCCAAGTCATTCTTCAGACTTCTTTTCCTCGTCATTTCCCAGGAATGTGCCCCCTCCCCTCATTTCCACGACAACCAGGCTTCAAAGGGATTTAGCAGGCAAAAGTCTCAGAGTTTATCTTTCGCTCTCCTCTGCTCCCTCTATGCCAGCGTTGCAACGCTGACAGTGTCATTGATCAGCTCCTCCGTCTTAAATCCTCCCTCTTTTTTTGCTCCTTAGATGTCGCCCTACGACAACTTGCTCCTGTGCCAACCTGTGTCGTCCCCATTACCTATCAGGTAAGGACAGCGGGATTCCGCCGTAAGGACAAGACGTAAGGACAAGACAATCGGAATCGCGTCCAAATTCTGCCAGCGGAAAATTCAAACTTTTCCCCCTTCTGTTTGCAGTGGGGCCAGCTTTCTCACCCTCCTGCAGACCCTGGGCCCCGAAAACGCCGTGGCCCTAATGGTGGCCGTGCTGACCGAACAGAAGCTCCTCATCCATTCGCTGCAGCCGGACGTCTTGACCAGCATCGGAGAAGCTTTGGTCTCGGTTAGTGTCCATTGCCCTAAAGCCGGAAGGCAGGGGAAGGGGAAGAAATGGGGGTCTGGGAACCTCGAGAATGCAGAGAAAAATTGGGGAGGGTCCCTGTTCAACTTTCCTTGGCTATGAGATGAATCCCCCCAAATTGTAAAGACCATGCTGGCTGGGGGATTCTGGGAGTTGAAGTCCACCCCTCTTAAAGCATGCTGACTGGGGGATTCTGGGAGTCGAAGTCCACCCCTCTTAAAGCATGCCGGCTGGGGAATTCTGGGAGTCGAAGTCCACCCCTCTTAAAGCATGCTGTCTGGGGGATTCTGGGAGTGGAAGTCCACCCCTCTTAAAGCATGCTGACTGGGGGATTCTGGGAGTCGAAGTCCACCCCTCTTAAACCATGCTGGCTGGGGAATTCTGGGAGGAAGTTCATTCATCTTAAAGCATGCTGGCTGGGGAATTCTGGGAGTCGAAGTCCATTCATCTTAAACCATGCTGGCTGGGGAATTCTGGGAGTCGAAGTCCACCCCTCTTAAAGCATATTTCCTAAGGAATCCTGAGAATTGAAGTCCACAAGTCTTAAAACTTCCTTCGACACCCCTGCTGTAAAATATTACATACTTACATACGCATTGTTGTTATGTTTTCGTGATGCCTTTTTAAAAAAAAAAAATATTCAGTGAACTCAAAAGTTGCTGGGTTGACAGAGCTTCAACACAACACACACAAACCAGTTGTGCTTCTTCCTGCAGATGATTTTCCCCTTGTGCTGGCAGTGCCCGTACATCCCCCTTTGCCCGCTCACCCTGGCCGACGTGCTGTGCGCCCCGGTGCCCTTCATCGTGGGGGTCCACTCTAGTTACTTCGACCTCTACGACCTTCCGCACGACGTCATGTGCGTGGACCTCGACACCAACACCATCTTCCAGTGAGTGTCCTCATCCTGCAGTCTCGGGGTGAACAGACCCCAGGGGTTTAGCGAGGCACATCCGGTTTTACGACCATTTGGACCGTGGTCGTTAAGCGAATCTGGCTGTCGTTAAGCGAATCCGACTTCCCCCGTTGACTTTGCTTGTGGGAAGTTGGCTGGGAGGGATGCAAAAGAGGATCACGTGACCCCGGGATGCTGTAACCGTCATAAATACGAAGCAATGGGCCAAGTGCTGCAACCGTCATAACTGCGAGGACTGGTCCATCAATCACTTTTTTTCAGCGCCGTTGTAACTTCGAAACAAATGGTTGTAAGCCGAGGAGTATCAATATTGGTGGAATAAGCTTGCATTGTCAGCTCTTTGAGGCAGGTTGAAAAATAGGATTATTATTATAATTATTGTAGCTTCCCTGAGGTCATGTAGTCAAAACTGACAACTCGGCCACTGGTTCATATTTATGACGCTTACAGTGTCCCGGGGACGGTCATGTGATCGTCTTGACGACCTCCTAACAAGCGAAGTCCCTGGGGAAGCCAGATTTCATTTAACAACTCAAACAACTGCAGTGATTCACTTAACAACTGGGGCCAGAAGTGTGGTACAATGGTTGCAAAAACTCACTGAACAAATGTCCCGCTTAACAACAGACATTTTGGACTCAATTGTGATCATAAATCAAGGGCTACCTGTATAGACTAGAACAAGAGACTTTTTGAAAACCTAAGTTTTTTTATTTTTCTATCTGATACGAAGGAAAATCAAGACGAGGCTGCATTGAGTTTCTTTCTCACCCTTCCTTCCGTCACGGGGCGTGCAGTATTTTTTTTTTTCCCCCAAAATTGCTCAGCATTCCTTGTTGCGTCTCCCTTTGAATCTCTAACCAGCGGGCAAGGAAGAGTCCCGGACAAGCGAGCGAGGGGAGTGGCGCGGTGATACTAGCGTTCCCGGGGACCCCAGCAGGAGGCACTAATCGTAGGGGCAGCTTTGTTGTGTGCGCAGGTGCGAAGAACGCAAGGTGTTGTCATCACGCGCTCTGCCACGGAAGCCGTGTAAAGTACTGCTGGCCTCGTTAAACTCCCAGTACCAACAACTGGATGAAAGTAAGTCATACGGGCACAGGGGCAATCTCTTCATATAAACCTCCAAAGATGTAGCACCTACAATTTCCAGTGGCGAGCTGTTCCACTGGTTAATTTTTCCTCACTGTTAGGAAGTTTCTCCTTAATTCCAGGTTGCTTCTCTCTTTGGTTAGTTTCCAATCGTCGTTTCTTCTCCTGCCTTTAAGAGCTTTGGAGAATAAATTGAGCCCCTCTTCTTTGGGGCAGCCCCCCAAATATTAGAAGGCTGCTATCACATCACCCCCCTACTCCTTCTTTACTCTAGACTGGCCAGACCCAATTCCTGCCACCGTTCTTCCTATGTTTTAATCTCCAGGCCTTTAATCCTCCTAGTTACCTCTTCTCTGCACTTTTTCCAAAGTCTCAACCTCTTTTTTTTTTTTTTTTTTTTGTCATGCGGGTACCAAAACTGGGCACAGTATTCCAGGTGTGATAACATAAAAGGTAGTAGAAGGAGATACTCAATTGCGACATAACGAAATTTTGCCGCGTTTCAGGAGTGCCCCAGATCCACGATTCATCATTTGGGGATTTGAAATAACGTAGATTTATGTTGCTATAGTACGTTCCACCTGGTAGTATCTGCCAGGGTTTTTCCGAGGCCCAACTCCACACTCTTTGCAAAATATTGCGCCAGGATTAAAAGTGGCCATTCTCTGGATCCGAGAATGTAAATTTGGCAGGTTTTGGCGTGCCCAAACGGTTTGGTCCTTCCTTTTTACAGTGTACAACCGTCCGGTAGAGGAGGCCTCCTTAGAATTCCTGCTGACCGACTACGATGTCATCTACGGACGCCGGAAACAGCTGGAACTGGACATCCGAGGGGCGTTCCTGCGATTCATGGCTTGTCTCCTCAAAGGTTATCGTGGCTACCTCCGTCCCATCACCCAGGCTCCCTCGGAGAAAACGCGAGATTCCAGCAGTCTGTTTTTCCTGCAGGGTAAGGCCTAACACATTTTGGGGTGATTTACACATTTTAGTAAGGTGGCTCAGTGGCTAAGACGCTGAGCTTGTCGATCGAAAAGGTCGGCAGTTCGGCGGTTCGAATCCCTAGTGCCGCGTAACCAGGTGAGCTCCTGTGACTTGTCCCAGCTTCTGCCAACCTAGCAGTTCGAAAGCAGGTAAAAAATGCAAGTAGAAAAATAGGGACCACCTTTGGTGGGAAGGGAACAGCGTTTTCCGTGCGCCTTTGGCGTTGAGTCATGCCGGCCACACGACCACGGAGATGTCTTCGGACAGCGCTGGCTCTTCGGCTTTGAAACAGAGATGAGCACCGCCCCCTAGAATCAGGAACAACTAGCACATATGTGCGACTGTGGACTGGATTTGGCCTACAGTGCATAAAGCTGGCCCACGATGCTGACTTGGAAATACCAAAGGACCGGCCCGCGATGCCTTTGGTACCCAAAATGGGGTGCGGAGGGGGGTACACACAGCCACCCCGCGTCCCGTTTTGGCCAGCAAAGTAATGCAGGAGGCGTCCATCCTGTCGTCCTCTTGACCCCCCCCCTCCTCGGGTTGGCCCGCGGAGGAGAACTACAATACTGATCCGGCCCTCGAAGAAATCCAGTTTGAAACCCCTGTTTTTAGAGCAAGGATCTTCGTCGGGGAGTAAGTCACAATAAAGAGGCGTTTGGTAAAACGGCGACTCGAGGAATGAAGATGCAAAAGAAGGAAGGGATAAGGGGAGGAAGGCTGAGGAGCGGAAGAAGTCTTAGTTAGCGATCCAGTCCACGTTGCATTGATGTCGAGAGAAATTCTGGCCTGACCTAAGTCTTTCCCCTTTTAAATGGAAATTTTAAATTTGGTTTTAAATTATTGGGGGGTTTTAAATTTGTTCGGCCAAATTATTTAATTCGTTTTAATCTATTTTAAATTTTGTATTTATATGTTTTATTCTATGGCTGTTCACCGCCCTGAGTCCTTCAGGAGTAGGGCGGTATACAAAATAAATAAATAAATAAATAAATAAATAAATAAATAAATAAATAAATAAATAAATAAATAAATAAATAATAAATTAATAAATTAATAAATTAATAAATTAATAAATTAAATAAATAATAATCGTGTCCGAGAAGGAATTCTTGCGCTCGTTTTCCTCATTCTGCCCCGCTCGTTTTCCTCTGCTGTCGTTGCTTCGTGTGAAACTCGAGGCGAGAATAATTACGAGAACCGTCGTAAAATTAAACCCTCGCTCGCTCACTCGCTCCCTCCCTTACAGGCTTCCTGAAGTCCCGCGATCGAGCCTACCACAAATTCTACGGACAGCTTTTACGCACGCAGCTCTTCACGCAGTTCATCGAAGAATGCTCTTTCGTCAGCGACCGCCATGCTTGCCTGGAGTTTTTCGATTCCTGCGTCGACAAGGTAGCTGAGAAAGGGGATCTGAATCTACAATTCCGTTGGGTTTTATTTGAACGACTGGCTTAATCTGGTCTTTACGGGGCTTGAACTTGGATGCACCCTGGAGGAAAAAGAGATGAGAGGTGACGCTTAACCACAAAATTATCCTCTCGTTGTCCTAAAAAACTGGAACCTCAGTTGCAAGGGCTAGTAAATAACCCATTGGTTGCTACTAAAAAGAAAGGAAAAGCAATTACGGCTAGTTCTCGACAATGGAGCCCCAAATTTCCATTGCTACGTGAGACATTTAAGTGAGTTTTGGCCCATTTTACGGCCTTTATAGCCACCGTTTTAAGGGAATCATTACAGGTGTTAAATTGGGAGTGGTGCAGTGGCCTAGAGGTGGAGCTCTCGCCTCAGAATCAGGCGGCTGTGAGTTCGATCCTAGGTAGAGGCTGATATTTCTCTCTCTGGGCACGTTGAAAATATATCTGCTGAATATAACTCCGCACTGGTGACAGGAAAGGCATCCGGCCAGTAAAACATTCAGCTCCATTCAGTTGCCCAGACTCCACCCTGCAAGGGATTATGGGATCGTTAAAAGATGATGATGATTATAACTGTTAAATTAATAACAAAGTTGTTAAGTGAATCCAGCTTCCCCGTTGACATGGCTCGTCAGAAAGTCGCAAAAGGGGAATGCGTGACACACACACCCCCCTGGGACATTGCAACCGTCATAAATATGAACCAAGCATCCGAATTTTGATCACACGACTGCCGGGATGCTGCCCCGGTCGCAAGAGTGACCGTTTTTCAGTGCCGTCGTAACTCAGAACAGTCACTAAACAGTTGTAAGTCGAGGACTGCCTGCAGAAATTAAAATTTGAGCGTTTCCTGCTTTGAAGGGTCCTCCCATAAATCCGCTAGCTTGGAAGGTTTTTTAATGCCGAGAGCCGAGTTTCTTACCTCTGCAAGGGCCACCTCTCCATCCTACGTGAGCAGGCAAAGATCTTGAGATGGTTCCCACACGGGACGGTTTGCTTAAATTTCATTTTTTTTCTTCTTCTTCTTCTTTTTTGTTGATTTCAGGTACAGGTGGATTTAGAGAAACCAGAGGAAGCCCCGTTGATAGAACTGGATGACACCCAAGGCAGTGAACATACTGTTTTTATTATGCCCCCCGAAGAACCCACCGGGCCCAACGGCTTGGAGCTGCCCCCGTGTTACAAGTGAGTGTCCCAGTCTGGTGGCCTTCAACAGGGAAGATACAGGTAGACCAACAGTTCGTTTAGTGACCGTTCGAAGTTAACTGTTGTGGCCTGTCGGCCGCCGACCCCTACAACAGCAGAAGAGGAGAGAAAAGAATAGAGAAAAGAAAAAGAAGAGAAGAGAATCAATATTGGAATGAAGAATAGAATAGAATAGAATAGGAGAGGAGAGGAGAGGAGAGGAGAGGAGAGGAGAGGAGAGGAGAGAAAAGAGAAGAGAAGAGAAAATAGAATAGAATACAAAATAGAATAGAATAGAATAATAGAACAGAATAGAATAGAGAAGAGAGGAGAGGAGAGGAGAAGAGAGAAAAGAAAAGAAGAGAAGAGAAAATAGAATAGAATACTAAATAGAATAGATTAGAGAATATAATAGAATAGAGAAGAGGAGAATACAAAATAGAATAGAGAATAGAATAATAGAATAGAGTAGAATAGAATAGAGAAGAGAAAATAGAATAAAATACAAAATAAAATAGAGAAGAGAAGAGAAAAGAGAAGAGAATATTGGAATGAAGAATAGAATAGAATACAAAATAGAAGAGAGAATAGAATAGAATGGAATGGAATGGAACGGAACGGAACGGAGGGGAGGGGAGGGGAGGGGAGGGGAGGAGAGGAGAAGAGAAAATAGAATAGAATACAAAATAGAATAGATTAGAGAATATAATAGAATAGAGGAGAATACAAAATAGAATAGAGAATAGAATAATAGAATAGAGTAGAATAGAATAGAGAAGAGAAGAGAAAATAGAATAAAATACAAAATAAAATAGAGAAGAGAAACGAGAAGAGAATATTGGAATGAAGAATAGAATAGAATACAAAATAGAAGAGAGAATAGAATAGAATGGAGAATAATAAGAATAGAATAGAATAGAATAGAATAGAATAGAATAGAATAGAATAGAATAGAATAGAATAGAATAGAATAGAATAGAATAGAATAGAATAGCTGGAAGGGACTTTGGAGGTCGTCTAGTCCAACCCCCTGCTCAGGTTTGGGCTCCATTGTCGTAAATTGAGGACGGGAAACAAAAGTTTCTCCTCCGATTGTGGTCGCAAGCCGAGGACTCCCTGCACTCAGAATTCCAGCCACTGAACGCATCCCAAACAAGCAAAGACCCCCATGAATCTCTCTGAATGTTTTGAGTAAAAATCTGGGGGTCCTCCTTCTGCTTTTTTCCCCCATTTCTTCCCCGACATGCCAGTTGGATGCCCATGCAAATTCTTTTTTTTTTTATTATTATTATTATTATTATTAAATATCTCCCAAAAGGGCAAAATCTCCATTACTCTTAAAACGCCATTAGCCTTAAAACAAATCTCCCTGCATCGCTCCTGCTACCCAAAACCACACATTCAGTTTGGGGGGGGGGTCTCTGTTTTTTTTTTTTTTAAATATAGATACGATGGCTTCCCGATGCTCCAGACCAAGCTGTTTCAACGGCCTCAGGACCAGCTCATGCCCTCCCTGTGCCAAGCCCGAACCAGCGCCCCCAGCAGCCCTGCCCCTCGCAGGACCCAACAGGTAAATATTGCCAGGTCTCTCTTACATTTTGCAATCCAAATTCCCATCTTGGGATTTCTTGGTGGTCTCCTGTCCACGTACAAGTCAGTCCTAGCTCTCCTGAGCTCCTCCGGTTCCAGCTGAGGTTGATTTTTTTTTAAAAAAACTTTATTTATACATTTATACAGTGCTTAATAAACTGTGTATTGTCTGGATCAATTTACTTATAAATTAATAATAATAATATATCATATCATATATTTTAAGAAGTTACTTGGTTGATACCTAGGACGCTGGCAGCAACCCGTATCAACCATCAGCACCAGTCAATGGTATTTGTGGCACATTTTTGAATGTCCAGTTGGCTGAGTTTCATGTTTAATGAATAAAAGAAATAATAATAGTAATTTAGTTATTTATTTATACATAGCGATAATCTATCGTCCATTTACTTGTACATAGTAGTGATTTTTCATGTTCTAATTTCTACCTCTGTTGTCTAACCATTGATAAAACAAACCCCATGGTAAAAAAAAAAATTCCGTCTGTTCCTTATCCTTCATCTTTAGTGTCAGCCGATCCATTTCTGCGCATTCTAATATTTTTTTAAAATTACATTTTCATCAGTAGGAGTTTCCTCATTTTCCCCAATACTGTGCAAATGCAAGACTCGCTGCTGTCATATTAAATATATATCTGTATTCCCTTTATTGTATTTTTCTGGTATTATGCCTAACAAGAATATTTCTTGCTTTAAAGTCTATTTATTGAAGCCGAGGTCGATTTTTATCACCGTCGATTTTTACTCACCGTTTTTTTAAACAAACAGTGATTTTTTTTTAATCACCGTTTGTTTAAAAAAAACAAAAAAAACAAAAACAAACTGACATTAAACCACCTTCCTTTGTAGGAAATTAAGGTGGCCCAGAAAGTCGCGCAGAAATATTCTTCCATGCCGGATATGTGGGCGAAATGCCTGCTTGGTCACTGCTACGCGCTCTGGTTTATCACGCTGCCCACCTACGTCCGAATGGCGACCTCAAAGGTACAGGCCCTGCATGTGGCATACGAGGTGCTGAAGCAGATGGAGACCAAAGAAGTCGTCTTGCCGGATGAGGTAGGAGCCCCGTTCTTCCACGGAACGGTCTTGAGGACTAGTAACTTGGGGAATTCTGAAATCCCCCCCCCAAAAAAACCTGGTAAACCGGGATTGGTCCAGCACAGAGAGAGTTTGAGTATATAGATTTATGCAACTGGGTTTGTTTATAGTAAATTATCTTACAGGGATCAATCGTTGATCTTAGAGTGGTGCGGTAGCTTAGAGGTGGATCTCTCGTCTCCCAATCAGGAGGCTGCGAGTTCGATCGCAACCCTCTGCCAGCGAAAACAGAGCTCGAGAGGGACCCTTCCGAGCTCCATTTTCGCTGGCAGAGGCAACACGTGCTGGTCCTTTGCTGTTTCCAGGGTGGCCCCACGGGCCAGATCTAAGCCAGATCCAGGCCTCAGGCCTTGATTTTGACACCACTGCTATAAACCGTCCTTGAAGTTTCACTTTCGCTTTCACTTTCTCATAAGTGATTCTGCATGAGGAAGGAAGGCACTGGGATACACACAACATGTGTGGTGACCCCAGGTGACCTGACACCTGGGCCTTAGCTAGGAATTCCTTCTGGGCTTAATTTAAACAGGGGGACATTGGCACCCACCTCTCCCTCCCTATCTCGTTCAAAGGTGTGCTACCGTATCCTGATGCAGCTCTGCGGCCAGTACGGGGAACCAATACTCTCCGTCCAGGTCATGCTGGAAATGAAACGGGCCGGGATCGTCCCCAACACCATTACCTACGGCTATTACAACAAGGTACTTCCACCCCTACCTCCTCGTTTCTCCTTTCTCCTGAGTTTAGCGTGGTTTTTGTAAGCAGCTGTGAGTTCCCTCCCCCGGCTGGCACCGGTGCCATACTACAAGTTAAACCCGGGTTTCCCGCCCCACTTTCCTCTTTCGCCGTAGGCCATTTTGGAGTGCAAGTGGCCGTCCAGTAGCCAAGGTGGCCGTCTTCGCTGGGCCAAACTTCGGAACGTCGTCCTGGGGGCCGCCCAGTTCCGGCAACCCTTGCGCCAGCGCCAACGCCAGCAGGAGGCAGAATCGCAGAGTCTCGGCGCTCCAGCAGGTACAGTTCTGAAAACAGGAAAGGCTCAATTTATACCCCATCCAGCACATAACCTCCCCAGCCAAAAGGTTTTAAGATGGGCAGACTATAACTACCAGAATTCCCCAGACAGCATGCTGATGGCATGAACTAATTTTATTTTATGGTAAGGCTACATTAACAGAACCTTTCACGTTTGACGGTACAAATCTCTTACTCTCTCTTTTATACCACCAAGAATCTAGAGACGGTTCTTTCTGTGTTTCTTTCTCCATCTGTTATACAGCTGGGGCTCAGCAGTCTCTTATCTGACTTTTTCTCTAGGTAGCATCTCTACACCATCTTCCAAGGCCATTTACTACATAGATAATTCTACTTTATTGTAAAGCTAGTTTACCAGAAACGTGCAGGTCTAAAAATACAAATCTCCCACCATCTCTTTTACAGCCTGAGAAATTCCTTTTCCACCCATTATGCAGCTGAGGGCTGTGCTGTCTCTTATCTAATTACAGTAACTTAACAGCAGCACAGATAAACACGACAAATCTCTCAAAGGGAGGGTGGGCTTCCTCTGCTTTTTTTTCCTGGCAGACAGCAAAGAGGCCAAACCCCCCAAATATCAGCCCCGCACTGGCCTTCAGCGGCAGACAACCTGGTCCGGGAGCAGCTTACGAGAAAATCTACAACCCGCTTCACTCGCAAAGAGTGGCAGCCTGAATTTTCCCAAGCAGGACATGCCAGCGGGCACAATCCTGGGTGAGTCTGAATTCAAGAGGGGGGGATTTCGTTATCCCAAAAGGTGTGGAAAATCAGGTTTCAATTTTAAAATCTTACTTGCAGCAGGGAAAATATTGGGCAGCCCCAAAACCGAAAGCAATAATACGCTATCGACACTTCCTCCCTGGCTGCGCGGTGCGCGGGACGGGCCCGGAAGCTCGGAGGGCAGCAGTCTTTCAGACATCAGCAGTTTCCTGACGGACGAGAGCGACAGGTTAACGCTGAGCAGCATGGAGACCGGACAAGAGGGAGCTACTCCAGGGCCAGTCCATGCTGCTGAAAACCGTCGCCTGGGGAGCACCCCTCGCCGGAGTCTGACCGCCAAACTTCAGCAGTTTCTATCCCCCATCAAACGACCTTCTCTGAAGCACGGTTCCAGCGGGGAGGTCTCCCATGGACGCAGCGGATCTGAGCACCGAGAACACCCCTCCCGCCAGAGTCCGCTGGAGGGACATTTGCTGCTCCCTCCGGAGCGTCCAAGATCCACAGCCTCGGAGGTCAGTATTCTTGTGCAGAACGAATCTTCCCAATTGTTTCTTGCGATCCTTTTTCTCGACTTAACCCACTCTTTCCTACCACAGAGTTCGGCCTCTCTGGGTAGCGAGTACGATCTTTCAGATACATCTGTGTGTAGTTTCAACCTCCGGAAATCCAGTGATCGGTTGTCGGAGCCTCCGGCAGTTGAGGTATCTTTCCCGCTCGATCTGCCGTGTGCCTATCCGGGAGTCCTTGTCTTGTTCTCACCGTTTTTCCTCACAAAACTCTTATCCTGTCCTTTCAGGTGTTTCTTTCCAGTTGTTCGCGATGCCAGGCTTGCAACTCGCTGGTGTACGACGAAGAGGTGATGGCTGGGTGGAGTTCGGACGACTCGAACCTGAACACCACTTGCCCCTTTTGCGGACGTCTCTTTGTGCCCTTCCTCAGTATCGAGATCCAAGATTTCCAGATGGTTTCCCTCAGGTCCGAGCTCCGATTATGCCTTATTTTGTTAACCTCTGGCATCTTGATCTTACTCCTGACAGTTTCCTGACTGCCCGAGCGCCAATGGACCATCTCATCATCTCGCTTAGAGCTGTGATGGGTTGTTAGGTTTTGTATATTGTGTGTGGCTTAACATACAAGTGTGGATATGAAGAATTAGAAGATGGGTTCATGCATTAACCAAGTTAAATTTGTCATGAGAAGAATAGAAGAGTAGAGTAGAGTAGAGTAGAGTAGAGTAGAGTAGAGTAGAGTAGAGTAGAGTAGAATAGAATAGAATAGAATAGAATAGAATAGAATAGAATAGAATAGAATAGAAATAGGAAGGAATGGAATGGAATGGAATGGAATGGAATGGAATAGGAATAGGAATAGGAATAATAGAATAGAATAGAATAGAATAGAATAGAATAGAATAGAATAATAGAATAGAATAGAATAGAATAGAATAGAATAGAATAGAATAGAATAGAATAGAATAGAATAGAATTCTTTATTGGCCAAACGTGATTGGACACACAAGGAATTTGTCTTGGCGCATATGCTCTCGGTGTACATAAAAGAAAAGATACATTCGTCAAGAATCATAAGGTACAACACTTAACGATAGTCATAGAGAAACAGTCAATATAAATCGTAAGGATACAAGCAACAAAATTACAGTCATACAGTCATAACTGGGAGGAGATGGGTGGTGGGAATGATGAGAAGATAAATAGTAGTGCAGACTTAGTGAATAGTTTGACAATGTTGAGGGAATTATTTGTTTAGCAGAGTGATGGCGTTTGGGAAAAAACTGTCCTTGTGTCTCATTGTTCTGGTGTGCAGTGCTCTATAGCGTCGTTTTGAGGGTAGGAGTTGAAACACTTTATGTCCAGGATGCGAGGGGTCTGTAGATATTTTCCCAGCCCTCTTTTTGACTCGTGCAGTATACAGGTCCTCCATGGAAGGCAGGTTGGTAGCCATTGTTTTTTCTGCAGTTCTAATGATCCTCCGAAGTCCGTGTCTGTCTTGTTGGGTTGCAGAACCAAACCAGACAGTTATGGAGGTGCAGATGACAGACTCAATCATTCCTCTGTAGAACTGTTATCAGCAGCTCCTTGGGCAGTTTGAGCTTCCTGAGTTGGCGCATAAAGAACATTCTTCGTTGGACGTTTTTGATGACGTTTTTGATGTTAGCTGTCCATTTTAAGTCTTGTGATACGGTAGAACCTAGAAATGTGAAGGTCTCTACTGTTGATACTGTGTTGACTAGTATTGTAAGAGGCGGTAGTATGGCAGGGTTTCTCCTAAAGTCCGCCACCATTTCTATGGGTTTTGAGTGTATTCAGTTCCAGATTGTTCTGGTCGCACCGCCAGGAAGACACATGTGCACGGGAAATGGTTTTTTTTTTACCCTCCCTGTAACTTGGCTCACTTGCTTGAGCCATCTGCACCGTGTTCAAAGCTGTTCATTCCCTTTTAGCAATGCTGATGTTTCTGACACAAGTTCAGTGTCCTCGGATTGGCACCGGGACAACGAAGCCCCCGTGCCAGGCGGACAGGGCCCGGTGCTCAGTGATCGGTCGCAATGCCTCCTGCTGGACGAGGCAGAACCGGATCCGCAGCGGAAATCCAGGAACGGGTCTCTATGCAACGGCTTCAGCGAATCCCCGGTACGGACTTCTACGTCCTCGCTCGGAACCAACAAAGATGCAAAATGGGGTTTCAGGGGCTCATTTCTGAAGGGAAGGTAGCAAATTTGTCGTAAAACAGCGCAGTTTCTAACAAGTAGGTGCCTATCCCGGCCGTCCTATTCAGCATTAAGTTTCTAGTCCTCATGAAGTGTGTGTGTGGGGGGGTTGTCTTCCCCAGGGCATGCAGTGAGATTGTAGCCTGGGGTGTGTTATTTTTGAGCCTCGGGGGAGATGAGGAAAACGGAGGGTGAGGAAGAGAAGAGGAATAGAAGCTCATTTAACTCATTCAGCGACGGTTCGAACTTACGACGGCGCTGAATGAATGGGAGCTACAGCTGTTGTGATGTCTTACAGTCACGTGACTCTCTGCAGCCTTTCCTGCCAGCTTCCCACAAGCCAAATCAATGGGGAAGTCTGTAGGACAGCGATGGCTAACCTTTTTGCTGTCGCGTGCTGAGAGCGGGGGCGGGGGGCGCCCCACACCCATAATTCAATGCGCCCCGCCCCCCACGCATGCACACGTGAACCCCCCCCCCACGCTCCCCACGCTTTTGGGCACGCAGTGGCCCGGTGGCCCCAGTAAGCCCGTTTTTTTCGCCCTCCCCAGGCTCCAGGGCCTTTCTTGGAGCCTGGGGAGGGCGAACACTGCCTCCCCACCACCTCCCCGGAGGCCCTCTGGAGGCTGGAAACGGCCCGTTTTCCGACTTCCAGTGGGAACAGAAGGCCCGAAAATCAGGTGGCTGGGGCACTCTTGCGCGCTGGAGCTAAGATAGGGCAACACCCACCTTTATGGCTCCGCGTGCCACAGGTGGGCCATCGTGGCGGTAGGAAGTCAAAGATTGCAGTCGCAGGAGGTCCTCACTTAAATGACCTCTGCCGTCCTTGTTTAAAGACAACTGGGACTTCCTGAACTGCCGTTGTTAAATAAAACACGGTCAGTGTTTTATTGATCTGTGACCATGTGGGTTTAACAGTGGGAGTTTCTGGCCCCACAAGTAGCGTCGTTAAATGAAGATTATGAAAAAGAATCAGAATTAGAATGCCACATAACTCGATCCTTCTTTCCAGAGTCTGAGACTACAACTCCCATGTTCCTGGGGATTGGCTGGGGCTGATGGGGAATTAGAACCCCTCCTTTTTTCTTCCAGCTGCCTCAGGGTCCTGCCGCCCATGTGGAACAGCTGGCGTTCGCCTACCTCAGCCCCCTGGTCCTGCGCAAGGAGCTGGAGACCCTCCTGGAGAACGAGGGAGCCGTCTTCTTATCTCAGCCCGAGCTGGTGGACAACCATCCCATCATCTACTGGAACCTGGTGTGGTATTTCCAGCGGTTGGGCCTCTGCAGCGGCCTGCCTCAGCTGCTCCTGGCTTCCAAGCACGTCCAGACGGCCTCCCAGGTAACAACATCCCTCCTACGCACAACGACCCTGCGAGGGAGGCGAGGTTGAGGAGGAATCTCAAGAACATCCCAGAAGAAAAGAGAATTGGGATGTAGGTCCATCTCGGGGGGGATTTTTGAAGAAACGCCAACTCTTTTTTGAGTATGGCTTTTTTTGCGGGAGCCAAGGGGCTGGACTGGATGACCTTGAGGGATCCCTTCCCACACACTTCTCCTCGAAACAGAACCAGCATCCCAAGGAGAAATCCTTAACCAGAATCCAGTGGATTTCAAACCTTCAACCAGTGTTTCTCCAGCTTGGGAACTTTTAAGGCAGGTGGATTTCAACTCCCAGAATTCCCCGGTAGGCTGGGGAATTCTGGGAATTGAAGTCTATCTACCTGCCCTTAAAAGTTCCCAAGGTTGAGAAACTCAACCGTTCTGCTTCCTTTTCGTTTCCCAGGCACCGGCTCCGGAGGGCCCTTTCGTCAACGTACGTTTGCTCTGGGACGTACTGAGTTCCAATCCCGACAGCTTTCCTCCTCTCTACATTCTCTGGAGGCTGCACGGTACGTGCGAGACCAGTCAGGGTCCTTTCGGATAGTGATGGATTTATTGGACTCTTCTCTGGTCAACCTCCATGGACCCTCCTGGGATGGAAAACGTCCCTCGGTGGTCGCTAAAATGGTGTGAATGATTTGCGGAGATCTTGATGGGTTTGGCTGGCTGTAATAGACAGAAATGGGCATCGGTACTGTCCATTCCTTGGACAATTGCATGTGTGAACGGAGGGGGCATTCCGGATTCTTATGCCAATCTTCTTCATTTCCCAGGTCAGATTCCCACAAGGCTGCAAAATTGGCGCAAGCATAACCACCCGTTCTCGCTCTCCTTCCTGGAAGCGGTCATTAATTATCTTGGCCTGGGCGAGGTCCACAAAGCCATTGTCCTCTTTGTAGAAAAGGTGTCAGGCTATGCCAACTCCGGGCTGTTGCAGAGGTAGGCTTTCTTCTCTCGTCCCTAGGTCCAGCCCCTTCCCCAAAAACATCTCTGCCAATGTTGGACAATGGCTCCGTCTTTTCTCTTTGTTTCAGGAGTGTTTATCGTGAATTTTTGTTCCTGAAAATAGCCGCACTGGGCAGGGACCGTGTGGACATTGGTAAGAAGTTCGAGGGAGGTCGCAAAAGGGGGGCAATCGCGTAAACCCCGGGGACTGTCACAAATACGAATCCGTTTGCCAAGTGTCCGAAAAACGGCTGTCAATCACTTTTTTCAGGGCCATTGTAACTTTGAATCGGGTGAAATGCTACCAGTTCGGACTGGTTCGTCCGAACCGGTAGTAATAAAAGCTACCGGTTCAGGTAAACCGGTAGTAAAAATAAAATGCTACCAGTTCGGGCGAATCGGTATTTCTGACAATCAGCTGTGCTGCGCAATTTATATTCGCTAGAAAGCAGGAAATCCTGCGTTTGGCATGCGCGCGCCAAGGAAACCAGTATCAGACTTCAGAGTGTTTCACCCCTGCTTTGAACCGTCACTAAATGAAACGTCTCACCCCCTCCCCCTTTTCTCTCTCTCCGCAGCCGAATTTGACAAGAAGTACAAATCGGCGTTTTCGAAGCTGGCCAGCAGCATGGGGAAGGAGCCCCTCAGGCAGCAGAGGGCCCAGCCTCTTACCACCAAGGCCATCGATTGCCGGAAGAGTTTTGGGGCCAACCTGGAATGCTAGCGGGAGGGGGGGTCCGGTTCCCCCCCCCCCAATCCATTCATCTCTCCTTTTGCTGCTGCTGCTACCTGGGACAAAAAAACAAAACAAGGATGAAACTGGAGCTGATACCAAATTTGGGGAGGGGGCACAGCTAAGCTCCCTAGGCTGTTTCCAGCATCCCCGGGCCCTTTGGGTGGGGGGGGCTGCAGGGAGTCCCAGGACAAAGATGGGGGACTCTTCCATTCGACCCATGTTGCTCTCTCCTTCCGAAGAAATTGAGAGGAGGAGGATTCCCGGCCCAGCTCTGCACTTTGCACATGCCTAGGGGCTCAGACTCCCCCCACACACAGACATATAGACACCCCAAATCTTTTTCTCCCGCCCCCTCCTCAAATCTGGGTCTCCGCCCCCTGCAAATGTCTATTTTTGTGCGCAGTGTCCGTTGCAGAATTGGGGTGGGTGGGCACAGTTATGCCCCGCCCACCCCACGAAGGACAACGCCCCTCGGTTCACCCTGCCCATTCCTTTCTCTTCCACCTCTCCCAATTCATTAGGGGGAGGGGTTTAATTGGGGGGGGTGCTGCCCCGCCCGAAGTGGTCTCGCTTTGTGTTTTTGTTTTTAGTATTATTTTTACCGTCAGTGTTACAAGAAAAGGGGGGGGGCAAAGAAACATAAAACGGAAAAGAAGCTATTTTGTACATTTATTTATTAAAGAGCCCCTCCCTCTGTTTCCCCTGTCCTTCCCCCTTTGTGGCACGTGCTTTAACTGTAAGGGCGCCCCGTCGCAGAAAGTGAGGGCGCGCCATCTTTCTGTTCGTATAAAGGGTCTTGGGACCCCCCCCGTGAGGGGTTTTCTCTGCCCCCCCCCCACCTCAGGGCTCAGTCCGAGCAATATGGACCCCAGCCCCTCGTTGCCGTGTTTCTGTTAGCTGTTTGAAATGAGGTTTTTTTGTTTCTTTGTTTTCCAATGTTCCCTTCATCCTGTAAATAAAAAAAAGGCCTCTGTATTTTCCTTCCGGCGTCTTGTCTCCCGTTTCATGATGGAAAGAGGGTTTCTGAGAACGTGCGGAAGGCCTGGACTGAGGCTTGCGGGGGGCGGGGGTTCAGTTCCCAGCTTTTATCATCATCCTCTTTTAACGACCCCTATAATCCTGTGTTCCTGGGTGGAATCTGGGCAGCTGAATGGAGATGACTGTTTACTGGCCGGATACCTTTCTTGTCGCCAGTGTGGAGTTTTGTTCAGCAGATATATTCCCAATGTGCCCAGAGAGAGAACTATCTGCCTCTCCCTAGGATCGAACTCACAGCCTCCTGGATTGGGAGACGAGAGCTTCACCTCTAAGCTACCGCATCACTACCATTCTCAGCTTTATGCTGGAGCATAAAGTGGATTCACACCGGATTTGGGCGATAAAGAGGACAATGCTGGAAGAATCCGAGAGGGCTTTGGAGGTCGTACGGAGTCCAGCAGCTCGGTGCAAGAGGGGAATCGGGCGTCCAAATTTTTCCACAGCATTTCCATCGCTAAGCAAGGCAGTTTTTCAGTGAGTGGCACTCCAATCTATGTCCTCTTTTTTTTTTTTCCGAGGTTGTTAAGCGGATCATGTAGACGTTAAATCAATCTGGCTTCCCTCCATTGTGGGAAGCCAGCTGAGGTCACCGACAGCAACCTGAGGATGAATGCATGCAGGTTTCCAAGCACCCAATTTTTGATCATGTGATACCACGGGGATGCTGCAACCGTCATAAGTGTGAGGAGTGGCCACAAGTCGCATCTTCAATGCAGGGAAGGAAACCCATCGATGGCCGCTTCTTTGGCAGTTTCTGCTGCACAAACCATGGTTTATGTAAGCCAACATGGTTCCTAGCCAATGGGAGGTTTCCAGATTTGCAGAAACCCAGCCAAATGATGGTTTACTCAATTAACCATGATAGATCAAACCATGGTTTCTCCTGAGATGGTCCCAGGGGGGGGTCGTAGATGCAAGCCACGTTTGGCTCTCGCTTTAAGCAAGCCATGGTCTGTCCGTTGCCAACCTGAGCCATGCAAAGGCAGCTTAGGACTTGTGCAACACAAACCACGATGCATTTGGGGGGGTTCAATTATTGCACATTTTAATTAAGAGGGATTATTTTTTTTTCCCCTATTGAAAGCAAGGCAAGCCTACGGTGGCCGCCGAGGGCCGGAATAAAAAAAAAAAACGCCCCGGGGAGCCTCCAGACGCCTCTCCCCCTCCCGCCGACACATCTTCCATGAGGCCGAGTACCCGGATGTGGCGGCTTAATATTAAAAAAAAAAAAGGAGGGGGAGCGCTCCACGGAGGGAAGCTGCGCCGCCGCTGGTTGGCCTCGCCCGACGCCAGTCACCCGCTGTCTTGAGCCAATGGCAGCCCTCCCCCGGCCCCCCGCGCGCCTCCCTCGCCGCCCCATTGGCCGCTCGGCACGTCGCTCCCGCGCGGCGCCCAACCGCCGTCGTCGCTGGCGTCCCGGAAGGCGGGCCGCGGCCGGCGGGGCCCGCCGCCCAATCAAACGCATTGTTTGTGGTGGGTGCCGGCTCCGGCGGCGGCGGCGGAGGTGTCGGTGTCGCTGCTGGTGGCGCCGCGTCTGCTGTCCGCCGCCCGGCCTCCCGCTCCGCGCCCTCCCGCCGCCGCCGCCGCCTCTGCCGCCGCCGCCGCCCTCCCGCTCGGCCTGAGGGAGCCGCCGACGCCGCCAGGTGAGTGGAACCCGGAGGGGGCGGGGCCGGCGCTTGATTGACAGGTCGGCGGCCTATGGGGATCCCCGCTGGCCCCGGAGGGGGGGGGGCGTCTCCAGACCTGTCAATCAAAACTTGGGGGGGGGCTAAATTAAGGGGTGCATTTCCATCCTTCCCCCTCCTCTCCAGGGAGACCCCTCTGCTTTTTTGGGGGGGGCGGCACGTGGGGGCGGGGGTCCCTTTATGGGGGGGTTGGGAAGCAGCCCCCTCCCCATAGAAACTGACATGGGGTTTTCCAATGGCCATTCGACATCCTTGCCCCCCCCCTCGTTTGTCTGCGCCCCCTCCCCACTTTTAAGAAAGGCCCCTTTGGCTTTTGGGTGGAGGGGGGGAATGAGTGGGGGTCTTTCCCCCCCCTCTTGCTTTTGGTGGTGGGGGGTCTTTGTTGCCAGATGTGGGGTGGGGGGGGAGAAGTCTTGGGGGCTGCTGATCTTGAATTGGGTGGGGGGGTTTCAAGAGGAGGAAAAAAAGGGGGGGCAGCCTCTGGTTTTGGGGTTGGGGGGCGTCTGTGGGCCAGGCATATGGGTCTGGGGTCGTGTTTCTTTCTCTTTTTTTTTTTAAGATATGCATCCATTCATTCATTCATTCTTCGCTTGCTTCATTCCTGCCATTTCTGCCTTCCTGCTTGCAAAGTCTTTGCATTGGGGGGGGGGACGAGAGGCCAATGAAACCTGGGTCGGGGTGGGGGGGTCTTCAGCCGTCTGGAGTTTAGGGGGTGCCCCTGTGAAGCCTCTCGGGGTGTCAAGGGACTTGGAGGGCGAAGCTGGTGGTTGCTATCTCTTAAATCAAAAGGTTTGGGGGTGGGGGGGTGGCTTTTCCTGGGCGCCTTGCCCAGGGTGGAGGCGGCATCCTTGGCAGGGCCTCTAAATGGGAGGGGGGTGATCGTGTTTAGGCAGGGAAATTTGGAGGGAGGGGTATCTCAGCCTTTAGGACCCCCCTCCCTGTAAAAGATTTAACTGAGCCCCCCACCTCCTTCCAATTGCTGGCAAGCAAATATTGCGGGTGGGGGATCATTCTATTTGGGGGGGGGAGGTTATCAAAAGGCTTGATATATATATATATATATATTTCCCTTGTTGTTCTTTAGAAAAGGGGAGGGGGCTGTGATGATTCCCCCCCCCCCAGGCTCAGTTTGGAAAGAAGTCGTGGGTGCCAGAGGGGTCCAAAATCAATTCTGTAGAGCTGAGAGGCAGTGGATTGTATGGAGGATCTTTTTTTGCGGGGTGGGGGGTATCTCAGATCAAAGGGGTGGGGGGAGAGACCTGTCTGAAACGGAGAAGAAAACTAGGCCTCGTAGGGCAGAAAGTCCTTTCCCCCCAAAGGGGTCACAGTGCCAGCCTGGACCAAAGGGGGCTGCCTTGGCAGAGATAGGAACAGCCTCTTGACAGCTGTGCCAGAAGTCAGAAGAGGTATGGGGGTACAGGGAGGTCCCCCCAGAAGTGGAGCCTAGAGAGGAGTGGGGGGGAGAGACCCCGCTGTCTCAAGGATGCCCGTCATCTCATGTTGCCTTTATCCCTACCCCCTCTTATTTGGGGGGTGTCAGAGGTCAGAAGAGATATAGGGGTTTGGGGAGGTCCCCCAGATATGAAGTGGAGCCTAGAGAGGAACAGCAGGAGGGAGAGACCCCACTGACTCAAGGATGCCCATCATCTCATCATGAAATGTTGCCTTTATCCCTACCCCCTCTTATTTGGGGGATGTCAGACATCAGAAGAGATATAGGGGTTCAGGGAGGTCCCCCCAGAAGTTAAGTGGAGCCTAGAGAGGAGTGGGGGTAGGGACCCCGCTGTCTCAAGGATGCCCATCATCTCATGTTGCATTTATCCCTACCCCCTCTTATTTGGGGGGTGTCAGACGTCAGAAGAGATATGGGGGTTCGCGGAGGTCCCCCCAGAAGTGAAGTGGAGCCTAGAGAGGAACAGCAGGAGAGAGAGACCCCACTGACTCAAGGATGCCCATCATCTCAGCATGAAATGTTGCCTTTATCCCTACTCCCCCTGCCCTCTTATTTGGGGGTGACAAAACCCCTAAAGTGGGGAAGAAAGGGGTATCTGGCTCCCTTTTGCTTTCCCAAAGCTGGCTTCTCTTCCCTGGATGCTCAGAGGGCCGTGGGGCATCTCTTTCCCCCCCCAAAGAATTTTCCCCGCTGCCAAGCTGAGACCCATAGAAAACTCTGAATATTTTGAGTTTTAAGAGAGTCGCTGGTGGAAAGCTTTTTTTGTGTGTTTGCTTCCTGAGTCCTTTCCGCCGACCAAAATCTGCTCTTGTTGATTTTTGCATTTCCTCCGTGGGGAGAGAGAGAGATGGGGGGGGAGAGTCTTGGCACCCACCCACCCCCGGCGCCTCTTTTACACCCAGCCCGTCGCGATGTCTCAACCCACTCGGTCCCCCCCCCAGAAGCCGCCTCTCGTGGGTGGCAAGACGTAAAAAGCTGTTTGCTTGCCTTCAGATCAGATTGGGAAAAGAAAAGAAAAAATGGAGGAAGAGGGGATCTTGTGTGTTTCCTCACCCCAGGCCCATCTGGGGCTCAAGGAATCCCCCCCCCTCACCGTGTTTCCCAAAAGCTGGCCGCGTCTTGGAAAAAAGCAGAGGGCGGCACGAAGGGTCTTCTTGTCCCCTTCCTCCTCTCCCGAAGAAGACATTTTATTTGGGGGGAAAACGTGCGGGCGGGCATTCTTGCTCCCCGAAATCGAAGGGTTAATATTTCTTCTTTGACCGGAGATGGTGGAATTGGCAGGCGGGAGGGAGAGGAGGAAGACGGGGATTGGGGATCTGGGATCGTCCCCACCTGCTTGGCAGCCCTTCTCCGTCCCTCCCCCTCATCCCTCCCCCTCGGGGACGGCGGGCAGAGGGTTCACCCCCCCAGCCACCCCGAGCTAAAAGACCCCCCCCAACTTACAAGCAAACCCTTAAGCTCCTTCAGCATCTCCAGCCCCTGGAAGAACAGAATCTATTTTCAGAAAGGGTCCCGGCATATAACAGGCCAGGATATTGGGGAGGAGGGGGGGTGTCTCTCTATCTCTCCCCCTACCCCATTTCTACCCCAGGGATAGCCCTTTATCTAAATAATTCCGTTTCGGACCATCCAGCAGGTAGACAGAGCCTTTGGTAGAGATTGACATGATTATCATCATCATCATCATCTTCATCATCATCATTACTACTGGAATGTCTGGGCCCCGCCCTAGCCCGTGGGCCGACCGTGTTAGAGATGGTGTGCGTTTGTGTCTGTGTTTGCACACATAGCAAATTGCAGGTTTGGCACCCCCAGAGAGTGGGTGCTAAGCTAGAAGTGTTTTTGGCTGGGACGCTCCTTGGCCTCCAGCTGTTTCCAGAGGTTCCATGCAAATTTCACGACGGCGGGCAGCCAGCTTGTAGAAATGGGGGTGGGGGTGGGGGGAGCCAAGAAAAGTATTATTTTGATTTATTTTCCATGTGGGGGGCTGCCTACTCTCCCACCCACCCCCACCCCCCTGGCTGTTGTGGGCCTCTTCTTCTGACACTCCCAATCTTCTGTTTTGCTAAATTTAGTGGTACATGTGGTCCTCGGCTTAACGACCTGCAAAATTTCTGTGGACTAAGTGCAAGACGTGTGTGAAGTGAGCGTTGTCCCCTTTTATGACCTTCCTTGCCGGGTGCCCATTACAGTCGTAAGTCGGTCGTAAAAAGAGGACCACGTGACTGGCCAGTTGTTGAGTTGCCAAATTTCCTCCCTGTTATCTAATTGGCATCTTTCGCCTGATTTAAGGGGGGGGGTGAGATTGACCCCAGATTAGCTGTCGGTCAGCACTGACTGATCTCCCCCATCTCACTTGCTCCAGGACTGAGGAGCGTCATAAAACAAGGAGGGTTTTAAAAGCGATCTTGCCTTTCTTCAGAAAACTCAGCTCAACTTTTACCAAAGTTTCACCGGCTCCTGTAGAAAAAACTCTGCCGGTATAAGTGACTGTCTCCCTGCTGACTTAAGACAGACTAGGATACTGAAGCTGTCGGGGTTCGGCGGCCCCCTAAAATTAAATGGGAATTAAGTGCTTCCCTAATTTAACAAAACAACGTAGCCTACACAGTAGTCTTCGACTTACGACCACAATGGAGCCCAAAATTTACGTTGCTAAGAGAGACATTTTGTTAAGTGAGTTTTGCTTCCTTGCCACGGTTGTTAAGTGAATCACTGCCGTTGTTAAGATAGGACAAGGATCAGCAACCTGCGGCTCTGGAGCCACCTGTGGCTCTTTCACCCCTCTGCTGCCGCTCCCTGTCACTCAAAATATGCGTCATAACCACCAGTGTGCGACACCCGCCGGAACGTGATTTATTGAGCTTTTCAACCCCCGGTAGGCCAACCATGGATAAATCCAAGAAAAGAAAAGTTTCAGAAGAAAACAGAACGTTTAATTCAACTACATTTTCTAGCTTTGTGGCCGCTCGAGAAATAGTCAGGCACGGGAAGAGTTTTTGTGGCTCCCGGTGTTTTCTTTTTTGTGGGAAACGGGTTCCAAATGGCTCTTTTGAGTGTTTAAGGTTGCAGACCCCTGAGCTAGAAACACAGTTGTTAAACAAATCCAGTTCCCCCTCAACTTCGCTTATCAGAAGCTTGCAGGACCCCTGGGTGGAGGTGGGGGGGACGATGCTGCAACCGTCATAAATACGAAGCAGCTGCCAAGCATCTGAATGGTGCTTGCCGCCACGGTCATAAGTGTGAAAAACGGTCTCAAGTCCCTTTTTTCCAGTGCCGTCGTATCTTCGAACGGTCACTAAACGAACGGTCGTAGGTTGAGCGCTACCTGCAATCTTCTGAAGCCCCTTTACCTGCAGTAGAGCGATTCGTCGCAGGTTTTCTGATTCTTGTCCTTATCGCTTGTTTTATATATATCTGGATTTCTTGCGCCTTTACGGCAAATGAGGTTAGACTTAGCATTATCCTAAACGACAAAACGGACGCGGTGGCTCAGTGGCTGAGCTTGTCGATTGAAAGGTTGGCAATTCAGTGGTTCGAATCCCTGGTGCCGCGTCACGGGGTGAGCTCCCGTTCCTTGTCCCAGCTTCTGCCAACCTAGCAGTTCGAAAGCAGGTAAAAAATGCAAGTAGAAAAATAGGGACCCCCTTTGGTGGGAAGGTAAGAGCGTTCCATGCGCCTTTGGCGTTGAGTCATGCCGGCCACATGACCGCGGAGACGTCTTCGGACAGCGCTGGCTCTTCGGCTTTGAAACGGAGATGAGCACCGCCCCCTAGAGTCAGGAACGACTAGCACATACGTGCGAGAGGAACCTTTACCTTTTCCCTATCCTAAACGAGCAATTTTTTTCTCCTTTTAGCAATGGGGCAGGGGCTTCCGTGCGCCCCGAGGCATCCCTGGAGATCAGGCCACGGACACCCCTCCCCTCCCATTGTCTGCCAAGCTTCCTGTCCGCTTCCCATCGAACGAGGCAAAAGGAACTAGTGCTTCCAGATGTTCCCAGCCAGCCATGAGAGGGGAGGGACACTCAGACACATCTGGAAGCGGAGAGATTCTCCTTCCTTTCCCCCCCCCAAACAACTTTTGATTTTGGCAAGCAGGAAACCCCCATCCCTTCTTTGGGGCAGCCCCTCAAATACTGGAAATCTGCTATCGTGCCATCCCTAGTCCTTCTTTTCACTAGATTAGCCATACCCAGTTCCTGCAATTCCTTTTCTTCCAGTTAGATCTGCTAGATCTCATCCCCCCCCCCTTGCACCGAAATGTCTTGCCAGAACTGGTCCCTACTTTTTAGAGAGTAGGGACTCTCTAGGGAGTAGGGACTTTGTTTTGTTTTATTAGATTTATATACCGCCCTACTCCCGAAGGACTCAGGGTGGTGAACAGGCATAAAATAAAATACATAAATACAAAAGTTAAGAACATAATTAAAACCAGATTAAATAATTTAGCCCGAGTCAATTTAAAAATCCCAATAATTTAAAACCGATTAAAATTTCAATTTAAAAGAATTTTAAAACGGGGGAGAAAATTAGGCCAGGCCGGCTTGCTGGAATAGGAGGGTCTTAAGACGGAAAGTGCGCGGATCCGGGATCCTCCGTATCTCTGGGGGGGAGCTCGTTCCAGATAGTGGGTGCCCCCACAGAGAAGGCCCTCCCCTTGGGGGCCGCCAGCTCTAACTGGCTGATGTTGGATGCCAGGCAAAACAAGGCACACCCCACTCGGAGACCCAGCGGTGGGCAGGGGGCACCACCCGTGCCAGGCCTGGTTTGCTTAACCGATGCAACTTTTTGCAGCCTGTCGCCTCCAGTTTCGTGCAGGTGTTTCGAGCCAATTCAAGCGAGCTGCAAAGGAAATGGGGACTGAGGTGGAAAAGCGAACCAAAAGTCGTGTGTGAATTCCATGGGGCAGTCCCAGACCTCCAAGTCGGTGGGGAGGGGAGGGAGGAGATATTTAGGCAAGTGACATACACCTCCAGGAACTTTCTCAAAAAAATCTTAAATCTTTATTATTTCTTCTCGCCTGTCATTTGAGCCAGTCTGGAGACGTCGTTTTCAGCCCCTCTGAATTTTCTTCGATGGCGTAAAGACGGCATCGGTGTCATCCTTTGCTAAAGAAAAGTGAGAAATATTTTAAATGCAACCAAATTCTGCCAGGGTCGAACAAGGATTTTTTTTAAAGTTATGCAGAGCCTTTGCTTTGATTCATTGAACGCCTGGCTATTCTGCCAAGCCCAGCTGAGGCAGTATGATTTCTTCCAACGGGACGCTTGTTCCTAATAATAATAATAATAATAATAATAATAATAATAATAATAATAATAATAATAATAATTTTATTTCTATACCGCCCTTCTCCCGAAGGACTCAGGGCGGTGTACAGCCAATTTAAAAACACAAGACACAACAATGATTAAAATTTAAAATAATTAAATAGATTTGGCCACTTTAAAACCCCAAAAATTTAAAATACCCCAATTTAAAATCATTATGTTGATAGCCCGGCCTGGCGGAACAACAGGGTCTTCAGGGTCTAAGAGATTCCTAAAAAAAAAAAAGTAGCAGAATTAACAGAATTGCAAAGCGGGAAGGGACCTTGGAGGTCATCTAGTCCAGCCCCCTGCTCCAGCAGGAGAACCTACGCCTTTTCAGACAAGTGACTGTCTAGTCTCTTCTTAAAAACTTCCAGTGATGGAGCACCCACAGCTTCTGGTGGCAAGCAGTTCCAGTGGCTAATTGTCCTCACTGCTAGGAAGTCTCTCCTTCCTTCCAGGTTGCTTCTCTCCTTGGTGAGCTTCCATCCGTTGCTTCTTCTCCTGCTTTGGAGAATAGGATGACACCCCCCCCCTTCTTCTTTGGGGCAGCCCCTCAAATATTTGGAGCACTCCTATCATGTCCCCATCCCTCCCCCCACCGGTCCTTCTTTAAAGTAGCAAAACTATGGGTGATTTCCCATTTATTAATACAGTATTATTATGATGATGATGATCAGCTGGAGCAGAGCAACCCATGATCTTCCAGATGTGAATTTGCATAATTGTGAGTGCAGAATTTGGACGATTCTGTCCCTGTTTGGTGGCAGAGAGAAAATACAGTTGCTGCAGCCGTAATTATTAAATTACTTTTCTCACTTCCCATTCCGGGCCAGATTAAGCCAAACAGACTCTATATGAACGGTGCGTAACCCGCAATATTTATTTGCGCATATATTGAATTTATAGGACGCCCATCTCGCTAAGCTAGTAGGAAATTAACCGGTTTGGGGGGCAGCAGGACGGTTTAGACGGCTAAAGTTAAATCGATTAAAAACAAACTTGTGATCAGCTAAAAAAAAAAACCCAACCACCTACCCTTAATTAAAACCAACCACAGAGTGTCTGCTTTCGTCCCGTTTTAGTTACTTTCATGTAGACGGAAAGTTGAAACATCTGAGCAAAAATCCGTGTGTTTTTCCTTCCACTTCCTAAATCGTTGTTTTTTTTAAAAAGAAAAAAGAAACATTATTTCTTATCTTGTGTTAAAATAGTTTATTTTTTTAACCTATTACAAATAGAGATGTCTCTTTCTCTGGTGTTCCTTTTTTTTTTCTTTTTTTTTTTAAAGGAATCTTGAAATGGATGAATTTCCGTTCCCAAATTAGCAAATTTTGTCTCCTTGGCCTGCTAAAACGTAGAAGCTTCCATTGATTTGTGATTTCTTGGATCGGCCACAAATTGGGCTTTGGAAAGGGCCTAAGATACTTGAAGGGGCTTGACTGACAGCTCCATGACCCCCCACTGTTAGAGAGAGATGCATTTATTTATTTTATTTATTTTATTTTATTTTATTAAATTTCTATACCGCCCTTCTCCCGAAGGACTCAGGGCGGTGAACAGCCACAAGATAAAACACATAAATACAAAAATTTAAAATAAATTAAAAACGAGTTAAATAATTTGGCTGAATTTAAAATACCCCATAATTTAAAAACAAATTAAAATTTAGATTTATTTATTTATTAAATTTATACGCTGTCCATTTGGCTTCCCCTGCAGGACCTCAGTGTCGGGGCGCAGTTGGGGCGCAAGAGAAGGATATAGGAAGCTTTTAAGCGTCTCCTCTATTTTCAGCTTGACTTGGTCTCCCTGTCGGGGAAGTTCAGCTCCGCCGCTCTTCCCTGTTTGGCTAGCTTTCTTCTTGCGGGGAAGAGGGGTGACCCAGCCATTTCCCACACCGCCATCATCCCGGGAACTCTTAATACCCTTCATCAGTTCTCTTCCTGGAAATTGAGCAGAGCGGTTATTTCAAAGCAGGCCTCTTCTGCTTTTCAGCGCCCCCCAAAAAGTCTTTAAGAGCTGCTTGCAAACCAATAAGAAGTTTAAAGGTAAAGCTTCCCCTCGCACATACCTGATAGTCGTTCCCGACTCTAGGGGGCGGTGCTCCTCTCCGTTTCAAAGCCGAAGAGCCAGCGCTGTCCAAAGACGTCTCCATGGTCACGTGGCCGGCATGACTCAACGCCAAAGACGCACGGAACGCTGTTATTCCCTTCCCACCAAAGGTGGTGCCTATTTTTCTACTTGCACTTTTTTTACCTGCTTTCGAACTGCTAGGTTGGCAGAAGCTGGGACAAGTCACCGGAGCTCACCCCCATTACGCGGCACCAGGGATTCGAACCGCCGAACTGCCGACCTTTTCGATCGACAAGCTCAGCGTCTTAGCCCCCGAGCCACCGCGTTCCTTATAAGAAGTTTGCCTTATCTTAAATTTAGGTTCTGAACGCGTGTTCCTTGATTTGTTTGAAGGACCTGCTCCATCTATTGGGGTTTATTAACCGAAATAACGAGAGTTGGAAGGGACCTCGGAGGTCTTCTAGTCCAACCCCCCTCTCAGGCAGGAAATGAGACTATTTCAGACAAACGGGTGTCCAGTCTCTTCTTTAAAAACTTCCAGTGTTGGAGCATCCACAACTCCTGGAGGGAAGCCAGGAGTTGTTTAATTGTCCTCACAGTTAGGAAGTTTCTCCTTAATTCCAGGCTGCTTCTCTCCTTGGTTAGTTTCCATCCGTTGCTTCTTCTCCTGCCTTCAGGGGCTTTGGAGAATAGGGGGAAACCCCACCCCTGTTCTTTGGGGCAACCCCTGGGATTCACCAGGGTCTCCAGCTCCAAATTTAGCTTCCATTCCCAGAGGCTGTCCTCCTCCTCATTCCAAAGCTGGCCTTCATTCATTCATTCATTCATTCATTCATTCATTCATTCATTCATTCATTCATTCATTCCGCCAGGGCAGAGTGTACCCATGGGGCAGCCTACCTGTTATTCCAGATCGGTGTGCATCGCCAAGGATCCCTGAGCCGTAGGACAATTTCTGATTGGAGTCAGGTCTGTCCAGCCTAGCTGAGAAGTTTTACTCCGGGTTTACTTCCCCTTGGCAAACTTTTAAGACCCACGGACTTCAACAACTCCCATGAATTCCGGGGCCTCGAAGTTCACGGGTCCTTAAAAGCCGCCACGTGCGAGGAAAACTCCGCTCCGGTTGGATACGCCAGGCAGCATCTCTCATTCTGATGGGTGGCACACGCATCCAGATGTTCAGGCTGGATTTGGCCTCCCTGCCCACCTCTCGGGAGGCAGATGTGGCGGTTTCGTAATACGGAAAGAGATTCTTGACGGATGTCAGCTGTTCCGCGCCCAATGCTGCCTTTCGCAAGCGATTCCCTGGAGATTTTTGTCGGCGTCGATTATTACGGCCACGGATGGGAAGGTGGCACCTGGCACCTCAGCACATCTGGAACGGAAGAGAGAGATCTCATCCCCGGGCAAGGCCCCCACTCTAGGCTGGGCCTCCTGTCACACGGCGACTTTTTAAATTTTATTTAAAAAAAGAAACGGAATTGGTCAAAGGCCCTGTGTACCAATTCAGCCATTGGCACCGTCGCTTTGCCAGTGGCTTAAGACGGGTAGAAATCCTTTGCCCATCCTTTGGGGGGTCTCCGCTCCTTCAACCGCTCGTCCTCCCCTTTTCCCTTCCCTCCTCTTCCTCCCCTTCTTCCTAAGACCCTGGCAGGAAAAGTTCACACTTACGAATGAGAGGCCAAATTTGGCGGGGTGCCAGCATCTCCTTTCCACTTGGGGGTGGGTGGGCAGGCCGAGCCAGCGCCTCCCCCCCCCCTCCAGTGCCAGCCGAGGATCAGAGGTGGGCGCCATAACCGGGCACCGCCTCTGATGCCACCGAGCAACTTATTTCTTTCTTTCTTTTTTTTTTTTAAAGCAATAATTCCATGTCCTGAGGTTAAAAACCGGCTGCAACTGGTTTTATTTTATTTTTTTATTTTTTTATTTTTTTTTCCCCCCTTCCTCTCCCCTGCCTCCGCTAGGCATCATGGGTAAAAGTAAAGCCTCCTCTCTTTCTCTCTCTCTCTCTCTCACTCTCTCTCTCACTCACTCTCTCACCCACCTCCCCCCCCCCTTTCTTTTGTTTAATATAACGGCACCACAGATGATTGGCAGCGACGTGCCCGTTCGGCGGCGGCTGGGCTCGGGCTGGTCCCTGGAGGGGGATGGCACGCCGCGGCCACCCCTCTTGCACCGAGGGGGCTTCTGGTGGTGAGAAGGCCCCCCGGCTCACCCCTCCTCTGCCCTCTTGGCGTGCTCCGGCTTCCCCTCCATCTGTCTGCCTGGCCCCCCCTCCAGACAAGTCAAGGAGGGTTATAGCATACGCTACCTGTAAGTATCCTTTGGGGGAGTCCTTTTTCTGCTTGCTCTCTACCCCTTCCTCCCTCTCTTTCCCCCCCCCCACCTCTTTCTTTCTTCCAAACCAAAATAGTGCACCCCTCAAAAAAGGAAGGAACGGGGGTGGGGGGGTGGGAGAAGGAAATCAGCTGAGACTTTCCCCCAAATTCTTCTCCATCTTCCTTCTCTCTTCCCTCTCTTTAACAGTGAATTCTTTCTATTTATTTTTTTTTCTCCGCCACCCCCACCCCCCTTCCATTCCTGAATTCGAGGCGTCGTATATATTTGCGCATCCCTCTGCTCCCCCCGGTCCTGGAAGTGGTGGGGAGGGGGGTCCCCACACCCACCCCAAGATCAGAAAGGTGGGGAAGGGGGAGTGGGTTAAGGAAGCCCCCTCCCCCCCGAGTGTGGTCGAACGTCTTCTATTGTCTGGCGTGCTGATAGTTGGATCGAATGCCCCCAGCCTTCTCCTCTCCCTCCCTTGCGGGCCCCCCCCTCTTCCTCCTCTTCCTCCTCCTCCTCCTCCTCCTCTTTCCCCCCTCCCCTTCCTCTCTCCTTCATGTCAGCTACAACCCAAGCTCTGTGAATGGAAGGCACAAGGCTGACGAGGGAGGCAGTGCGCGCTCCTCTTGGAGGGGGGGGGAGGCTGGCCGGCTGCCAGGGGCTGGAAATCTGGCCGTGTGTGCGCGTGTGTGCGCACGGGAGCGAACACACACAAAAGCAACGCGTGTGTGCAAAGAGAGAGAGAGAGAGAGGCGAGTAGGAAGGGCCTTCCCTTGCGGGCCCAAGGAAATCACAGCCCTCTTATATAAGGCGGGCTGCGTCACAGGAGGGGAAGAAGGGAAAGGAGTGGGCTGGAAACCCACCCACCCCTCCTTCCTTCCCTCCATCCCTCCATCCATCCATCCATCTATCCATCCATCCGTGAAGCTTTGCATTTCCGTCTGGAAAGGGGAGAGCCGGTCCCAACCTGAATTTTTATTTTTCCTTTTTTTCCCCCCCCCCCTCACTTTTCATGGGGAGGGGGTGTCCAGCCCCCCACCCCTCACGTAAACCCCCTTCCCCACTTCTCCCCTCTTCCGCCCTTGGCTCAGGAATCGAAAAGATTGCGGGTTGATCATTGCAAAAATTCCTGGGCATTTTTTTCTCAGGGTTTTTTTTTTTTAATTTTATTTTATTTTTGTTCCCTGATTTTGGATTTGAGTCTAGGGAGTCTTCCAACTTCCAACCGTTCGTTTAGTGACCAAAGTGAAAACGGCACTGAGAAAAATGTGACTTACGACCGTTTTCCACCCTTACGACCGTTTTCCACGCTTACAACTGTCGTGGCATCTCCACAATTATTGGGATTTTTAATTGTCTCGGGCTAAATTATTTAATTTGGTTTTAATTATGTTTCTAACTTTTGTATCTATGTGTTTTATTTTGTGCCTGAGTCCTTCGGGAGTAGGGCGGTATATAAATTTCATAAAACATAAACAAACATAAACAGTCAGGGGATCAAAATTGGGCCGCTTGGCCACTGGCTCGTATTTATGACGGTCGTGGAGTCTCCCAGGCAGGGGGGGCTATCCCGCAATCCCCTTTTGCGACCGCCTTGAGCAAAGCCAATGGGAGAAGCCGGATTCGCTGAACAGGCCATGCTCACTTAACAACCGCAGGGATTCCCTTAACCACGGTGGCCAAAAAACAGGGCAAAAGCTCACTTAACAACTGTCTCGCTTAGCAGTGGAAGTTTTGGGCTTTGGATTGCAGTCGTAAATCGAGGACTACTTCACGGAGAAGGTTGGGGTTTTAGAAGGTTTTGGAAGAGCTGGGCCACGATGGCAAACCCCGTGCTCACTTTGGCCCATGGACTTCCCTGTATCCCCTACAAGGCAGGAGCCTTGCGTGGCACTCTGTGCATGCACAGTGTCCATCCGCTTTTGCGTGAAAGTTGTCGGCGCGGCTAGATTTAAGGCGGGTGTCGCATGTTTTGGTGAACATCAGAACGGACGATGCTGGCGGGATTCTGGTCCTCTCTTTCTCAACCTCAGCAACGTTAAAACGTTTGGACTCCGACTCCCAGAATTGATAATGCAGGTTGTTGTCGACTTACAAGAGTTTGCTTAGTGTCCGTTCAAAGTTACGACGGCGGTGAAAAAAAGAGACTTACGGGCCCTTTTCACACAACCGTCGCAGCCTCCCCACGGGTCACGGGACGCTTGGCAACTGATTCAGATTTATGACGGTCTCAGCATCCCGGGGGTGGGGAGCCATGATCCCCTTTTGCGACCTTCCCCCAACCAGGGAAGATGGATTCATTTAACGACCGTGTTAGTAATTTCACAGCTGCGGCGATTCGCTTATTAACACAAAACGTGGCAAGGCGAAGGCCGTAAAACGGGACGAAACTCACTCCACAAACGTCTCGCTCGGTAACGTAAATTTTGTTGCTCCGTTGTGGTCGTATGTCGGGGGACTTACCTGTCTCGCCATCGGAAATAACTCAGGCTCCAAAACTTGGCCGACTTTCGTCGCCTTAACCCTTCGCGCCGTAATTTGTAAACTTCCGACGGCGGCCTTGCGAAATGCTCCGTTAAAAATTCCCTGCACGTTCGTGGAATGTATTTTTTTTTTCATTTCAAGTGAAATTCCGTTTATAGAGAAATTGAGCAGAATTTCCACCCCTCGTGTCCCAAGATCACCTGGTCCCTTTTTTTGCGAACCTTCCAACCAGCCAAGTCAGCGGGAAGGGAGATGCGTTTAACGACGGGCGACTAATTTACCGACTGCGACGATTCACTTACAAATTGTGCTTGAGGCCGGTCGTAAAATTGGGCAAAAACTCACTCAGTGTCTCACTTAACAACAGAAAGGTTGGGTGGCACAACAGACCCAAAAAAACAAGTTTTTTTTTTTGTCTCTTGGATCTGGAGATCGGAGTCGGAGAAACTTTTATCAAAGTCGTGCGAGAAATGCCGGAGTTTTTATTCGCTCCGCTGGCAGATTTCCTTCTTTATGGTTTAAAGGGTTTTTTTGTGTGTGTGTGTGTAGCCTCGATTGGTGGTGTTTCTCTAAAATTATAAATGGAGTGGTTTGGGGATTCGTGCCCCTAAATTGCATTTTTTTTTTTTTTTTTTAAATGCTTTAAGAGAGCCGGTGAGTTGGTCTTTAGTTTTCGTCCCCATTAAGCAATATAGAAATTTGGGTATGTGTGTGCTGTTGTTGTTTTTTTTTTTTAAATTCCCTGCACGTACAAAATTAAATAAAAGGAAATCAAAATACCCACTTTCAACAAGCAGGGCTAGCATAAACATCTAAATTCTATGCCAAGGTCTTAGCAGATACACCAAGTTGACTCAATTTATTATTTACTGTTTATAATATATATATATATATATATATATATATGTATATGAAATCTTAATCTGTTCACCGCCCTGAGTCCTTCGGGAGAAGGGTGGTATAGAAATTCAATCAATCAATCAATCAATCAATCAATCAAGGTAGACTTTTTTTAGCTCTGCGTAACTTGGAATCAAGTCTTGGGAAAGCAGATAAGCTTCTAGTCCACTGATTTTCAAGCTCTGGAATTTTTAAAAGTTGTTGAAGTTGAAAACGCTCTTCTAATCTCTCATTCTTTTGCACCAGACTGGCGGCCTCCCCGCTCCTCCCTCCCCCAGGTGTGTGTGTGTGTGAGACACACACAGACACCCCAAAAGTGTGGGTTATGAAAGCCATTTAATATTCCAATTAACCGGTGGAACACCTTGCCTCGAGAAATTGTGAATGCTCCAACACTGGAACTTTCTAAGAAGAGATTGGACGTCCATTTGTCTGGAACGACTTAGGGCCGTCATGGCGAATCTGTGGTACGCGTGCCACAGGTGGCACGCGGAGTCATATCTGTGGGCACGCAAGCCATCACCCTAGATCAGCTGTACCCGCACATGCGTGTGCCGGCCAACTGATTCTCAGGCCTTTCGGTCCCACCGGAAGTCGGGAAACGGACCGTTTCCAGTCTCCGGGGAGGTGGGGAAGGCTGTTTTGGCCCTCCCCAGGCTCCAAGAAAGTCTCTGGAGCCTGAGGAGGATGAAAAACGGACCTACCGGGCCATCAGGTGCCAAAAGTAGGAGCACGGAGGGGTCGCGCGCACATGCGTGGGGGGGGGGCGGGGTGCATTGAATTATGGGTGTGGACACGCACACGCGTGACCCCGCCACCTCCGCTTCCCCTGCTTTTGGCACGCGACGGCAAAAAGGTTAGCCATCACTGGCCTAGGGTCTCCTCTCTTGGGGGTTGGACTAGATGACCTCCAAGGTCCCTTCCCTGTCACAGCTGCTGGCCTGCCCCGAAATGGGCTCTCCTGTTTATTTATTAATTTTTTATATATATATTTCATTATTTTTTATTTATTTTAGTTTGTGTGTTCGAAACGAACACACAAACACACTCAACACCCCATCAAAGCGTGCCCCGGTGCCAATCAGGGCTTAAAATCTTACCGTGCGTCGCTCGAAGAAGTAAGCCTGACTACGTCAGCCCTGCCTCCCTCCTTAAGTCAGTTTCCTTAGTCTAAATTTGAGCAGGCCTTTTTTTAAAAAAAAAAAAACTCGTGTGTCTTTCTAGGAATTTCTCTCCACAGGTCGTCCTCGGACTTAATGACCAGAGTTGAGCCCAAAATTTGTCTCGCTTAAGTGAAACGCGTGAAGTGGGGGGGGGTTGCTCCGTTTTACGACTTTCCTTGCCGCCGTTATTAAGTGAGCCGTTGCCGTTGTTAAGCCAGCGACGGGGTCGTTAAGCGAATCCGGCTTCCCCGTCGACTTGGCTCATCCGAAGGTCGCAAAGGGGGAATCACTCGTCCCCCCCCCCGGGGTTATGCAACCGTCATAAATACGAGCCAGTTGCCAAGCATCTGAATTTCGAATCACGCAAACCTCGGGGATGCTGGGGGGGGGGGAAACCGGTCGTAAGTCGCTTTGTCTTTTTTTTCAGTGCCCGTCGTAACTCTGAGCGGTCACTAAACGAAGCGTTGTAAGTCGAGGACTACCTATAGAAGCAAACAGGCCCTTTCCCTTTACATTTTGGGCTTCCAGATTCGGCTGGAAATTTTGACCAGACGTGATAATTTTAGAAGAACCAGCCTCGTAAAAGCTACTTCGGTTCTATAATAATAATAATAATAATAATAATAATAATAATAATAATAATAATAATAATAATAATAATATAATAATAATTTTATTTCTATACCGCCCTTCTCCCGAAGGACTCAGGGCGGTGTACAGCCAATTTATTCCTGGGAGCATCCGAGATCCCTTCCCTCGGCCTCCGTGATCCTTTTTTCCTTTTGGGGTAGATCCCCATCCCCGCCGCCTCCTTCGAGACCTTCCCTTCAACTCCCAAACCCTCCCCATCCCAAACCCAACCGCGGGCGAGGAAGAGGAGGAGGAGGAAGAAAGCAGCTAATTCGCGCTCAACAAGTTTCTTTGCAAGCTGAGCTCTGCTTGGGGAGGGGTGTCCACCCCCCCCTCTCTGTCACCCTTTTGGAAAACCCTACCACGACCTTCCTCTGGGGGGATCCCCGATCTAAAATGCAATGCCTTTTTTTTTTCATCCCGTGGCGATGGATGGTGGGGGGGGATCACGGACCCCCCTCGAAAGCAAGCGAGGTGCATTTTGGGGAGGGGGTTTCCGTCTTTGGCTGTGGAGAAGGCAGGTTCTCCCTGCCTCCCCCCCCCTCTCTCTCTATCCACCTTTGCTCCCCCGTCCCCCCATCCCCAGCTTAAGGAGCCTTGGCCCGGCATTGTGTGCGAGTCGCGCAAGGGTCGCGACGAGGGAGAGAGTCCGTCCAGAAGGACAAACCAGGGATCTGGACTGGATCCAAGGGGCTGATTGATTTAATCTGCTGGCATTTCCCTCCCCCCCTCTCTCTCCCCCCCCTTTCCTCTCTCTCTCTCTTTCTCTCTCTCTAGACCCCTGCCCGCCCTCCATAACCTGCTGGCTGTCAGTTCCCGGTTTTCCTTTTTAGGAAATTGTCCTTTTTATAGCATTGTATGGAAACGGCTGGGCGCCTTGGGAGACAGCCATTTTGTGCGTTGTGTCTCGAAATGCATCTTTTTCCCGGCACACACGCCGCTTTTCCGCTTTTAGCCACGCGCCGAGAAGTTGGGAAGAGAGAAAGAGAGAGAGAGAGAGAGAGAGAGAGAAAGAGAAAGAGAAAGATGCAGGCGAGCAGGGGGATAAAGAGAGAGGGGAGGGGAGACAGAAAGGGAGAGAGAAAGAGAAAAAGAGAGAGGAGAGAGAGAAAAGGAGAGAGAAAAAAGGAGAGGGAAAGAAAAAGAGAGGGAGAGAAAGAAAAGAGAGAGAAAGAGAAAGAGAGAAAAAAGGGAAGGGGAAAGAAAGGGAGAGAGAAAGAGAAAAAGAGAGGGCGAGAGAGAGAAAGAAAAGAGAGAGAGAGGGAGAGAAAGAAAGAAAAAGGGAGAGAGAACGAAAAGAAAGAGAAAGGGAGAGAGATAGGCAGGCGAGCAGGGGGCTAAAGAGAGGAGGGGAGACAGAAAGGGAGGGAGAGAGAAAGAAAAAGAGAGGGAGAGAGAACGAAAAGAGAGAAGGAGAGAGAGGCAGGCGAGCAGGGGGCTAAAAGAGAGGAGGGGAGACAGAAAGGGAGAGGGAGAGAAAGAAAGGGAGAGAAAGAAGAAAGGGAGAGAGAAAGAAGGAGAAAGAAAAGAGGGAGAGAAAGAAAGGGAGAGAGAAAGAGAGAAAGAAAGAAAAGAAGAGAGAGAAAGGGAGAGAGAGAGAGTGAAAAAGGGGGGGGGAGAGAGAGATGCAGGCTGGCAGGGGGCTAGAGAGAGAGGAGGGGAGTCAGAGAGAGAGAAAGAGGCAGCCCCTCCCCAAAACCCCCAAAGGGCGAACTGAAAAGGAGGCTGATGGGAGGAAAACCATCCGATAATTAAATGTCTCTGGAGATTCTCCATCATTCAAATCCTGGTTGTCTCAAATGTGCTTTTTTTTTTTTTTTTCTTTTTCTTTTCTTTTCTTTTCTTTCTTTTCTTTTCTTTTCTTTTCTTTTCTTTAAGAGGCAACTGGACTTTCTGCTTTTTTTTTTCTTTCTTTGAAGACGTGTCGCTTCTCCTCCAAGGAGCTTCTTCAGCTCTGATCCCCAACCAAGCCTACCGTTTTGCTTTCCCCCCCCACCGCCTTCCCCCCCCCAAAAAAACGTGCAATTCGCTCCTTGCCACGTGGGAGTGGGGAGGACCCCATTTTCCTTCTTAAAAAAAGCCAGCCAAAGAGGATGTTTTTTTTTTTTTTTTTAATCCTTGGATTCAAAACACGGTGTGGCTCCCGGAAAAGCAGATTTAATCGCTTTAGACCGCCCGCTTTTCTTGCCGAAAAGAAAAAAAAAATAATTCCCTGTTGGCTTTTATCGCCTGCGTTTTTGTGGCCCCGGCAAAGCCACATGGGGGTGCTTCCCGGGATAAGCGGAGAGGGATCTAAATGGATCCCTGAGGATTTTTTTTTTTTTTCCATCACGGGCCAATTCTCACTCCTTTGCTCCATTCTTAGAAAAACATCCCAGTTTCTTTTCAAAATTGAGTTCACGCAAAAAGGAAGGGGGGGGGGAGGCTATTTCTTATTTTTCAGGAATGTAGATAGTCCTCGACTTACGACAACAGTGGAACCCAACCTTTCTGTTGTTAAGTGAGACTGGATTTTGATCACACAGTCATGGGGATGCTGCAGAGGTTGTAACTAAAAACTTCTCCAAGTCCCTTTTTTCCCATGCTGTTGTAACTTTGAATGGTCACTAAATGAAACTGTCATAAGTCGAGGACTACCTGTATTGTTACCCCTTGCAAATCAGGGGTGTCCAATTTTGGCAACTTTTAAGACTGATGGACTTCAACTCCCAGAAATTCCCCAGCTAGTCGGGGCATGGTATAATTGGTCGTAAGTGCGGGGTCCAGTCCTAAGTGTGAAAACTGGACTTTTCTGGCTCCGTCGTAAGCTTGAACAGTCACTGAGTGAATGACCATAAGTTGAGGACTACTGCACGAGCTGTTTTGTGGCTCCTATTGTCCTCAGCTGGGATGTACTTTTTAACTCAGAAGAATAAACCAGAATGAGTTTATTATCAACTTGATTCTTACTTAAATTCTTATCATGGTTAATTAAATTCTTGACCATGGTTTCCCCGGCTTCCTTTCCTGGAGTTTAAGATGGATTTCATTGGCAGATTGAGAGGCTAAATCTTTGTTGCTCTCATCTAAATATATTTTGGGTAGTGGATTTTAAAGAAAACTCTTAAATTAATCAGGATAACGAGGGAAGGTTACACCTCCAGGACCATATCAGAAAGCTGTCTTGGGGGGCTGATCCGACTTCCTTCGTTAGAAGAGGGGATATTTGAAATCCTGCTTTTTCTCACAGCCCATAGAGGAGGCAAACCCAGCTATAGCTTCACGCTGGCTGGGTCTCAGCAACGTCTCTCCATGAAGCTCTCCAAGCTTGGACCTGTCTTGCTACTGAAACAGCAGACCTGGTCCAAGGAACTGCCCTCAGCAGTGACTCAGATAATGAGGAGGTTGGGGAGGAACATGGGCCAATCCTGAAGTCTGGGGAAGGCTCAGATGAGGGCTCTGCGTCGGAGGCAGAGAGGGAGCCAGGGCCGTCTGACAGTTGTCAGCTGCCTTCGGAGTCAGACATCAGTGAGGGAGAAGAACAGCTGGGGCCTGTTCCCAGAGCTGCCAGACGAAGGGAACAGCCTAAAGAACAAGGGGCGACTCAGAGTAAAGCTACAGGTGGATGATGAATGGCCCCTCCCATAGGGAATAAAAGAGGAGCGAAAGGGTGAGGGGAGTTTGCAGGAGACAATTAGTTCACTTAATTGGTTCGTGACTCTCGGAGACTCCTTGCCAAGTTTTGAAGATATCGGCCTGGCAGCTCTCCAAGCCAGATAAGGCCTGTGGCTGTAAATTCTCCCTTGAAAGACTTTGCTGGATGTGAATGAGAGGAATTCACAGTAATTTAATAAAAAGGGTTTTTTGTCGAGATAAGGAGTCGTCTTCATACTCTTGGGAAGCTTAGATCAGAACAATACAAAATGTACTGTAGGAAGAATGATGGAGCATTTGTCCAATCGGTGGACTGTTTCCAAGGCCAAGCTAGCTTGGATGCTAAGACAGTAGATATTGGTCCCTACGGTCAACCACTGAGTGATGGATGGCTTTGAACGATGGACGTTCACGGGTTGAACGTAGGAGGTTCTTGGTGTTTTCTTAGCTGGCTCTTCTTCTTGAGATGTTCGATTGCCCGATTCAGTCACTTCATAGATGGTGGTTTCTCATTCTTTCCCTTCTCCTTTCCCCCCTGGCAGGATGGACCGCATGAGGCGAGGATACTCTGCGTCTCAACCGCTTGAAGCGGACCCTGGACCAAGCCGAAGAGCGGGACGATGTCTTGGCCAAGAGGCTGAAGATGGAGGGCCACGAGGCCATGGAGCGCCTCAAGATGTTGGCACTGCTCCAAAGGAAAGACCTGGCGGGCATCGAGGTGCCCCATGAGCTGCCCGTCAAGCAGGATGGACTGAAAGCTCTACGAGGAAAAGCTGAACGGAAACCTGAGACCCCACGCCGACGGACGGTCTTCCGGGAGATCCGGCAAGGAGAACATCAACGACGAACCAGTGGACATGAGTGCGAGAAGAAGGTAGGGAACCTCTCACTTCTCTTTCTCCCCACGGCTGGCCTGGAGGTGTGTTGCATATTAATTTAGATCAATTGGAAGACTTTTGATGGTGAACGTTGAGTGTCCCAAGTTCAGGAGAAGATCAGTTGGGGCCACCATGGCGTTCTCCTTCATGTCTAATTTGATAGGTATTACCTGATAGGTCAAAGCGGTCTTCAGAATTGTGAGATTGGAAACCAGAATCAGTTGCTGGTTTGGGAGTCCAGTTTAAGAAGGACTCATCTCCCAGAATGCCTCAGGATTCAGGAGAGTCAACAAACAATGCCATCTTGGCCAGTGCGAAACTTGAAGTTTAGAAAGTCTTGAGTAATGTTTCTCAACTTTAGCGACTCGAAAGATATGTGGACTTCAACTCCCAGAATTCCACATATCTTCATGTTGTTAAGGTTGGGAAACACTGATTTGAAGGGGGGGGCGGGAATTCTCATTTATTAGATCTTAGCAGTATTACACGGGGAAGTAAAACGGGGGGAATAGAAACCTTATGAGTTGCCTATAGTTTTAATTCTCTTAAACCAGGGTTAGCCAGTTTATGGTTCGAAAGCATTGTGGCATCCTAAAAAGTCCCTTATTCCCACACTTCTTAATCATGACTGTCTCCCACGAAATGATGGAAACACGTGAAAAACGCCTCAGACGAAGCCCTTTCCTGACCTCCTTTAATAGAATTATGTTAATGTGTTAAAATTAATTAAATCGGCTTTAATAAGCGAGGCGAGTGAAAGCGGAGAAGAGCTGAAATGCCTCCCCCCTCATAAAAGGGGAGGGGGGAAAGGAAACAAAATTGTCCTTCCTGATCCACGTTTCTGCAAATTCGCCTCCTCCCAGAAAATCCCGCAAACATTTTGCCCCGTAAAAATGACAAAATTATCTGTAGTTTACAAGATTATTTTATGCCACGATATCACGCCTTAGTTCTCCTTAGATAACTTGCTTCTGAAAGCATCTGTTTCCCGAACTCGATATTATCGTCGTTATTTTGGAAGGATTCCAACTCTTCTAATCTCCTCCCGAACGCTTGGTCCCAACAGAGAAGAGGAGGCGGAGGAGAAAAGGGTCAGGGGTCCATAACACGTACTACTTTCAGCCTCGGGGGGGGGGGTCTAGAGAACCCGTGCTACGAGCCCGCGATGCAGGGGGTGGCAGAGGCATCCATCAGACTAAGGTTTAGCAGGATCCCGGTCGTCAGCTGCGAATTCCTGACTCACTCATGCGTTTCGGTGGCGAAGGGACAAGTTGTCAGCCGTAGGCGGGCAAGGAGCGTCTCCAAGGCAGAACCACCTCGGATCTTGCTTGGTTGCTGGTGACGATCCAGGCTCGTCTGCTCGCCATCTGCCCCTCCGCCTCTGCTGGTTGGTCATCCTCTCTCTTTCCTTGACCTTGAACAGAAGGTGCTTTCGGCTCAGCTGCGCGTCCGGGAAACCTATAAGCTCTTTATCAAATCAGCAGATAGGGTCCTTTTGGGTGAGGAGGGGGCAGAGTTGAGGGGAAGGGGTTGAGCGTTATGGGATGAGACTTGACCAAAACTAGGAATCGAGTTGGACTTCATGAAGGGGGGAATGTGTAGATTTTTCCACCTTGCATTCTCAGCCTTCCCAGGTAGTAAAAGGAAAGATTCCCCTCGCACATACGTGCTAGTCGTTCCCGACTCTAGCTCATCTCCATTTCAAAGCCGAAGAGCCAGCGCTGTCCAGAGACATCTCCGTGGTCATGTGGCTGGCATGACTAAACACCAGAGGCGCACGGAACGCTGTTCCCTTCCCACCAAAGGTGGTCCCTATTTTTCTACTTGCATTTTTTTTACGTGCTTCCGAACTGCTAGGTTGGCAGAAGCTGGACAAGGAACGGGAGCTCACCCCGTTACACGACAGTCGGGATTCGAACTGCTGAACTGCCGACCTTTCGATCGACAAGCTCAGCATCTTAGCCACTGAGCCACCACTCCAGTAGTTGCCGACTCGGGGGTGGGGGGCGCGGTTTAAACGCCATTGAGCCAGTGACATCTGAAGAGACTTCCGCGGTTGTGTGGCCAAGCCCGACTTCACGCACCGCTGTTCGCTTCCCGCCGAAGTGGGTACCTATTTACCTACTCGCCTCTTCTGGCTAGGTTGGCAGGAGCTGCGGCGAGGGCGGGAGCTCACCCCATCACATGGCACTTGGGTCTCGAACCTTGGGCTGCCAACTTTCCAACCAAGCCCAGTGTCTTCACCTCTGAGCCACCTACGCCACCCTTCCTTCCGGGTAAACCAGACAGGAAATGATCTAATTCTACTTCATTGTAAGGCTACATCAACAGAACCTTTGAAAGTCTTGATAGTACAATTCTCCCACTCTCTCCTTTATAGTTTCAGAAGCTTGGGAGGGTCCCTTCTGAATCTTCTTTTCTCCACCCCTTATACAGCTCTGGGCTCTGCCGTCCCTTATCTAACCGTTCCTAGCCAGCTTCGCCCTGTGTCTCTCAAGGTCTTTCTCACATACCATGAAGGACAGTAGATCCTGGTTATGGCGAAGAAGCTAAGATCTCTGGGTTCAACCAAGCATCCCGGGCAGCTAGAATTCCTTCAGGGAGGGGTCTGCGAAGTTCAGTATTGCCACCCCCTTCCTCCCAGCTCTTCTTGAGATAGGCTGGGCCGTTTACTGACCGACTCATCCCCCCTCTTCCCTCTAGGGAATAGAATCCTCTAAAGTTGGAGGGAGTTGTGAGAAGAGGACCCTTTCCAGCCCTCTCAGCTCCGGTCTTTGTGGATCGGGGGGGGGGGGGTCCCTTTGGCCCACAAAACCCCCTTGCCTGGGTGGCCTGTGACCCTCCCCTCTGTGTGATGTCATAATGCAACCACCGGGTTGCATCCTCCGTCTCCAAGCAACAGGAAGGGGCCGTCCGCCTCGTGTTGTCCATTGATTTCCTTCCAGGTCTCAATTTGGCTTAGTCTCTGCGGAACGCTTCCTCTGGAGGAGCGCACCTGGCCGAAATGACCATGGAATTCAGGTATCCGCCGGCACTCTGACTCTCTCGGGGGCATTTGGCCGAGAATTCTCCCCTTCTCCACCAGTCCCCTTCGCGGAGAACTTCTTTTCACCTTACCCTTGTCTACTGTCGCATCAGAACAGAACTGGGTTGGACTTTGGAGGTCTTTTATTCGGGCAGAATAAAAGAAGAATAACAGAGGTGGAAGGGACCTTGGAGGTCTTCTAGTCCAGCCCCGTGCTCAGGAGAGCAGGAGAACGTATACCATTTGAAACGGGGCCTGTCTAGTCTCTTCTTAAAAACTTCCAGCGATGGAGCACACACTACTTCTGGTGGCAAGCTGTTCCGCTGGCTAATTGTCCTCACCGTTAGGAAGTTTCTCCTTCATTCCAGGTTACTTCTCTCCTTGATTAGTTTCCAACTGTTGTTTCTTGTCCTGCCCTCGGCGGCTTTGGAGTATAATTTGACCCCCCTCTTCCTTGGGGCAGCCCCTCAAACACTGGAAGACTGTTCTTATGTCCCTCTCCCTAATTCTTCTTTTCTCTAGACTCAAACCCAAATCCATCCTGCAGCCGTTCTTCTATATTTTAATCTCCAGGCCTTTGATCGTTTTAGTTGCTCTTCTCTGCACTTTTCCAAAGTCTCAACCTCTTTTCTTTCTTTTCTTTTCTTTTCTTTTCTTTTCTTTTTTTTGGGTACTTGCACTTAGAAGGACCCAGACTGAGTTCCAGGACTTGGCTAGAGCAGACCAAGGCCTCCACCGCTTAAAAGTCCCAGCTTTTGCAAAATAAACTCCAGAAAGAGGATTGAAAAACCTTCGGTGACTCGTAGTCTGTTGGGTGGTGGGTGGGTGGGCGGGCAGGCAGAGCTCAGACTGTTTGTTCACGTGGCTTTTATGTAATTGACTATCCCAGCCAGGATCCGGGCAGGGATGAGGCGGAAAATAAGAGCTCGGGAAACACTATAAAAAGCCGGCAACCGGCATTTGATGGCCGCCGAGAGGCTGGGAGACTTTTCCAAGACTTGGTTTTATTTACTCTGAAAGGCAGTTTTCTGCTCGTTCCAACGTACGGCCGTACAACGTCCACCGGTGTGGGTGAAAACGCCGCTGGGTGGGTGGGAGGTGGAGGGGCTTGAATGCGGTCAGACCTTGGAAAATGTATAACACTCATGATGTTACCTAGTTGGGTCACGGAACGTCTGCAGGGAAACCACCCAGCTTAGCACCAAGGGAGCCATAATCCTCCTCTTCCTCCTCCTCCTCCTCTCTCTGCAAACTCCACCTCCCTTCTAGCACTGATGCTGTTACCTAGTTGGGTCATGAAACATCTACAAGGAAACCACCAAACTCAACACCAAGGATCCCACAGTCTTCTTCCTCCTCCTCCTCCTCCTCCTCCTCCTCCTCCTCCTTCCTCCTCCTCTCCCTCCACCTCCTCCTCCTCCTCTCTGCAAACTCCACCCTCCCCTTCTAGCACTGATGCTGTTACCTAATTGGGTCATGAAACATCTACAAGGAAACCACCAAACTCTACACCAAGGATCCCACAGTCTTCTTCCTCCTCCTCCTCTCCTCCTCCTCCTCCCTCCTCCTCCTCCTCCCTCTCTGCAAACTCCACCTCCCTTCTAGCACTGATGCTGTTACCTAATTGGGTCATGAAACATCTACAAGGAAAACCACCAAACTCAACACCAAGGATCCCACAGTCTTCCTCCTCCTCCTCCTCCTCCTCCTCCTCCCTCCTCCTCCTCCTCCTCCTCCTCCTCCTCTCTGCAAACTCCACCTCCCCTTCTAGCACTGATGCTGTTACCCTAATTGGGTCATGAAACATCTGCAAATCTATGTGGTCACCTTCCACATCTACCCCTTTACCTGCTCCGATAACCTTTCTCCTTAAGTGGGTCCAGCTGTGTAACAGACAACTTCCTTCAGGTAGCTCCTTTTGTCCCCCAGTTGTCGTCGTCGTCCCCAAAAAACCCGGCCCCTCACTCAATCTGGTTTTTCTTCCCCTTTCTGAAAGCAGCAGCGATCAAGACAGGGGGCGGCTCACCCCTTCTCCGGACGTCATCGTCCTCTCCGACAACGAAGCCTCCAGCCCTCGCTCCAGCTCCCGCATGGAAGAGCGTCTGAAGGCAGCCAATCTGGAAATGTTCAAGGTACAGGAAGGGACCGAAAAACCACGACGAGAGGATTTCGCAAGAGCGCACGGAGGGGTCGCGGCTTGCCCAAGACGCTTCCCTGAGTCGGGTCGGGTTCTCAGGCCAAATCAGCCTCTTAAAAAGGGGGAGGCTGGGTGCCCTGACCGGCAATCCCTCTCCACCGAGGGCCCGCCAGCCCTGCAGGAAGGTCACCCTCCATCCTCACCTCTTGGGTCTCCTTTCCGCAGGGGAAAGGGGTCGAGGAGAGGCAGCAGCTCATCAAACAGTTGCGGGACGAGTTGCGGTTAGAGGAAGCCCGGCTGGTGCTGTTGAAGAAGAAACTACGGCAAAGCCAGCTGCAGAAGGAGAACGTGGTACAGAAGGTGAGGCGGCCAGCGCCGGTCTGTCAGACCTCCCCTCCCGTCAACGCCTCCGGAAGAGGATGCGGAGAAGCCCGGTGGACTTCAACTCCCAGTATTTCCCCCATTCTGGGGAGTTGAATTCCACCAGTCTTAAAGTTTGGAGAGTCCCGGTTTAATCGAAAAACACCTAACTCTACTTTCCCCCCTCTTGCCAGGGCTCCCCGGCCAGGTGGGTAGGATCACCCGTTTCGTCCCCGTCCCCCCACGAGCCGATCAAGAAAAATTTCGATTTTCTTAAAGATTCTCCAAGAAACATTCCCCTTTCTTTTTAATCCATAGACTTTCTCATTTTTTTTTTCTCCTCGTCCTCTTTTCTTTCCGCCCTTGGCCAGACTCCGGTTGTCCAGAACGCAGGCGTCTATAGTCCAGCCATCTCCTGCCCACGTCGGACAGCAGGCTCTGTCCAAACTTCCCTCCCGACCTGGAGTTCAAGGGGTTGAGCCCCAAAACCTCAGAACATTACAGGTAAGGGACTGTCACCCCCCCCCTCCTCCCAAGACGTGAATCCACGAGCGAAAAATGGCCGTCACAACAAGCAAATGGATTGGCAGCTCTTGGCATCGCTGACTTGGAGCGGGAGGTCGGAAAACTATCCCAGCGATAACCACCCGGCTCTTAAAAACCTTTCTCTTGCTTCTTGGGACAGGGTCACAGTGTCATCCGATCGGCCACCAACACCGCACTTCCCCACATGCTTATATCCCAGCGCGTCATTGCCCCCAACCCCACCCAGCTTCAAGGACAGCGCATCCCTTCCAAACCAGGCCTGATCCGCAGCAGCACGCCAAACATGAGCCCTGCTATCAATTACCAGCCGGTGAGTAACGGGAAACCTTCTCGTTTGGAGAGAAAGGGATGGAAACACAAAGGAGAATAAGAGAAAGGGATAGAAGCAACAAAGAAAAGAGAAAGGGATGGGAACACAAAGGAGAAGAGAGAAAGGGATAGAAGCAACAAAGGAGAGAGAAAAGGATGGGAACACAAAGGAGAAGAGAGAAAGGGATGGGAACACAAGGGAGAAGAGAGAAAGGGAGAGAAGTAACAAAGAAGAGAGAAAGGGATGGGAACACAAAGGAGAAGAGAGAAAGGGAGAGAAGTAACAGAAGAGAGAAAGGGATGGGAACACAAGGGAGAAGAGAGAAAGGGAGAGAAGCAACAAAGAAGAGAGAAAGGGATGGGAACACAAAGGAGTGTAGAGAAAGGGATGGGAACACAAAGGAGAAGAGAGAAAGGGATAGAAGCAACAAAGAAGAGAGAAAGGGATGGGAACACAAAGGAGAAGAGAGAAAGGGATGGGAACACAAAGGAGAAGAGAAAGGGATAGAAGCAACAAAGGAGAGTAGAGAAAGGGATGGGAACACAAAGGAGAAGAGAGAAAGGGAGAGAAGCAACAAAGAAGAGAGAAAGGGATGGGAACACAAAGGAGAAGAGAGAAAGGGATGGGAACACAAAGGAGAGTAGAGAAAGGGATGGGAACACAAAGAGTAGAGAAAGGGAGAGAAGCAACAAAGAAGAGAGAAAGGGATGGGAACACAAAGGAGAGTAGAGAAAGGGAGAGAAGCAACAAAGAAGAGAGAAAGGGATGGGAACACAAAGGAGAAGAGAGAAAGGGATGGAAACACACAGGAGAAGCAAATCTGGCACCCCCTAACATAGGGCCAGACTTTGAAACTCTGTCTTGTCTCTCTTTCCCCCCCCCCCCTCCCCACCCACCCAGCCGTCCTCTTCGGCAGTGCCCTGCCAGCGAACCAGCTCCTCCGCCATCTATATGAACCTCGCCTCTCACATCCAGCCCGGGACGGTGAACAGGGTGGCGTCCCCCCCTGCCCAGTCCCAGCGCCATGAATGACGCCGCCAACTCCCAGGCCGCCGCCAAGCTCGCCCTGCGCAAGCAGCTGGAAAAGACTCTGTTGGAGATCCCGCCCCCCAAACCTCCCGCCCCCTTGCTCCACTTCCTGCCCAGTGCGGCCAACAGCGAGTTCATCTACATGGTGGGGCTGGAAGAAGTGGTCCAGAGTGTCATCGACAGCCAAGGTAAAGGATGTCGGATGGGAGGAGGGATCCCAATGAACCAAACATGAATAGGAAAAGGCCCAGATTTTAGGTTTTGTTCCCCAGGGGGTCATTTGTATGGGGGGGAGTCTAGCAATCCTCTCAGTTTTTTCCCTGGGTTGACTCCCTGCTAGCATTTCTCTAAAGCTGGATTGGTCTAAGGGACGTGGTGGCTCAGTGGCTAAGATGCTGAGCTTGTCGATCGAAAAGGTCGGCAGTTTGACGGTTCGAATCCCTAGTGCCGTGTAACGGGGGTGAGCTCCCGTGACTTGTCCCAGCTTCTGCCAACCTAGCAGTTCAAAAGCATGTAAAAAAATGCAAGTAGAAAAAATAGGGACCACCTTTGGTGGGAAGGTAATAACAGCGTTTTCCGTGCGCCTTTGGCGTTGAGTCATGCCGGCCACATGACCACGGAGACGTCTTCGGACAGCGCTGGCTCTTCGGCTTTGAAACGGAGATGAGCAGCGCCCCCTAGAGTCGGGAACGACTAGCACATACGTGCGAGGGGAACCTTTACCTTTTCCTTTAACCTCGTTTGGTCTAGTGATGAAGGCACCAAGCTCGAAAGCAGGAGAACTGAGTTCTAGTCCTGCCTTAGGCGGGAAAACCGGCTGGGTGACTTTGGGCCAGTCCCCTCCCTCTCAGCCCAGCCCACCTCGCAGGGTTGTTTTTGTAGGGAAAATAGGAGGAGATAGGAGCAGCGGATATGTTCGCCACCTTGAGTGATTAATTGAAAAAAATAGCGAAGGCCGGATAACAATAATATTCCTGGTTTAATTGCTTTCCTTGGATAATTGGGGCTGCTCTCTTCCCCTCCTCCCCTTCTCCTCCTTCCAATCTCCACCCCACCCCCCCACCCCCCAGGCAAAGGATGCGCCTCCCTCCTCCGAGTGGAGCCTTTTGTCTGTGCCCAGTGCCGCACGGACTTCACCCCACATTGGAAGCAGGAGAAGAACGGGAAGATCTTGTGCGAGCAGTGCATGACCTCCAACCAGAAAAAGGCGCTCAAGGCCGAGCACACCAACCGGCTGAAGAATGCCTTCGTCAAAGCTTTGCAGCAGGAGCAGGCAGGTCGAGGGACCGGGGTGAGGGGGGGTGGGGGGTACCGCTGGGGAGGGAACCGGGGTGCCCCGGGCCGGGCCCAACCTGGGGTTCACTGCACAGGTTGCGACGGTCTCCCTCCCCGCCTTCCCCCAGGAGATCGAGCAGCGGCTGCAACAGCAGGCCACCCTCTCGCCCACCACGGCTCCGGCCAGCGTGGCCAGCGTCAGCAAGCAGGAGAGCATCATGAGGCATCACACACTCCGACAGGTGAGGCCCTGCCCGCCAGTTCCCTTGGCCCAGATGTTCCTTCAGTCAAAATGGCATTTGGTTTAAGGGCTGTCCCAGAACGACTCTTGGCTTCCCACCTTTCCCTCCTCCCTGCCCTCCTCTCTTTCTTCCTTCTCTTTCCCTCCTTTTCCTTTCTTCCCTCCCTCCCCTCCCTCCTACCTTCCTTCTCTTTTTTTTCCTTCCTTCCTCCCTTCCTTCTTAATACCCTTCCTTCTTTCCTTTCTCCTTTCTTTCTCTCTCCCCCTTCCTTCTTTCCTTTCTCTTTTGTTTCTTTCTTTTTCTTTCTTCTTTCTCTCTCCCCCTTCTTTCCTTTCTCTTATTTTCTTTCCTTCTTTCCTTCCTTCCTTCCTTCCTTCCTTCCTTCCTTCCTTCCTTCCTTCCTTCCTTCCTTCCTTTCTTTCTTTCTTTCTTTCTTTCTTTCTTTCTTTCTTTCTTTCTTTCTTTCTTTCTTTCTTTCTTTCTTTCCCCATCTCAATCAAGAACTCTGGGCATTTAAATATTCCAAAACTGTTTAACACAACCAAAAACCATTTTAAGCACAATAAAGACATCCAACATAACTGCACCTTTCCTTCTCTCCTTCCTTCCTTCCTTCCCTCCAGCCCCCCCAGCCTCAAAGCTCCCTACAACGTAGTTTACCCACCTCCGCTCGCTCCATGCTCTCCAACTTCGCACAGGCGCCACAGCTACCCGTCGCCAGCGGTCTCCTCGGGATGCCAGGTAACGGGGCCATTGACTTGGGGCTGGAAGGAGGTGGGTGGGAATTCAGCCACAGAGCCAAGAACCCCCCTCTCTGCTGCGACAGCCTGGAGGAGACGCTTCAGGCTAGATGGAGACCCCTCCATCGTACCAAAGACACAGAACAGTCTGCGCTCCGGACTGTTTCCCAGCTTTTGTTCCATGGTTATTTCAAACACCAGTGTCAGCGTTCCATGTTAGCACCAGAAGCTTCCACACAGCCAACCAGACTGGGAACGTCCCAAACTCAGGAAGGCCTGGAAGAATCCTTGCTCTTTTTGTGTCCATGAGAAGAGGAGGGCAGCTGCCGGTTCAGACCGGTTCGGGAAAACCGGTAGTTCCGACCAGCCACCTGCCCTGATGCTATCCTGTCCTATATAATCGCTGTGTGTTTGATGCCACCGTGTGAGCAAAGCCACCGTGTGTGCATGCACACTCACATTTTCGGTTCGGGCTGAACCGGGGGTTACATTATGTGACGCCTACCTCTGCACGAGAAGCTCTCTCACACTCCCCCAGAAATCAGAGTTTCTCAAAACAAAAATCTACAATTTTTGTAAACAATGAAATTTCGCTCGTACAATGCTAATTTTCTATCTCTAGGGGGCACTTTAAAAAACAAACAAAGAACCGTTTCCCCGAAAATAAGACATCCCCTGATAGGGTAAAATAAGCCTGCCCCTGAAAATAAGCCCTCCCCAAAAATATTTAAACGCAGAGCTGGAAATCAGATAAGACGGCAAGAGGAGCCCCGTCTTGCTCCACGCGCCCCAAAATAATAAGATCTCCCCCAAAATAAGGACAAGCGCTTATTTCGGGGTTCAAAAAAATATAAGACAGGGTCTTATTTAAAGATCCTGCCCCACTCCTTCCATTAAGCTGTTTCCTCCTTGTCTCTCAGTTACCACTTTCATGTCTGGTTCTGGAAGCTCTGATTTGCCCCTAAATATTTGAGGCCAAGGAAGGGAAAACCCAACCGATCCTTCTGTATTGGTGACGGCCACACTCGAACCTCCAGCTGCAGGGGCAGGCTAGCTGCTCTCCCCCGCCCTTTCCTCCCATTCTTGACACTTCCGCCATCCTGGAACACTTCAAAGCATCTGCTCGATTTATCGACCGATTATCTAGACTTAACCGCAATTTTCCCAAGTCTTCCTTGGTTTTTCTCCCACTTCTGAGAAAGACAAATTCTTGAGATGGTTAGGTATCTTTTCACCTGGACTTATCAAATGGACTTATCTTTTTTTTTTTTCCCCTCCTCTCTCTCTCTCTCTCTCCCTCGAGGAGTCAACATCGCCTACCTGAACGCCGGGATGGGCGGCCACAAAGGTTCCAGCTTGGCGGACCGGCAGCGAGAATATCTTCTCGATATGATTCCTCCGCGCTCGATATCGCAATCCATCAGCGGGCAAAAATAACACCAGCCCCGCCCCCCCTCCTCCTCCTCCTCCCCATGACTCCCCATCTGCGCCCCCCCCTCGTCCGTCGCATGCAGTGCCTGTACTGGTGCCTACCACAGAGGGACAGGACCCCCCCTCCCAGAAAACATTGGGGAAAAAAGGAAGAAAAACAAAGCAAAAATGAAGACGAGAAACTTTCGCGCAACCCGCCCTCTTTGCAACCGTTCTCGCTGGCACCCCTGTACCCACTCCGCCCGCTCTGGATTTTGTTTTGGGGCGGTGGGAGCCCTCAAGCCCCTCCTGCTCCCCCTCCCACTTCCCACTCAAAGTCAGAACGCATCAGCTCGGACAGCCCTCGCACAATACCTGTGTGTTTTCACACGCTTGTTTTTACGCGCTTATCTTTTCCCCCTTTTGTTCGGCTTTTAACGTCTGTAATTGCAAACCTGTAGAATTTTTAACGGCTTGCTTTTTTTCTCGTTTTTTTTTTTTACGCCTTCCTTTTGCTTTTTTTTTTTTTTTAATTCTGCGGCAGGGAGAAAAGGAGACCACCTGGAGAAAACGGGGTTCCTCACGAGTCTCCAAACGGCTTTTTTCCATTCTGGCTTTAAAAGGCGGTATCGGTGAAGAGGGGGGGAGTATAATGGTCACCCCTCTCCGGAGCTGAAACCAAACCCTGGTTTGGGGGTCAAAACATCCACGAGAAGGCTATTTTTGGAGGTGGAAAGACCACCAAGAGGTTTTTTGGGAATCGTCCATGCTAGGAAAATGAAACTTCTGCGTGCCGGAGATTCGTTGGACTCACCCCTCGAGCATTGGCTACATCACTCTGAGCAATCAAAGAGATCTAGCGTCCCTTTTGCTGATCCTGCAAGCTGCTGGCCAGCAGAAGGAGCTCCTGGCCAGGCAGGGACCCTGAATCCTTGCCTCTGTTCCGTTACCGTCATCCCTCCGACCATTAGATGCCAGAGGCAGGGAGTCCCTTCCCGCTCGCCGATTCCTCCGCCCCGTTGTATTTGCGATTCTGCTTGTTTCTTTTTTTTTTTTCCCCTTCTCGACGTCGCCCAGCCTGGAAGTTGCTATTTTCCACGCGGAGATCAGAACCGTGGGAGGACCCCTCCCGCTCTCGGGGGCCCGACCTTTCCCCTCCTGGCTCCAAAGTATTAGCCCTGGGTTCTTCGGGTCACCTTGGCGATCAGTCCCTCTCGGAAAAGACCGCAAGCTCCCGGGATGCCCGCTGCCCGCTTCCGTTTCGCCCCTCCAAACCTCCGAGCACTTAACGAATCTACGGGGAGGCGGCAGGACCCTTGGCGCGGATGCACCGGAGAGACACCGAGACCTGAATTTTGCCCCCTCCGGCGCTCCTTAAAAAAATTCCTCGGGACGAGGTCGGGAAAGCAGGACACGTCCCGCCATCTGAACCTGAGACGGCCTAACGCGCCTGCCCCTTTCTCTCCCCAACCCCCCCCTTCCCCCCCAAATGTGCAATTCTCTGCAAAGCCAGCTTTTGCGACGGGCAGCCTTAGAGGCCTCGGTGATGATTTTGTTTTGTTTTATTTGATTCTCTTGCTCTTTCGAACGTGGGATTTTAAGCCCTTCCCCCCCCACCCCACCCCCGGCTCGCCTTAGGCACTCCCATTTTTAATATTCCTTCTCTTGGCTATCCCTGTTGTGGCTCAAACATATGTGAGTCCCGTAGTTTTAAGATTTTGGGTTTCAGTTTGATTTGGATATTGTGCTGATCCTTCCTTCCCTCTTCCTTCCTTCCTTCCTTCCTTCCTTCCCCTGTCTATTCCTTCCTTTCTTTCTTTCTTCCTTCCTTCCCCTGTCTATTCCTTCCTCCCTTCCCATCTATTCCTTCCCTCTTCCTTCCTTCCTTCCCCTGTCTATTCCTTCCTTCCTTCCTTCCCTCTTCCTTCCTTCCTTCCCCTGTCTATTCCTTCCTTCCTTCTCTCTCCTTCCTTCCTTCCCCTGTCTGTTCCTTCCTTCCTTCCCTCTCCTTCCTTCCCGTCTATTCCTTCCTCCCTTCCCATCTATTCCTTCCCTCTTCCTTCCTTCCTTCCCCTGTCTATTCCTTCCTTCCTTCCCTCTTCCTTCCTTCCTTCCTTCTTTTGTTCCTTCTCTATTCCTTCCTCTCTTTTAATCTTTTTTTTTTCTTTCTTCCTTTCTTTCGGTGATGTAGGAAACGTGCAATAATTTTTGCTCAAGTATCAAAACAAAATTCCCAAAAAAGCACCTGTTTGAATTTCTGCCAAGAAATCAGCCAAAATTAGATGGGGGACTCTTTTGCTATCCGGAAAACCGATTTTCTGGCAGGATCTTAAATCGACCTGCCCATCCATTTATCTTCCTTTTGAGCACTCTTCCAAAATTTGATTTATTTTTTTTTCCCCCCATAAACCTAAGCTCTTTTCTGTTCCCTTTCTCTCTCTCTCTCTCTCTCTCTCTTCCTCCCTCCCTCCCTTTCTCTTTCTATTTTTGGGGGAATGTAATATAGAAAAAAAAAATACCTTTTTTAATTTCAAAGATTAATATGCTGGCTTCCGTTTCTTTCTTTTGGGGTGGGGTGGGTGAAGTTTACTGTTTAGTTGTAGCCGGTTTTGTGAATCATGCTGAGCTTTCGTTTTGTTTCCCTCGTTTATATTTTATTTTATTTTGTATGTTAACGGTTCCGTCGGGGGAAAAGCTACTCTGCCCCTCCTCCTTAATTTTCCTTCCCTCCTCCCCTCCACGAAAATTTTCTCTTTGCTTAACAGTAACCTTGCTGCCCGGGAAAAAAAAACACACACAAAAAAAATACCCCGTTATAACAAGGACTTCTTTGTTGTATATAAGCTATTTCTTGACACATTAAAGAAAAGGAAAAAAAAAAAAAACCAGAGACAAGAAATGGAAAAAAAAAAAAGAAAGAAAGAAAGAAAAGGGGGGGGGAGGAAAAGAGGGGAGGGAGAAAACAAAACAAAGCAAGTTGTACATTGTATAGAGAAAAAAAAAAATCAAAACCACAAAACAGCTTAGCCATGGATATTGTGACGTTTGTCGATGTCCTTTTGTAGTGTGAAAACTCTTTTTGTGTATGACATTAAAATGGTCAAAAGGTGGTTTCCTGTGGAAAGGGGGTGCAGGAGGGGGCTGGGCAGCTCCCCTCCACCCCATGCACCCCCTTTTCATCTCCCCCAAAAAGCTGAAATGGATTCGGTGGCTCTCAGTTCCCATAATGGTGCCTTTTCATCTTCTTGTACCCCTGGACATCCTCTCCCCCCCCCCACCAGCCGAAAGCCTGCCCCTCCTAAGCCCACCCTAGATTCCCCCCCCCGCCCAGGTTCGGGGGGGTCCTTGGGGCGGCTGCAAGTACGACCACGGATCTGAACAATTCCCCTGTAAATTTGCACTGGTTTTTTGTTTTTTGTTTGTAAAGATGCTTTCGCTTTGGGACGCAACTGGGTTTTGATGTTGGCCAAACAACTTATCCCTTTTCATCTCCATCGTAGCCCAACGGTCCTCCTCCCTCCAGATGCTTTGAGATGTTTGCACCTCTTCTGTCCGTGAGTTTTGACCTTGGCCACTTGTAAGATGGGTGGACTTCCAAGTCCCAGAATTCTGGAGGTTGGAGTCCACCCATCTTTAAATGGTCGCGGAATTCTAGGAGTTGAAGTCCATCCATCTTAAAGAGATTGAGGAATTCTGGGAGTTGAAGTCCATCTTAAAGAGATTGAGGAATTCTGGGAGTTGAAGTCCATCTTAAAGAGATTGAGGAATTCTGGGAGTTGAAGTCCATCCATCTTTAAATGGTTGGGGAGTTCTAGGAGAATTCTAGGAGTTGAATTCCACCCATCTTAAAGAGATTGAGGAATTCTGGGAGTTGAAGTCCATCTTAAAGAGATTGAGGAATTCTGGGAGTTGAATTCCACCCATCTTTAAATGGTTGGGGAATTCTAGGAGTTGAAGTCCATCCATCTTAAAGAGATTGAGGAATTCTGGGATTTGAAGTCCACCCATCTTAAAAGAGATTGGGGAATTCTGGGAGTTGAAGTCCATCTTAAAGAGATTGAGGAATTCTGGGATTTGAAGTCCACCCATCTTAAAAGATTGAGGAATTCTGGGAGTTGAAGTCCATCTTAAAGAGATTGAGGAATTCTGGGAGTTGAATTCCACCCATCTTTAAATGGTTGGGGAATTCTAGGAGTTGAAGTCCATCCATCTTAAAGAGATTGAGGAATTCTGGGATTTGAAGTCCACCCATCTTAAAAGGAGTTGAGGAATTCTGGGAGTTGAAGTCCATCTTAAAGAGATTGAGGAATTCTGGGATTTGAAGTCCACCCATCTTAAAAGATTGAGGAATTCTGGGAGTTGAAGTCCATCTTAAAGAGATTGAGGAATTCTGGGAGTTGAATTCCACCCATCTTTAAATGGTTGGGGAATTCTAGGAGTTGAGGTCTACCCATCTTAAAAGAGATTGAGGAATTCTAGGAGTTGAAGTCTACCCATCTTAAAAGGAGTTGAGGAATTCTGGGAGTTGAAGTCTACCCATCTTAAAAGGAGTTGAGGAATTATGGGAGTTGAAGTCCACCCATCTTAAAAGGAGTTGAGGAATTCTGGGAGTTGAAGTCTACCCATCTTAAAAGGAGTTGAGGAATTATGGGAGTTGAAGTCCACCCATCTTAAAAGGAGTTGAGGAATTATGGGAGTTGAAGTCCACCCATCTTAAAAGCAGCCAAGGTTAAGAAACACTACATCAACATCCAACTTTGAAGGTCCTAAGGAAGCTACCAACTTGGAGATAACATCTGACCATCCATGGAACTTTGCCCCACAGCTGGAAACCCCTATCTTCGTCATCTTTTGGTTTCAACCACTGGCCTCTTTCTGTTGCAGAAATCGGATCTATTTTGGGGTCCGGGGGGGGGGAGTGGAAGGAGCTTTGAGACGAACCCCTTCCCCAAACTCGCATTTCCATTTTAATGTCAGAGCCACTTGGCAGAAGGGATCCAAATCGTAAGGTGAAGATGTTGGGGCAGGGGTCTAAAGGGTGGCGAGAGAACAGGAAACCAGTCCTTTTGCACCATTTTAAGAGGGGTTTTTAATTTCATTTTTTCATTTTTATTTTTTAATTTTTTTGGGCCTTGTGTTTTTGGATCCGGTTTAAATAAAAAAAAAAACGGCGATGAAAAGAGGATTAAACGAAAAAAAGAAAGAAAAGTTGTTTTAAATATTGCCAATTGATTATGCAGTGACCTGATTAAAATAATAATAATAATAATAAGCTAATTTTTGGAGAAAGGATTAAAAAAAAAACTTTGTAATATTTATCACTTGCAAGCTATGTTTAATAAAGAAAGGAATGGTTTATACATTTCGATGTGGCTGCGCTGGTGGTTTGGAAGTTTCGACGGCGGGAATAAATTTTTCTATCCTTTCAGATCTTCCTTGCCTCTCACAGCCACTAAAATCTACAAGACTTAAAACTGTTCGTTTACTGACCCTTCAAAGTTACAAGGGCACTGAAAAAAAGTGACCCGTCACCGTTTTTCACACTTAACGACCACATGACTTTCGGTCACATGAGCAAAATTCGGACGCTTGCCCAACTGACTCGTGTTTACGACTGTTGCCGTGTCCCCGCAAACCCCCTTTTGCGACCTTCTGACAAGCCAAGTCATTGCGGGGAGGCCAGATTTGCTTAGCGGCCATCTTACTAACCTTAAAAACCTCGGCGACTCTCTTTAACAACTGGCAAGAACGATTTGTCAAATGGATCCAAACTCACTGAACTGTCTCGCTTAGCGACTTAAAAATTCGGGCTCCATTGAGGTAAGTCGAGGACTTCCAATATTCGAACGTTGGAAAGAGTATGGAAGATTTCGGGAAAACGAGGGAACCTCCAAAATGTGCATTTTAAGAAGCTCACAGAATTGACAGAAACGCAGATTTTCTTCCACATCCGTCCCGAAAGTCGAGTTTAATATCAGCTTGGGCCGCTAGAGAAAAAAATGGCTCGGACCGTCGAGGAATTTTGAGGTCCCCTTGTTATGAATTAGGCGGCCTTATCCATCTAATCGATTAATTGATTAACTGGGTCTTGGTGCAAATTTTTTTACTGAGTGAGGGTCTTTCGCCAATCCTTGCATTTTTTTCTTTTTTAAAAAAAAAAGGCGTTTTGCAGAATTGATATTCCATAAAAAAAATAAAACGGAACACAATATAAAATAATATAATAGAAGGATAACATATAACCTATTATTGTCTTCTGCATTCCCTTGCAATTCTTTTTAAAAAGAGAGGTCATTGGTAGAACTGCCGTTCTATAAAAACAAGATTAAAATGTAAAAATAAAATAAAACGATAAAAATAAAAATGATATAAAATCGTAAAACGCGATGCATATTATTTCTGCATTCCCTGGCGTTTTCTCTTTTTTAAAAAAGAGATATTCAGCAGAATGGCTGTTCCATAAAACACTAAGCTAAAATAAAAGGAATAAAATAAAACCTTAAAATAGGATGTGATATATGATAAACGGCTGCTCTGTTCTCTTACACCATTTGTTTTTTTTAAAAAAGCACTGGCTGGACAGAATTGCTGTTCCATCAAATAATAAAATGAAAATAGCAAAATAAAATAATAAAATATGATGTGAGATATCTATTATCTATCTATTCAATTTATCATCTATCCTCTCTAATATCTACCTCTATCTATCTCTATCCATCTATCAATCATCTATCTTATCTATCTCTATTTTATCTATTCTATTTATCATCTATCTCCTCTCTCTATATCTATCCATCTATCTTCTATCATCCATCCATCCATCCATCCATCCTATTCTATTTATCATCTATTCTTGCTAATATCTATCTATCTATCTATCTATCTATCATCTATCTAATTCTATTCTATTTATCATCTATCTCCTCTATATCTATCCATCTATCTTCTATCATCCATCCATCCATCCATCCTATTCTATCATCTATTCTTGCTAATATCTATTTATCTATCTATATATCTTATCATCTATCTATCTATATCTATCATCTATCTAATTCTATTCTATTTATCATCTATCTCCTCTTTCTATATCTATCCATCTATCTTCTATCATCCATCCATCCATCCATCCTATTCTATTTATCATCTATTCTTGCTAATATCTATTTATCTATCTATCTATATCTATCATCTATCTACCTATATCTATCATCTATCTATCATCTATCTAATTCTATTCTATTTATCATCTATCCTCTCTAATATCTATTTATTTATCTATCTATAATCTATTTATCTATCTATCTATTCTATATCATCTATCCTCTCTAATATCTATTTATCTATCTATATCTATAATCTATCTATTTTATCTACTATCTCTACTTTATCTGTTCTATTTATCATCTATCAATCCTATCTCTCTATCCATCTATCTATATCTTCTATCATCTGTCTATCTATCTATCTTATCCATCCATCCATCCACCCACACACAAACACAAAATAAGCAAGGCGAAAGAATGGAATAAACAGAATTTCCCAAGCAGGTTAATTTGACCATTTAATAGTAAAATGCACTTAGGTGAATATCTAGGACAGTGTTAACTTAAACTGGACAACTTTTAAGAGGCTTCAACTCCCAGAATTCCCCAGCCAGCCCCTTCTCGCCCTCAAGAACAAGAGCTAGCCTGTGAAGTTTTCTTATTCCATCAAAACACCCCAAAATAAAGTATGTTTTTTTTTAAAAAAAAAAAACCCCAATTTTGAAACAAAGATGGCTGGTTTAAAAGATCCGAATTCCACCCTGTTGGAATCAAAACCGATTCGCCCCCTCCGAGCCATCATGGTGAGCAGCTCCGGATACATTTATCCAGCCTGACCAGCAAGATTGCAAGAGGGGGGGGGAAAAAACTGGCCTTGCGAGGTAGGCCACCGATTGGGCTGGGGCGGAAGGAGAAATCAGGGGTTGCTTTAGTATCCAAGGTGCAAAAAAAAAACCTCTGGTAACAAATAAACCACGGGTAACCAATTTGAGAGTGGATTAAATATAAAAATCATGAGACATCCCTAAAAAAAACCCCAAAACAACCAGACCCTCTTAGCTTATTATTTGGGCATCAGTTTTCCCAGCCTTTAAAATGGGTGTATATACATATTCCAGTCTCCGGAGAGAAAATCCACCCAGCCCAGAGGGTGTTTGTGTCCTGAGTTGGGGGGGCCGATGGGGGTCAGTCGTAAAAGGAAGACGTTTCGATTTTAAAGACCTCGTAGAAAAAGAAATTAGAAAAAGTGGAGAATCCAGCCCCAAATCGTAAAAATCAGTTGCGTTACAAAAGGAAGACACTTCGTCCTGGTTGTGTGAGAATGGAGGTAGAGGGTTCAGGAAAGGAATACGGGCAGACCTCGAATTACGACGCTTAGCATCCCAACTTACGACCTAAGCTTACGATCCAGTTTCAAAGTTACGACCGCAGCCTCCTGATTTGCCTTTTTTTTTAAAACTAGAAACCGAGGTTTAAATTCCGGTTTCTGCCCTCCCCAAAACACCCCTTGTGGACAAGGGCTCACTTAATGACCGCAGAGTTCGTTTAACGACAGCCACAAAAAATGTCGTAAAATCAGTTCTGTTAGGGAAGGGAAGAGAGTCCTACGATGGAACAGGCGTCGTACGATGGAAATGGAATATATTTGATTTGTACACTGGCCCTTCTTGGCAAACGGCCTCAATTCCTGCCTCCGTTGTGGTCGTAAATCGAGGACTACCTGTAATGCACCGGGCTGAGGAAAAGGGGGCAATTTGGGCATGACTAAGCCCCCCCCCCAAACCAGGATTGCCCAGTGCCACAGAGTCGGGTTTTTTCACGGTGCTCGGACAGCGTCCGTTACAAACGTAGCTCTCCCGCGGCAATCTTTGTCCAGACATCCGGAGTTAGAGGGATGTAGGTCCTCGCGGTAATGTCCAGCACGAAAAGGGGGTCCGAGACCCGACCGGGATCAAATCCTTCCTCCACGAGACGGAACCGTTTCTGCTTGAAGGTTTCCGTCATTTCCAGCTGCTCCTGAGAAAAGTCAGGAGAAAGTCAGTCCATCGTGAACCAGATCTGGGTTGTTGTTGGCCTCCCTCGCAGGGCCGTTGTGAAACCAGAGAGAGAGAACTCGAACCCAAGACTTACCTGGAGACGCAGGAAGCGAGGCCAGGCGTACGGAGGAAGCAGCTCGGCCACGTGATGATAGATTTGAGGGCCATCGAATTTTGCGTCCGGCTGTAGCACCAAGGTGGCCATCCCTGCGCGGCCATCATGTCCTAGAAGGGAACGCAGCTAGTCCTTGACTTACGACCGTTCGTTTAGTGACCGAAGTTACAATGGCACTGAAAAAAGGGGACTTAGGAGTGGTTTTCGCGCTTACGACCATCACGTGGTCCAAATTCACACGCTTGGCCACTGACTCGTATTTATGACAGTGGCAGCGTCCCGGGATCACACGATCTCCTTTTGCAACCTTCCGACAATGGGCCTACCGAAGTCCAGAAACGGAGCTGTTTCCGGTCTCCGGAGGGCCTCCGGTGCCCGGGGAAGGCCGTTTTCACCCTCCTGGAGGCTCCAGGAAAGCCTCTGGAGCCTGGGGAGGATGAAAAACAGGCCTACCGGAAGTCCAGAAATGGGCCCATTGCCGGCCTCCAGAGGGCCTCGAGTGCCTGGGAGAAGCCATTTTCTCCCTCTTGGAGGCTCAAGAAAAGCCTCTGGAGCCTGGGGAGGGCAAGAAACGGGCCTACCGGAAGTACCGGAAGTCTGGAAACGGGCCCATTGCCGGCCTCCGGTGCCCGGGGGAGGCAGTTTTTGCCCTCCTGGAGGCTTGAGAAAAGCCTCCAGAGCCTGGGGAGGGCAAAAACACCCCCCCCAAGTGGTGCAGGAGGCAGAGTAGGCCACACCCCCATGGCCACGCCCACACAGCAATCGGGCAGCAAACCAGTCATTTAAATTTTTCAATCCCACCCCTGATAATAATAGTTAGCGACGGCTGCCCCATTCAAGCATTTTCCGTCCAAGAATGCAAGAAATTTGAGTTTTTTGCAGAACTGGAAAGAACGGGCCCGAAAGTTGGAGATAATTTTTTTTTTCCCTGATTTTCCCAACTCTTACCTGGGACTGTCACGCCGTAAACCATGACCTCCCGCAAATTCTCCAGCATGTTCAGAGTCTCCCCGACTTCTGTGGTGGCCACATTTTCGCCTTTCCAACTACGGGGGGAAAGAAACCAAAAACGGTGGGAAATCGGAGAAGATCCTTTTGCAAAGCCAGGAGTGAAGAATTTGCAAAATTAAAAAAAAATAAAAGAAAAAAAAATATCGGCTCGGAGTTCGGGAACGACTGGAGCGGTTTTGAGGTTTTTCTCGCATTGCGTTTGGCTGTCAAAAGCCAGCTGGTGTTGCCTGGCTGATTGATTTAATTTTTTTTTTAAAAATGGAAAGTTTGGGGCTTGGTCCACTTTTTTTTTTTTTTTTTTTTTGAAGGATAGAAAGTCTTTGGGGCTATTTTTTTTTAAAACAAATTGAATCACATTAAATTCCTGGGAAAGTTTTCTTTAGGGAAGGGCGCCCTCGTGTGGCCAATGGGGAATATGATGCAAGGCGGGAATCGAAAGGATATTTCAGCATATTTTTACGTATCTCTATCTATTTATCTATCTACCTATCATCTATCTCTCTATCATCTCTCTATCATCTATCTATCTATCTACCTATCATCTCTCTCTATCATCTATCATCTATCAAATCTATCATCTCTATCTTTATTTCTCTATCATCTCTATTATCTATCTATCATTATCTATCTCTATCATCTATTATTTATCTACCTATCATCTATCATCTCTGTATCATCTATCAACTCTATCTATCATCTCTCTATCATCTATTATCTCTATCATTATCTATCTCTATCATCTATCATTTATCTATAATCTCTCTACTCTATCATCTATCTCTATCATCTCTCTCAAATCTATCTATCTATCTCTATCTCTCTCTATTTATCATCTATCTCTCTATCATCTCTCTCAAATCTCTCTCTCTCTCTCTCTATTTATTATCTATCTATCTATCTATCTATCTATCTATCTATCTATCTATCTATCGCCCTCCCTAGGCCCTAGATCGCAAAGCCCCTCATCCCTGCCCAGCATGGGAAACCTGAGCCGTCTGTTCCAGAGAGCCTGAATCATCCAATTTCCAATTCAGTAGCTCAATTCTAGTACAGATCATATGATCAAAATTCAAACACTTTGGCAACTGACTCATTATTTATGACGGTTTGCGGAGATCAGGGGAATCTCCCTTTGTGACCTTCTGACGAGCAAAGTCGACGGGGAAGTCAGGCTCACTTAACCACTGTGCTAACAGCTGCAGCGATTCACTTAGCAAGACAGGTCGTAAAAATGGGGCAAAACTCATAAGCCATGCCTCACTTAGCAGCATCAATGTTGGGCTCCACTGTGGTCATAGGTCAAGGACTACCAACTGTGGTCGTAAGGCTACCTGTGAATCCTCTGCAGAACTGACTGCAGTGGAAATTCACACTCCCTCCCCTAATCGTAATTGCTCCGAGGTGTTGCTACACCTTCGACTGCAGTGAGCAGTTGCCTAGCCTTGTTTTCGGGGAGCCAGAGACAGGATTCGCACCCAGCTCGAGCGGAAAACCAGCCTACCGGTAGGTGTCTCCTGTACGGTCCCAAAAGCTGATAAACCCTTTGGCGTCTTGCACCATCAAGTCCCCGGAGTTAAAATAGATGTCTCCGTCGGCGAAGACACCGCGTAGCAACTTCGCCTCGCTCAGCTCACGTCCGCCTGCGTATCCAAGGAAGGGGTTACGAGACGTCACCGGAGAAATCAGGAGTCCCGGTTCCCCTGCGGGAAGAAAAACCGCAGAGTTCAGTCCCCGAGTTACAACTGTTCCTTTCATAAAAAAATATTGTTAAATTTATTGGGACGCCCATCTTCCCGCAAGGTAACTCCCGGTGGTTTTACGATATTAAACGGTTTAGCGACCGTCGGACATTACGATGTCACTGAAAAAGTGACTTTCAACCGGACCTCAACTTATGACCGTCGCCATGTCAGGCGATCCAAATTCAGAAACCCTAACAACCGGCGTGTATTTCAGTCCTGGGGGTTGTGTGCTCACCAATTTACACCCTTCCAACCGGCTTCTTTTCAAGCCAAGCCGATGGGGAAAGCCAGATTCATTTAATGACCGCACAGTTGGCTTAAAACACTGCCGTGATTCATTTAGCAAGCGCAGCAAAACAAGGTCGTGAAATTGGCCGGGATTCAATGCCCAACGACCGCAATTGGGAGCAAGGCGACTAAGCCGTGGGAACTCTGCTCCCAATTGCAGTCGTTAAGCCAAGGACTGCTTGTAACTCACTGGAAAACAAGGCGGAAAGGAAGGGTGATGGAAGATATGCCCCCCCCCCAAAAAAAGCTCCCTCGGTCACCTGTGTCCACGCGCTGGCACCGGCCGGTGGCCTCGTCTCTTAGCGGACCTCCTTGGACAGCGTCGAAACGAACCAACTCGAAGGGACTGAAGCACTGAAGGGTGAAAGAATTCACGACACAATTTTAAAAGGAAGATTTCTCTTTGCGGTCTTTCATTTAACGAACACCGTGCACAAATATTTGAGCTCTTCTGCTTCTTTTTATTTATTTTTTTTATCCAGTACCCCTCTTTTACAACCATTTTTACTTCTGAGTTGCAAGATCTTTTGGTGACCAATAAAAAACAGGGATCCTTTATAACGAAGGACTGTGAAGCTTTATTTTCACTTCATGTTTGATGGCTCCCCTTTGGCTCCTGAATCTATCCTGGGAAAGCAAAGATAGGAACCTAAACAATTAAAACGAAAACAAACCCTTGATAAAGTACTTTCGGGTTTGAATTTATATTTACCAACAAAGAAATAAAAGTCTGCCTTTGTCTAGATTGTCTAGGTTTCTCCTCAATATTTTTCTTCACTTGGGTGTGAACTGAGTGGCCATATAAATTACTTTACTTCGCTTCGCTTCACTTTAATTTGCTTCACTTCGCTTTTCCTTTCCCTTCTGTTATTATTTAGATATTTATTTATTTACCTATTTATTTATTAAACTTAAAGGCTGCCCATGTCCTCGTCAAGCGACTCTGGCTGGCTGAATTAATAACTAGGGATGTATTAAATTATTTGTTTAATAAATACAGTACATATAAGTCGGATAGTGTGAGTGGTGCGGTGGCCTAGAGGTGGAGCTCTTGCCTCACAATTAGGAGGCTGTGAGTTTGATCCTAGGTAGAGGCAGATATTTCTCTCTCTGGGCACGTTGAGAATATATCTGCTGAATATAACTCCGCACTGGTGACAGGAAAGGCATCCGGCCAGTAAAACACTCAGCTCCATTCAGTTGCCCAGACTCCACCCCAATGCAAGGGATTATGGGGTCGTTAAAAGGAGATGACGATATAAGTCAGATAGTGGTAAGGCAACTCTGAGGGATAGCCTGAATCTGCCAACATGCCCCCCCCTTTTCCAGGAATGTCGCGATGCCCACCTTATAAATCCAGGAGCCGCGCCCCACAGCCCCCACAGTGCTGGTGTAGTTGAAGAGGGTGGCGTTCCCTTCAGTCATGCCGTACGTTTCCACCACTTTGATGTTTCCGAATCGGCGGAGGAATTCGCGCCAAACGTCCGGCCGCATCCCGCTGCCCACGGCCATGCGCAAGGAATGCTCCCGATCAGCTGGGCTCTGCGGGAAAGAAGAGGGAACACGGTGGCACAAAACAGGGGCCGGCTTCTTTGCAAGTTTGAAATGGGGATGACCAACAAAGAGGGAGACCTTTGCTTTGCTGGGAAATTATCCCGTTTTGGAAGACCGGAGAGGGCGCCTTTGCGGTCGCCAAATGTTGGCAGGAATTGTTCTGGGTTTGGTTGCCGGTGGCTCGGGAGGGTTTTTTTTTTTTTTATAAGGGAGGGGGACAATGCTGAGGAAGGGGCGCCTCTCCCACCCAGCACGATGCAGAAGAAAAGCAGCCTGTTTATTTATTTATTAAATTTATATACTGTCTGCCTCACTATCCAAAGCGACTCTGGGGTGGCTTACGATAAAATCTTAAAAGATGAAAAAATGAATGAAAATGAACCGTTTTGCTCAGCAACCTGGCACTCCACAATATGAAAGAAGCCCCCTTTCGGCTTTGTAGCAGCCTTAGCTTCTCAACTTGGTAGTACAGTGGTTTAAGGCACCCTGTTATTAAGCTGGTTATTAAGACCAGCTGCCTGCAATTACTGCAGGGTTCGAATCTCGCAAGGCTCAAGGTTGACTCAGCCTTCCATCCTTTCTAAGGTAGGTAAATTGAGGACCCAGTTGTGGGGGCAATAAGCTGACTTTGTATAAATATACAAAAGGATGAAAGCTATTGCTTAACGCATTGTAAGCCGCCCTGAGTCTTCGGAGAAGGGCGGCATATAAATCAAAATTTAAAAAAAAAAAAAAACTTTATTCAGAAATTAAAACAGAAATTGGGGTGGGGGGTGGGGTTTTAATTCAGGAAGTTACTAAGGCAGAAATCTGACTGGTGGCTTAGGGAGGGAGGAAAAAGTGAATCAGAATGACAGTGAATGAATGAATGAATGGTGAATAAATAATATCCACTTTTATTCAAATAATAATAAAGGTGGGGAAATGGCAGAAATACCCAGCCGTAATACCAGGGGTGGCCACCAGAGGGAGACATATACAGGCCCACCTTTTTTCTGCACTTACCTGAGGCTGGTTGACCAGGTAGCGGCAAAGCTCCCCAATATATTGGAAGACGGTCACCCCATGAGTCCGACAGTCCGGCCAAAACTGGCTGGCTGAGAATTTTTTCTTCAGCACGCAGGTGGCCCCTGGCAAGAAACGTCAAGCTGTTTTTTTTTTTCCCCCTTTTCCCAAGAAAGCTAAGCAAAGTTTCTAGTCCTCATGGCTTAGGAAGCCCTCTTTTCATTCTTCCCCCCTCAGCTGCCAGGGAGGTTCGGCTCCTTAAACTCTTAGCGGTATTGATGGTCGTCTTTGTGACGGAAAGGGAATCCCTCGGCTGGGAAGCAGGACCGCAACATTGGAGCCTCCAAAGCCAAGAGCAATCTACCCCGAATTCTTGAGGTGAGAAAGAGCAAGGGAGGGCCTGGCCTGATGGCTCAGATAGAACCTACCCAGCCCAAACGAGCCCAGGATGCCCAAAAGGCTGCCAGACATGTGATACAAAGGCAGGGTCAGGTAGATGACGTCCGAGCTGCAGGCCCCCACCAGCTTGTAAAACCCCAGGCAGAGGATGGTCTTCAGGTGGCTGACCCGGGCGGCCTTCGGGAGGCCTGGAGAGAAGGAAGGAAGGAAGGAAACAGGGAGGAAGGGAAGGGAGGGAAAAGGAAGGAAAGGAAGAGAGAAGACAGGAAGGGAAGGGAGGAAAGGGAAGGAAAGGAAGAGAGAAGACAAGAAGGGAAGGGAAGGGAAAGGAAAGGGAGGGAAAGGGAAGGGAAGGGAGGAAAGGAAAGGAAAGAAGGAAAGGAAGATAGAAGAAGGGAAGGGAAGGAAAGGAAAGGAAAGGAAGATAGAAGAAGGGAAGGAAAGAAGGAAAGGAAAGGAAAGAAAAGGAAGATAGAAGAAGGGAAGGGAAGGGAAGGGAAGGGAAGGAAGATAGAAGAAGGGAAGGAAAGGAAGATAAAAGAAGGGAAGGAAGATAGAAGAAGGAAAGGAAAGGAAAGGAAAGGAAAGGAAAGGAAAGGAAAGGAAAGGAAAGGAAAGGAAGATAGAAGAAGGGAAGGGAAAGGAAGGGAAGGGAAGGGAAGGGAAGGGAGGAGCGGATGGGATGGGAAGATATGGGATGGGAAGGGAAGGGAAAAGGAAAGGAAAGGAAAGGAGGAAGGGAAAGGAAAGAAGGAAAAGGAAGGGAAGGAGGGAGGAAGGAAGGAAGGAAAGGAAAGGAGAAGAGAGGGAAAAAGGAAAGGAAAGAGAAAAGGGGGGAAAGGGAAAAGGGAAAAGGAAAGGAAAGAGGAATGAAAAAAGGAAAGGGATGGAAGGAAGGAAAGAAGGAAGGAAAAAGGAAAGGAAAAAGAAAAGGAAAAGAGGGAACGAAAGGAAAGAAAAAAAGGAGGGAGGGAGGGAGGGAGGGAAGAAAAGGGAAGACAAGGAACAAAAGGGTGTCACATTGTTAAAAACACCGATTGCTACATTTTATTTGTGTTATGAATTCAATGCACAACTTGGTCTTCAAGTAGCAAACGAAAGCAAGGAAACGGTGTCACAACTGTTGCGAAAAGATGCGACTTTAGACTTCCTGCTGCCTTCCACACACACACACACACACACACACACACACACCCTGACTCCCTCCCCCCCCCAGAAACCTCCGCCTCCCCCCTCCCAACTGCCTCGCCCCTCACCTGTCGTGCCGGAGGTGAAGATGTACAGGCAGGTGTCCATCAGGTGTCGCGGAGTGGAGAGCTCGTAAGGCAGGGGCTCTTCGGAGGCTTCCTCCAGGAGATCCTCCAGGCTGATCACGCCCGGTGGATAGGGCCCCTTCCCCATCACCCAGACCCCAATGCCCATCTCCTTCAGGCTGGGGAGAATGGGCTCCACGGATCCGAACAGTTCTGCAAAGATATGGGAGATTGGGGGGGGGGAGTTCAGTTCCTGAGATGACTTTGGGTGTCTCTCGTTCTTTCTCCTCAGCCTGGTCTACTTTGCAGGGTTGTTGTGATGAGAGGGGAAGAAGAAAGAGCAGGAAGGAGAAGACAAAAGTGCCTCCTGGCACAAAGGTCCCATCATCCCCTGCCTCTCATCCTCTCTCTCCACCCCTCCCCTATGCCAGCCTTGGGATCCATGCCCCCAGCCCCATCATCCCCTGCCTACTCTGCTGAAGGCCACATGTGGTAGGAATGCCCCAGCCCATCTTCCCCAGCCCCATCCTCCTCTGCTCAGGGCCACACGTGGGAGGGACTCCCCAGCCCATCCTCCCTCCCTCCAGAGGCATGGGAGGCATGCCCCTGGCCTCTCATCCCCAGGCCCATCATCCCCTGCCTCCTCTGCTAAGGGTCACGCGTGGGAGGGATGGCCCGGCCTCTAATCTGCAAACCCATCATCGTAGTCCCATCCTCCCCAGCCTAGACCCCCCCCCCGGAAGGGACTCCCCAGCCCATCATGCTCCCCTGCCTCCTCCGCTCAGGGTCACGTGTGGGAGGGATGCCCCGGCCTCTAATCTGCAGCCCATCATCATAGTCCCACTCCCATCCTCCCCAGCCCAGCCCAGCCCCCTTCCCCGCCCCGCATGGAAGGGACTCCCCAGCCCATCATCCTCCCCTGCTCAGGGTCCCGCGTGGGAGGGATGCCCGGGCCTCTAATCTGCAAGCCCATCATCCTAGGCCCCTCCTCTCCTGCTCAGAGCCCCCACCCCTGCATGGAAGGGACTCCCCAGCCCATCATGCTCCTCTGATGGATGCCCCGGCCTCTAATCTGCAGCCCATCATCATAGTCCCACTCCCATCCTCCCCAGCCCATCATCCTCCCCTGCCTCCTCCGCCCGGGGTCCCGCGTGGGAGGGATGCCCGGGCCTCTAATCTGCAAGCCCATCATCCTAGCCCCCTCCTCAGAGCCCCCACCCCCGCATGGAAGGGACTCCCCAGCCCATCATGCTCCTCTGCTCAGGGTCAAGTGTGGGAGGGATGCCCTGGCCTCTAATCTGCAAGCCCATCATCCTAGCCCCCTCCTCAGAGCCCCCACCCCCGCCTGGAAGGGACTCCCCAGCCCATCATCCTCCCCTGCCTCCTCCGCTCAGGGTCCCGCGTGGGAGGGATGCCCGGGCCTCTAATCTGCAAGCCCATCATCCTAGCCCCCTCCTCCCCTGCTCAGAGCCCCCACCCCTGCATGGAAGGGACTCCCCAGCCCATCATGCTCCTCTGAGGGATGCCCCGGCCTCTAATCTGCAAGCCCATCCTCATAGTCCCACTCCCATCCTCCCCAGCCCATCATCCTCCTCCGCTCGGGGTCCCGCGTGGGAGGGATGCCCGGGCCTCTAATCTGCAAGCCCATCATCCTAGCCCCCTCCTCAGAGCCCCCACCCCCGCATGGAAGGGACTCCCCAGCCCATCATGCTCCTCTGCTCAGGGTCAAGTGTGGGAGGGATGCCCTGGCCTCTAATCTGCAGCCCATCCTCATAGTCCCATCCTCCCCAGCCGAGACCCCCCCTGGAAGGGACTCCCCGGCCCATCATCCTCCCCCTGCGTCCTCCGCCCGGGGTCCCGCGTGGGAGGGATGCCCGGGCCTCTAATCTGCAGCCCATCATCATAGTCCCATCCTCCCCAGCCGAGACCCCCCCCTGGAAGGGACTCCCCAGCCCATCATCCTCCCCTGCCTCCTCCGCCCGGGGTCCCGCGTGGGAGGGATGCCCCGGCCTCTAATCTGCAAGCCCATCATCCTAGCCCCCTCCTCCCCTGCTCAGAGCCCCCACCCCTGCATGGAAGGGACTCCCCAGCCCATCATGCTCCTCTGAGGGATGCCCCGGCCTCTAATCTGCAAGCCCATCCTCATAGTCCCACTCCCATCCTCCCCAGCCCATCATCCTCCTCCGCTCGGGGTCCCGCGTGGGAGGGATGCCCGGGCCTCTAATCTGCAAGCCCATCATCCTAGCCCCCTCCTCAGAGCCCCCACCCCCGCATGGAAGGGACTCCCCAGCCCATCATGCTCCTCTGCTCAGGGTCAAGTGTGGGAGGGATGCCCTGGCCTCTAATCTGCAAGCCCATCATCCTAGCCCCCTCCTCAGAGCCCCCACCCCCCGCCTGGAAGGGACTCCCCAGCCCATCATCCTCCCCTGCCTCCTCCGCTCAGGGTCCCGCGTGGGAGGGATGCCCGGGCCTCTAATCTGCAAGCCCATCATCCTAGCCCCCTCCTCCCCTGCTCAGAGCCCCCACCCCTGCATGGAAGGGACTCCCCAGCCCATCATGCTCCTCTGAGGGATGCCCCGGCCTCTAATCTGCAAGCCCATCCTCATAGTCCCACTCCCATCCTCCCCAGCCCATCCTCCTCCTCCGCTCGGGGTCCCGCGTGGGAGGGATGCCCGGGCCTCTAATCTGCAAGCCCATCATCCCGGCCCCCTCCTCCGCTCTCACCGTGGGTGGCGAGGAGGGCGCGGGCCCGGCAGGCGCGCAGGCAGTGGAGGAGGGCGGCGGGGCGCAGCGCGGTGCCCAGGAAGGCCGGCCGGGCTCCCAGCTTGGCCAGCCCGATCCAGGCCCAGACGAAGAAGGGCTCGTTGCCGGCCAGCAGCGCCGCCGTCCGCCCGCCCAGCCCCGCCGCCCGCAGCGCCTGGCCCAGCCGGTTGCTCTCGCGCTCCGCCCGCCCGTAGGTGAAGCTCCGGCCCTCGAAGCGCAGGAAGGGCCGGCCGGAGCCCCCCGACGCCCCCGCCGCCAGCCGCCCCCAGCGCTGCGCCACGCTGCCCCGCTCCAGCAGCGCCAGCCGCCCGCCCAGCGCCAGCGCCCGGCCCACGAAAGCCAGGTCCGCCCGCGCGGGGGAGCCCAGCAGCCCCAGTAACCCCAGTAACCCCAGGGCCAGCAGCCCCAGCAGCAGCAGAGCCAGCCCCAGCGCCATGGGGGCTGCAGGAGGGAAACCCCCCACCCCACCCCTCCGTGGGCTCAGCCCAAAGCCCGCAAGGACCGCCCGCCTGCGGGGATGTGCGCGCACGGCAGCGCGCAAAGACTGTGCGCCTCTGTGCAAAGGGGAGGATTGTGTAAAGACGGGGTGGGGGTGGGGAGGGGAGGGGGTGGAGGGAGCTGACCCACGCACAACAACCCACCCACCCCGCTCTTTGGAAGCTTGGCACGCAAAAGTTTCCACCTTCGTTTCCAGAGAGGAGCGAGGGAGAGGGAATAAAAGAGAGAGAGAGAGAGAAAGTAAGAACGAAAGAAGGAGGAGGGAGGGAAGGAGGAGGGGGAGAGGAAAAAGAAGGGAAGACATGAGAAAAGAGGGAGGGAGGGAGGAAGAGGAAAAGGAGGAGGAGGAAGGAAAAAGAATCGGAGAGTGAGAGACAAAGGCAGGAGGGAGAGAAAGGGAAGGAGAGAAAGAGGGAGGGAAGGAAGAGAGAGGAAAGGAGAAAGAAAGAGAATGAGAAAAGAGGGAGAAAGGAAAAGGATGAGAAAGAAGGAAAAAGAACGGAGGATGAGAGAAAAAGGCAGGAGGGAGAAAGGAAAGAAGGAGAGAAAGAGGGAGGGAAGGAAGAGGGAGGAAAGGAGAAAGAAAGAATGAGAAAGAGAATGAGAAAAGAGGGAGGGAGAAAGAGGAAAAGGAGGAGAAAGAAGGAAAAAGAATTGGAGGATGAGAGAAAAAGGCAGGAGGGAGAAAGGAAAGGAGGGAGAAAAGGAAAGAATGAGAAAGAGGGAGGGAAGGAAGAAAGGAAAGGAGAAAGAAAGAATAAGAGAAAGAGGTGAGAAAAGGAGAGAGAAGAGAAAGAATGAAAGGAGGGGAAAGAAGAATGAAAGAGAATGAGAAAATGGAGGAAGAGGGAAAGAATGAGAAGGAAAGAATCAGAGAAAAGGGCAGGAGGGAAAAGAATGAGGGAGAAAGGGAAAGAGAAAGAGGGAGGGAAGGAGAAAGGGAAGGGAGGAGAATGAGAGAAAGGGAGGAGGGAGAAGAGAATGAGGGAGAAAGATGGAAAGAATGAAAGAGAATAAGAGAAAGAGGGAGGAGAGGGGAAGGGAAGGGAGAAAAGGAGAAAGGGAAAGAATGAGAATGAAAGAGAAAGGGAGAGAGAATATAGAAAGAAAGGAGAATGAGGAGGGAGGAGAGAAGGGAGAAAAGAAAGGAGAAAGAGGGATGGAAGGAATGAGAGGAACTTGGTACCCCCTCCCAAGAAGAGACACCCCCCCTCGAGATGCCCAAAGCCTCAATTGCATCCCATCCCCAAGGAGATGCCCCCAAACCGGCCTTGTACCCCACAAGAACTCTCCCCAACCAGGATCCTAACTAACCCAGGATCGACACAAGCTGTGGTTTGTTTGGAACCTTGGCTGATCAATCCTGCCCCCCACTTTTGCAAACCAGAACGAGCCCAACGGGCATCTCCCAGCCACCCCCACCCCAAAAAAGACAAAACGAAGCTTCCCTATTGCCAGGCTCACGCGATTTCACCGCGATTAACCCCCGATTAGCCTGCTAATCCCTGCTTAAGGCGTGCCAAAACAAAAAAATAATAATGAGAGGAATTAATGGTTTCCTGGCCTAAACTTTCCCCTAATTTTGCAAAGGGGGACTGCTGAAATTTCAAATTCCCGGATCTTTTTCTCCCACTCCTGCAACAGAGCCTGGCAAGGTCCCCAATCCCCTATGAATTGCAGATGTGGACACACAAAAAACGCACAACGTGGAGAAAGAGTTGGCAAACAAAGCAGCCTTGTGCGTTTGCCCTTCGGCCGCAAGACAAGGAAGAGCCAGAAATCCTGCAAAACAAGAACAAACAAAAAAAAAAACCTTTTCCTTCGAAGCTTGGGGGAGAAAAAAATCCAGTTTTGTTTTTAAAAAAAATTCAGATTTGGGTGGGGGGAAAAAACAGCTTCTGGGTCCAAGAACAAGAAGCTTTAAAAGGATGGTTGGTTAGCTAAATTGGTTCCCCCCCCCACTCCGGAAAGGGACTTACGACCGGTCCTCGCACTTACAACCATAGTAGCATCCTTAGTAGCTGGGGGGGGGGGGCTTTGGACTGGAGTTGGAATTTCTTAACTCTTGCTTTCTGGTCCAGGAAATGTTCTGCCTTCCAACAGGACTGAATGTTCTGTGCAAGTGAGCTTCGATTGGTCCCCGGAGAGAGATCTGGCAAAGGAAATATTGGAAGGGGCGGGGTAATTTAGGGGTAGACTGCTTCGGGTGCTAGGGGTTGGACTCCGTTGAACTCGGCTACTAAGATACAGAGAAAGGGAGAGAAAGAAAGAAAGAAAGGAAAGAAGAGTGAGCGAGAAAAAGAGAAAGAGGAGAGAAAAAGTGAAAGAGAGAGAAAGAAAGAGGGAAGGAGAGTGAAAGAGAAAGGAGAGAAAAAGTGAAAGGGAGTGAAAGAGAAAGAGAGAGAAAGGAAAGAAGAGTGAAAGAGAAAAAGAGAAAGAGAAAAAGTGAAAGACAGAGAAAGAAAGTAAGAGGGAAGGAGAGTGAAAGAGAAAGGAGAGAAAAAGTGAAAGGGAGTGAAAGAAAGGAAAGAAGAGTGAAAGAGAAAAAGAAAAAGTGAAAGAGAGAGAAAGGAAGTAAGAGGGAAAGAGTGAAAGAGAAAGGAGAGAAAAGGTGAAAGGGAGTGAAAGAGAAAGAAAGGAAAGAAGAGTGAAAGAGAAAGAAAGAGGAGAGAAAAAGTGAAAGAGAGAAAGAAAGTAAGAGGGAAGGAGAGTGAAAGAGAAAGGAGAGAAAAAGTGAAGGAGTGAAAGAGAAAAAGAGGGAGAGACAGAAAGGGAAGAAGAGAGAAAGAGGAAAGTGAAAGAGGGAGAGAAAAAGACAAAGAAAGAAAGAGGAAAGGAGAAGAGGGAAAGAGGAAGCAAAAGAGAAAGGAAAGAGTGAAAGAGGAAAGAGAAAGGGGAGAGAAAAAGTGAAAGAGGGAGAGACAGGAAGGGAAGAAGAGCGAAAGGAGAGAAAGTGAAAAGAATGAAAGAGAAAAAGAGACAAAAAGGTGGGAAGGAGAAGAGTGAAAGAGAAAGGGGAAAAAAGAAAGGAAGGGAAGAAGAGTGAAAGAAAGAGGGAGAGAAAAAAGAGGAAAGAGAAAGGGGAGAGAAAAAGTGAAAGAGAAAGAGGGAGAGACAGGAAGGGAAGAAGAGCGAAAGGAGAGAAAGTGAAAATGAAAGAGAGGGAGAGAAAAAGAGACAAAGGAGGAGGAAAGGAGAAGAGAGAAAGAGAGAGAAAAAGAGAAAAAGAGAGGGAAGGAGAGAAATAGACAGATGACAAAATAATTCTGATACCACCAAGCAAAAGTCAAAAGGATATTTGGGGGGGGGAAAACCCCACAAAAGAACATCGCAACCCCCAGATGGAGCCCAGCCCGCTCCCTAAAAACACACAAAACAGCAGCTTTTACACATACACACAAAAAAAAAACACACCCCCAAATTGCCAGATTTTATTATCTTTCCCCCCCCCACTCCCTGCCCCCCCCAAAAAAAACCCGCTTAAAAAGTCCTCGTTTTCTGCCGGAGGTTTCAAAACGGAAGGACGGTTTTATTTCGTTCCTCAAGTTTTTGGTCCTTCCATACTCCCAACGGATTTTGGAAAAAAGGGGGGTGGGAGACGAGGAGGAGGAAGGCTGTGAGAGGGGAGGGGGCTGCGATGGGGAGGGAGGGGGCCGGGAAATCACCTGGAAAGGGGGGGGGACCATTTGGCTGCTGGACCAAGCGAACGCAAGAATAAAATGCTTTTTATTGGAAGCCAACACAAGAGAAAGTCAGGCCTGGGGAGGGCAGTGGGGGGAGGAGAGCTCCCCAGCACTCCTCCTCCCCCTCCCCAAAAATGAAGCCCCCCCCCCTTCCCCACTCCAAGTTTTCCTTGGGAGAAGCACCACTTGGAGATCACGGCAGTTCACAGATTTATTTACATCCCGAAAAAAAATTGCTTGATCTGGTTTGTGGATTTTGGCCTCCTTCCCTTCGTCGCTGCTGGTGCTGCCCCACAGCTGGGGGGCGGGGGTGAGGGGGCACAGCAATGGTGGAGCAACCCCCCCCGCCCGCCCCGAGGACCCACCGCCGGGGGGGGGGAACAACATCCCTCCGCAGCCTCGTCCGTCCGTCCTCCGGCAGTTGTGTCCGCCTGGCCGGATCTGATTCGATCTGGGGGGTCGGGGGGGGCGCGTGGCTGGGCAGTCCCTTGCCCCCAAGGGCGGCAGCTTTGAGGGGGTGGGTGAGGAGATGGCCCAGAGGTGGGTCCCCGCCATCGGGACACCCCCCCCCACAGCCACCGCGCCCCCCCCCCACCGCTCAGTCGCTGTCTGAGCCGACAGCCGAGGATCCTTTCCGCTTTCGCTTGGTGGGTTTCGGTTTGGCGTCTTCCTCTTCCTGGAGGGAGGGGGAAAGAGAAGGAGGGGGGGAATAAACCTAGATGGAAGGGGAGGGGGTGTCTCTGTGGGTGGGTCACTCTGCAGCCCCCCCCCCAAAAAAATCTCAGCTTCACAAGGAGAAGAACGACAGGGCAAATTGGATAGGACAATCTCCTCTCCTGCTGTCTGTCTATTGATTTGTCTTCTAATCCTTCTTTCTTTCTTTCTTCCTTTCCTACCTGCCTACCTTCCCTCCTTCTATCCCTCCATCTCTTCTCTATTCCTTCCTTCCTTCTTTCTTTTCTTCCCTCTCCCTTCCTTTCTTCCTTCCTCCTTCCCTCCCTCCCTCCTCTATTCCTTCTTTCCTTTCTTCCTTTCCTACCTACCTCTTCCCTCCTTCTGTCCCTCTATCTCTTCTCTCTTCCTTCCTTCTTTCCTTTTCCTTCCATTACTTCCTTGCCTCCTTCACTTTCATTATCAACCCTGTTTTCTCCTTCCTTCCTTTCCTTTTTCCCTCTCCCTTTCTTCCTTCCTCCTTCCTTCTCTCTTCCTTCCTTTCCTTTCTCCTCCATTACTTTCTTGCCTCCTTCACTTTATCAACCCTGTTTTCAGCTTCCTTCCTTCCTTCCCTTCCTTCTGTCCATCTCTTCTCCCCCCCTTCCCTTCCCATCCTTCTATTCCTTCCTTTCCTCCTCCCCCTCTTTTCCGAGGGTCTTTGGAGTTCCCAGCACCAAAGGCTGAAGCCCTTCCCATTTCCTTCTCCCCCCCATCCCTCCCCACCAGCCCCTCCTCCCTGCTCTCTTCAGGTAGGTGCCCCTGCTGGCCCCCCCCACGTGCCCCCCACTCACCGAGGCGCTGCTGGAGGCCGACTCCTCCTCGTTGTTGGGGGGCTGCTGGGCCGCGTTCTTCCGGCTGCGGGGGCTGGAGAGGGCCGCCTTCCGTCGGCTCTTGGGCAGCTTGCTGGACGAGTCTTCGTACTCCTCGGCCAGGGAGAAGAGGTCGCTGAACCTTTTTGGGGTGAAAGTGGGGGGGGGGAGAGAGAGAGAGAGAAAAGGGTCGTGGGGGTGAGGCCTTCCCCAGAGTTTCTGCCTGCCCCCCCACCCCACCCAAAAAACCCCTCCGGCTCTTACTCACTTCATTTTGTGGGCTTCGTCACAGCTGCACTGGACGTGCTGCAAAGACTGAAGGATTGGGGGCTGGCTGAAAACTGGAAGGAAAAAAGGGGGGGGTCGTGAGAAGGGAGGGGGGGCTTAGAATGTGGTCCTTGGGGAAAGTGGGGGGGTCATTAAAAAAAAGTGGGGGGTCATTGGAAGAGCAACTAGGACGACGGAGGGCCTGGAGACGAAAACAGGCGAAGAAAGAAAAGTTGCAGGATTTGAGTTTGGGCCAGTCTAGAGAAGAGAAGGGGATTAAGGGGGGAGATGATGGGGGGGGGGGTTTCCCAATATTTTGGGGTGGGGGGGCTGCCCCAAAGAGGAGTGGGGGTGGGGTCACCCTGTCCTCCAAAGATGAAGGGGGTCAATCTATTATTCTCTCTTGTCTTCTGGTTCTGAAGACGGAAGAAGAAGAGGAAGGAACAGATGGAAACGCATGAAGGAGAGAAGCCGGCTTAGAAAATAAGGAGGAGTTTCCTGACAGGGAGGACGATTTCACCAGTGGAACTGCCCGCCACCGGAAGTTGTGGGCGCTCCATCACTGGAGATTTGGACAAGCTGCTTGTCTGAAGCGGTAGAGGGGTCCTTCTGCTGGAGTAGAAGGATGGACTAGAAGACCTCCAAGGTCCCTTCCAACTATGCTTCTTTTTTTTGTTTGTTATTTTATTCTTGTCATTCTGCTATTCCTTTTCTTTCCTTCCTTCCCTCCCTCCTTCTTACTTCCTTCCCATCCACCTATTTATCTATCTAGTCTCCTTCCTTCATTCCTCCCTCCCTCCCCCATCCACCTATTTATCTTATTGAACCATCTTCCTTCCTTCCTTCTTCCCTCCTTCCTTCCTTTCCCTCCTTTCCCTCCTTCCTTCTTCCCTCCCTCCCTCCTTCTCTTTCTCCTTCCCTCCTTCTTTCCTTCCCTCCTTCCTTCCCTCCTTCCTTCCTTCTTCCCTCCTTCCTTCCTTTCCCTCCTTCCTTCTTCCCTCCCTCCCTCCCTCTCTTCCTCCTTCCCACCTTCCTTCCTTCCCTCCTTCCTTCCCTCCCTCCCTCTCTTCCTCCTACCCTCCTTCCTTCCTTCCCTCCTTCCTTCCTTCCCTCCCTCCTTCCCTCCTTCCTCCTTCCCTCCCTCCTTCTCTTCCTCCTTCCATCTTTCCTTCTTCCCTCCCTCCCTCCTTCTCTTCCTCCTACCCTCCTTCCTTCCTTCCCTCCCTCCCTTCCCCATCACTGGAGGCTTTTAAGAAGAGACTGGGCATCCTTTTGTCTGAAATGTCATCGCAGTGGGGTTGGACTACAAGACCTCCAAGGCCCCTTCCAACTCTATTCTGGTTTGAGTATCGATTGGAGAGGCATTGGGGTGTCCCTGCCATGAACCCCTCTTTTTTCCAGGGGGAGGGAAAGGGTAGGATTGCAGAAACCCTCTCCCCCCCAGAACAGCATCTGCCTCCCCAAAACCCCAAAGCCTGTACGTGCCCCCCCAGCCACGACCTACAGCTCTGCTTGGTGTTGGTCAGATTCAGGCGGAGGTTATCCAGATGTTCCAGAATCTGCTCCAAGGTCAGCTGGGCAAGTTTGCTGCTGGAGCTGCGGAGGCTGAGAGCAGAGGGAGAGGAGGGGGGGTGGTTAGGGGCACCTGGGAAGCGCCTCCCCACCCCCCCCCACCCCTTTTCAAAGGGTTAAAAAGTTTTGGTATTTCCCCCCCCCCTCTTCTTTGCATCCCTCCTCCCCCCTTCCTGGCTTTCTGGATTCTTGTTTAGAGAGAGAGAGAGAGAGAGATGTGATTTTAGGAAAGAAAAAGAAAAGCAAGGGAACAAAATAGTAAGCAAAAAAGGGGGCAAAAAAACCCCCAAGATTAAATATACATAGATGATGAGAGGGGGCTGGGAGGATAGATATAGACAGATAAAGATGATCGATGATAGATAACAGATAGAAAGGAAGATGGAAAGAAAGAAGAAAAAAAGAAGGAAGGAAAGGAAAGGAAAGGAAAGGAAAGGAAAGGAAAGGAAAGGAAAGGAAAGGAAAGGAAGGGAGGGAAGGAGGAAGAAAAAAGAGAAGGAAAAAACAAAAGAAAGAGAAAGAAAGAAAGAAAAAGAGAAAGAGGGAGGGAGAGTAGGTAGGTAGGTAGGAAGGAAAGAAGGAAGGAAGGGGAAGAGGAGGAAAAGGGAAAGGGAAAAAGTTATAACATTGCTTCTAATAGTAAGTAAGTGACAATACTAGAAAGAAAAAGAGAGAGAAAGAGGGAGGGAGAGTAGGTAGGTAGGAAGGAAGGAAGGAAGGGGAAGAGGAGGAAAAGGAAAAGGGAAAAAGTTATAACATTGCTTCTAATAGTAAGTGACAATACTAGAAAGAAAAAGAGAGAGAAAGAGGGAGGGAGAGTAGGTAGGTAGGTAGGAAGGAAGGAAGGAAGGAAGGAAGGAAGGAAGGAAGGAAGGAAGGAAGGAAGGAAGGGGAAGAGGAGGAAAAGGGAATGGGAAAAAGTTATAAAATTGCTTCTAATAGTAAGTAAGTGACAATACTAGAAAGAAAAAGAGAAGAGAAAAAAAGGCAATTTTTGCCCCACTGGAAAATAAACATTTACCAGTAGAGGTCCCTGCTGCTCTTTAAAAACTTTTAAATCTTTAAAAATTAAAAAAATAGATAGATGATAGATATAGATAGATGACATACATACATACATACAGAGAGAGATGAGATGAGATAGAGATATAGACAGATAGATGATGGTAGATAGAGTGATATAGATATATAAAGATATATAAATAAATTTAAAAATGCCAGATTCTAAGTTTAAAATTTTATTGATATAGATAGATGATAGAGATCTAGATGGATAGATGATAGATAGAAATGATAGATAGATAGATAGATAGATAGATAGATAGATAGATAGATAGATAGATAGATAGATATAGATAGTAGGTAGGTAGGTAGGTAGGTAGATGATAGAGTAATATAGATATATAAAGATATATAAATAAATTTTAAAATGCCAGATTCTAAGTTTAAAATGTTATTAATAGAGATAGATAGTTAAGTAGGAATAATAGATGGATGGATAGATAGAGTGATATAGATATATAAAGATACATAAATAAATTAAAAAATGCCAGATTTTAAGTTTAAAATGTTATTAATAGAGATAGATAGCTAAGTAGGAATAATAGATAGATGGATGGATGGATAGAGTAATATAGATATATAAAGATACATAAATAAATTAAAAAATGCCAGATTCTAAATTTAAAATGTTATTGATAGAGATAGATAGCTAGATAGAAATAATGGATGGATGGATGGATGGATGGATGGATGGATGGATGGATGGATAGATAGATAGATAGATAGATAGATAGATAGATAGATGATAGTAGATAGAGTGATATAGATATATAAAGATATATAAATCAATTTTAAAATGCCAGATTCTAAGTTTCAAATGTTATTGATAGAGAATGATAAGATGATAGAGAGATATTATAATATATCTCTATTACAATACTAGAGACAGAGATATATAATTAAATTTTAAACGGCCTCTGCCTCTTCCCCGCCATCTCACCTCTGGCGTTTCCGGGGGAGGCTGTTATTCTTGATCAGGAGGGATTTGATGTGCTCAATCAGGTGATTCTCGTGTTTGATGCACCAGTGCCGGAGGATGCTGGTGGTGAACTGGTCATCCGGGTGACACGGCCGGCTCAGCACCATTTTCACCATTTCTTCCGTCGGCCTGCGGGAAAAGCAAAAGCTTTAATGAGAGTTTCCAGACCCCCCAAGGAGACAAGCAAAGGGGGATGGATGGGGGGGGGGGGAAGGTAAAAAAAATGTTGGCAATTTGGACTTCAACTCCCAGAATCCCCCCAACCCAGGAAGGGAGGGAGGGAGGGAGAGGGAGGGGGAGGGAGGGAGGAAGGGAGAGAGAGAGAGAGAGAGAGAGAGAGAGAGAGAGAGAGAGAGAGAGAGAGAGAGAAAGAAAGAAAGAAAGAAAGAAAGAAAGAAAGAAAGAAAGAAAGAAAGACAGACAGACAGACTATAGTAAGTCGAACACTAGTTAGACAAGAAAAAAGTCTCAATTCTGCTAGGAAAGAAACAGATTATTTGCCGCTGTTTCTCTCCGGCTGCAGGAAGAAATAGCACCAAACAAATCATTTTAAATACGTACTTTTCCCTTCTCAGTTGCAAAAGTAAGCAGGACAGAGCCTCGGGGTGTTCTGTAAAGGCAAAAAAAAAAAAAAGCAATTTTTAATTTAGCAAAAAGCAATTTTTTTCCCTTAATTTTTAATCCATGCACAGCCCTATCCAGGCCAAGTCAAAAGCTGTGGAAATATTTTTATTTTTTTCTGGCTTCTTGAAAGCAAATGAATAAAAATAAATAAATAAACCTGTATACAGAAAAAAAAACAGGTCAGGAAAGAGGAACTGAATTTAAATCCTCGAGAGGTTCATTTTATCTACACACATGCAGGAGGTCCTCGCCTTACGACTGTAACCGAGCTTGGGGTGACGGTCGCAAGTCGAGGAAGGAAGGCATCAAACAACCGGATTTTGCAACGTTTTTTTAAAAAATTTGCAAACGCCACCATCATTAAGCCAATCCGATTTTCCCCCAATGCGTATAATAATAATAATAATAATTATTATTATTATTATTATTATTATTATTATTATTATTATTATTATTATTATTTTGGCAGAAGTCGGAAGCCAACACTAGAAACTGTCCAAAAAAAAAGGTTGCAAATTTAATATTTTTTTTTTCCCCTCCCCTTTGCTGGGCCGGAGATTGGCGGCCCTCGGGCATCCGTAAGAGAGCTCACCTTTGTACTTGAGGTGCTGAAGGATGGGGATGATGGTTTCTAGGGGAATGTTGTGTGCCAGAAAAAGCTGCCAGGTGCAATATTGCTCAAAGGTTTCCCACTCCAAGCTCTGAACTGGAGGGAGAAAAGGGGGGGAAAAAAAAAGAAACAGAAAGGAAGCCGAGTTTTATAAAGACACAATTCAACACAAAACACCATAATCCCCACCTCCCGTGTGCTGACCCCGGCACCCGACAGGATCTTGGCCCCACCCTTCCTGGGCCAAGGAGGGACCGCAGAGGATTCTGGGAGTTGAAATCCAAACGGGTGACATCAATCTCATCCTTGGCCGAGATCGCTCCCGCCGGCCACTTGGGAAAAAAAGCCAATGCCATTCCGGATAGCCGCGATTCAACTCACTCAGAATATTAAGGACCGAATCTTTCCGGAACATCACTAAATTCCCCATCATGACGTGACACACCAGTTCCTGGAGCTGAAAGAAAGAAAGGAAGAAAAAGGAAGGAAGGAAGGGAGAGAGAGAGAGAGAGAGAGAGAGAGAGAGAGAGAGAGAGAGAGAGAGAAAGGAAGGAAGGAAGAAGAAAGGAAGGAAGGAGAAAGAAAGAAAAGAAAGAAAGAAAGAAAGAAAGAAAGAAAGGAAGGAAGGAAGGAAGGAAGGAAGGAAGAAAGAAAGGAAGGAATAGAAAGAAGGAAGGAAAGGAAGGAAGGAAGGAAAGGAGAAAGAAAGAAAGAAAGAAAAAGGAAGGAAGGAAGGAAGGAAGGAAGGAAAAGAAAGGAAGGAAGGAATAGAAGGAAGGAAGGAAAGAAAGAAAGAAAGAAAGAAAGAAAGAAAGAAAGAAAGAAAGAAAGAAAGAAAGAAAGAAAGAAAAAGAAAGGAAGGAAGGAAGGAAGGAAGGAATAGAAAGAAGGAAGGAAGGGAGAGAGAGAGAGAGAGAAAGAGAAAGAGAGAAAAAGAAAGAAAGAAAGAAAGAAAGAAAGAAAGAAAAAGAAAGGAAGGAAGGAAGGAATAGAAAGAAGGAAGGAAGGAAGGAAGGGAGAGAGAGAGAGAGAGAAAGAGAAAGAGAGAAAAAGAAAGAAAGAAAGAAAGAAAGAAAGAAAGAAAGAAAGAAAAAGGAAGGAAGGAAGGAAGGAAGGAAGGAAGAAAGAAAGAAAAAGAAAGGAAGGAAGGAAGGAGGGAGAAAGAAAGGAAGAAAGGAAGGAAGGAAGGAGAAGAAAGAAAGAAAGAAAGAAAGAAAGAAAGAAAGAAAGAAAGAAAGAAAAAGGAAGGAAGGAAGGAATAGAAAGAGAAAGGAAGGAAGGAAAGGAAGGAAGAAAAAGAAAGAGAGAGAGAGAAAGAAAGAAAGAAAGAAAGAAAGAAAGAAAGAAAGAAAGAAAGAAAGAAAGAAAGAAAGAAAGAAAGAAAATGCACCAGGGGTGACAAGGAAGCCAAGGCAGGATGGGTTTTGTAGTGTTTAAATCAACAGCCTGGTTTTCCACCCCTTGGCTTCGTTGTCCCTGCCCGGTTTGGGATGAAGGTCTCCTCTTTGGGGGAGCAGGGGGTCTCCCTCTCTTCTTTTCCGGTTGTGGGTCTGTGTGGATCTTACCTGCGCCGAGTCGATGACGGCGACAATCATGTTTAACAGCTCCCCACTTCGGAGGGTCTCGTCGGGGAACTGGGAGGGAAGAGAAGGGGAAGGAGGGAGAATGAGAGCGGAGACCACCAAGGCTCTTGATGGGGGGGGGGAAGGAAATAAGAAATAAGTCTTCCATTGTAGAAAAATTCTGTATTTTGGGGGGCAGGGAGGGAGGGAGGGGGGACGATTCTGTTCCCTGGTTTTGGAGACAAAAGGATGTTTTATTTGCTTAAGAGGAGGAGGAAGAGGAAGGAGGAGATGAAGGAAGAGGAGGAGGAAGGCAAAAAATGGAGGAGGGGAAAGAAGATGGCCAGGGAAAGCAAGAGGAAGGGAGGGAGGGGCAGGAGGACAAGGACTAGGAGGAGGAGGAAGGAAAGAAGAAGGAGGAAGAGGAGGAAGAAGGAAGGAAGAAGGAAAAGGAGATGGAAGAAGGAAGAAAGGAAGAGGAGGAGGAGGAGGAGAAAAGAAGAAAAGGAGGAAAGGAGGAGGAGGAGAAAAGGAGAAGGAGAAAGGAAAGGAAGGGAGGAAGAGGGAAGAAAGAAGGAAAAGAAAGAGGAGAAGGAAGGAAGGAAGGAAGGAGGAGAAAGAGGAGGAAGAGGGAAGGAAGAAGGAAAAGAAAGAGGAGAAGGAAGGAAGGAAGGAGGAGAAAGAGGAGGAAGAGGGAAGAAAGAAGGAAAAGAGAGGAGAAGGAAGGAAGGAAGGAGGAGGAGAAAGAGGAGGAAGAGGGAAGGAAGAAGGAAAAGGAGATGGAAGAAGGAAGATAGGAGGAGGAAGAAGAGGCGAAAAGGAAAAGGAGAAGGAGAAAGGAAAGAAGGGGAAGGAAGAAGGAAAAGAAGGAGGAGGAAGAGGAAGAAGGAGGAAGGAAGGAAAGAAGGAAGGAAGGGGCAAGAGGAGGAGAAAGGAAAGAAGGAGGAGGAAGAGGAGGAAAAGGGAAGGAAGAAGGAAAAGGAGATGGAAGAAGGAAGAAGGGAGGAGGAGGAGAAGAAAAGAAGAAGGGGAGGAGGCGAGGAGAAAAGAAGGAGAAAGGAAGAGGGAAGGAAGAAGGAAGAGGAAGAAAAAGAAAGAAAGAAAGAAAGAAAGAAAGAAAGAAAGAAAGAAAGAAAGAAAGAAAGAAAGAAAGAAAGAAAGAAAGAAGACCCCCACCCAACAGCCTTCCCCTGCCTCCCTTCCAAAGCAGGAGGTCCCTCTCGTCCTCCTTGGAGTATGTGCGTCTGTGTGTGTACGGGGGGTGGGGTGGTGTCCTCACCTCCGTGTAGATGGAAGGCGTGAGGTAGCAGAGGAGCCGGATGTCGTCCTCCTGGCAGGCCTTCATGTCCATCATCAGGCAGGTGTGGAGGTCGCCCAGTTGGGTCGCCTGAGCGAAGGACTCGTACAGGTTCATCTTCCCGGCGGCCGCTTTGCTAAAGTGGGGGGGAGTGGGAGTTTGACCCGGGGATGTTCGAGGGGTTCTCTCGCGGACCCTCGCTCTCCCTTGCTTCGGAGGGCAAGGGTCCCCCCCCCACCCACCCTTCCCCGCCCGTAGCCCCCTCACCTGGCTTTTAAGTAGTAGAGAAGGTGGTACCCAATCTTGGGCTGCTTCTGATACAGCTCCGAGAGGAGATCCAGCAGGACGGAGAAGCTGCTATTGTCCTCCTGCATCTGGCAGAGGTTCCTGAAAACGGGGGACGGGACGGGGGGAGAGAGTTAAGCAGCAGGCGCGGGGTCACACACGCGTGGAAACCCCGGGGTCACACGGACGTCCTCCCGCAAGGTTCGGACACGGAAGGGAGGGAGGAGGACGGGAGGAACAGAGAGGGTTCAGAACGGGGAGAGACGCTTTTGGGGTAGGGGTTTAGTGGCCTAGAAACCAGGAGACGGTGAGTTCTAGTTCTGCCTTAGGCGCGAAAAGCTGGCTGGGGGACTCTGGGTCGATCGCCAGGAGACGGGGAGTTCTAGTCCCATCTTAGCCATGAAGGCTCAGAACCAATCACTAGGAGATTGGGAGTTCTAGTCCTGCGTTAGGCATGAAAGCCAGCTGGGTGACTTTGGGCCAATTACCAGGAGACTGGGAGTTCTAGTCCCGCCTTAGCCATGAAAGCCAGCTGGGCGACTCTGGACCAATTACTAGGAGACTGGGAGTTCTAGTCCCGCATTAGGCATGAAAGCCAGCTGGGTGACTCTGGACCAATTACTAGGAGACTGGGAGTTCTAGTCCCGCATTAGGCATGAAAGCCAGCTGGGTGACTCTGGACCAATTACTAGGAGACTGGGAGTTCTAGTCCCGCATTAGGCATGAAAGCCAGCTGGGTGACTCTGGACCAATTACTAGGAGACTGGGAGTTCTAGTCCTGCGTTAGGCATGAAAGCCAGCTGGGCGACTCTGGACCAATTACTAGGAGACTGGGAGTTCTAGTCCCGCGTTAGGCATGAAAGCCAGCTGGGCGACTCTGGACCAATTACTAGGAGACTGGGAGTTCTAGTCCTGCATTAGGCATGAGAGCCAGCTGGGTGACTCTGGGCCAATTACTAGGAGATTGGGAGTTCTAGTCCTGCCTTAGCCATAAAAGCCAGCTGGGCAACTCTGGACCAATTACTAGGAGACTGGGAGTTCTAGTCCCGCGTTAGGCATGAAAGCCAGCTGGGTGACTCTGGACCAATTACTAGGAGACTGGGAGTTCTAGCCCTGCGTTAGGCATGAGAGCCAGCTGGGTGACTTTGGGCCAATCCTTCTCCCTCAGCCCAGCCCAGCCCACCTCACAGGGCTGTTGTTGTGGGGAAAATAGGAGGAGGGAGGTGTGTTTGGATCTGTTCACCGCCTTGAGTTACTTATAAAGTACAGGATAACAATCTAATGAAGGAAGGAACAGGAGACCTACCTAAATATTAAGTAAAGCGGCTTTCCTACAGATTCTTCCAGAGACCTGTGCAAAAATATAAAAAAAAGAGAGAAACGCTAAATTCGCACATGCCACGGAACCATCTTTCAATCTGTGTGGGTTTTTTGGACTAAACAAGCCAGGTTTCCTCTTGGCTTATTCTCACAAAAATCAACAGCACGAGCGGCAAGACAGAGGATCGACTATCCCGCACGAGCATAGACGGAGGATCGACTGTCCCGTATGAGCAGATAGAGGATCGAATATCCCGTACGAGCAAATGGACGGAGGATCGACTATCTCGTACAAGCAAATAGACGGAGGATCGACTATCCCATATGAGCAAATAGACAGAGGATCAACTGTCCCGTATTAGCAGACAGAGGATCGACTATCCCATACGAGCAAATAGACGGAGGATCGACTGTCCCGTATGAGCAGATAGAGGATCGAATATCCCGTACAAGCAAATAGACGGAGGATCGACTGTCCCGTACGAGCAAATAGACGGAGGATCGACTGTCCCGTATGAGCAGATAGAGGATCGACTATCCCGTAGGAGCAAATAGACGGAGAATCGACTATCCCGTACGAGCAAATAGATGGAGGATCGACTGTCCTGTACGAGCAGCTAGACAGAGGATCGACTGTCCCTTATGAGAAGACAGAGGATCGACTATTCCATACAAACAGTTAGACGGAGGATCAACTATTCCGTTCCCCGTGCACTTACTCTTCTGTGATTTCTTCGGGCAAAACCTCCCCGCGGAAATGAGCTTTGAACAGCTCCTGTAAGCAGGACGCCAGAACCGAGAGCTGCTCCTGATCAAAATCCTCCTGGAAAAGAGAGTGTGACACCGACAGTGAGCGTGCAAAGAGATTCAAGAATCCGGGACGGGAGGGAAGAACGGTGTCGCATGATTGGGAAACGCACCACGAAAGGAACATCCTAGGCCGTAAGGCAGGGAGATTTACTTCGAGGTCGGCTTGCGCTGCGTTTCTCTAAGGCTGGGGCTGATGCAGGGGCCTCCGGCCTCAAATTCACACCCACACACCCACACACAAAATCCACGCAAATCCAGAAACCAGCTGTTTACCTCCAAGACTTGATCCACAATTTCCTGCATGGCTTCACACTGCGCTTCGGTATCGCTGCAGCCCGAGGGGAGGAAAAAAAGAAGGAAATTCAAATTAAAGAGAGGAAAAGACATAGGTTGTGTGGCTGTTTGTGTGTGAGTGTGTGTGTGTGTGTGTGAGTGAGAGACAGTGTTATATATAAGGTATGAAAAAAGCAGTTACTACAAGTCTCTTAACTAGGGAAAATTACAGCCAGCAGCTTGGCGATCCAAGGGCCAGCCATAGCAGGAATTGTGGTTTCACGGCAGGAATCCTGGTTTCCACTGCAGGAATCCTGGTTTCCAGAGCAGGAATCCTGGTTTCTCGGCAGGAATCCTGGTTTCACTGCAGGAATCCTGGTTTCCACTGCAGGAATCCTGGTTTCACGGCAGGAAACCTGATTTCACAGCAGGAATCCTGGTTTCCACAACAGGAATCCTGGTTTTCACTGCAGGAATCCTGATTTTACTGCAGGCATCCTAGTTTCACGACAGGAATCCTGGTTTCCACAACAGGAATCCTGGTTTCCACAGCAGGAATCCTGGTTTCCACTGCAGGAATCCTGATTTCACTGCAGGAATCCTGGTTTCTACAGCAGGAATCCTGGTTTCTCGGCAGGAATCCTGGTTTCACTGCAGGAATCCTGGTTTCACGGCAGGAATCCTGGTTTCACGGCAGGAATCCTGGTTTCCACAACAAGAATCCTGGTTTCCACTGCAGGAATCCTGGTTTCATGGCAGGAATCCTGGTTTCCACTGCAGGAATCCTGGTTTCCACAGCAGGAATCCTTGTTTCTCGGCAGAAATCCTGGTTTCACTGCAGGAATCCTGGTTTCCACAGCAGGAATCCTGGTTTCCACTGCAGGAATCCTGGTTTCACGGCAGGAATCCTGGTTTCCACAACAAGAATCCTGGTTTCCACTGCAGGAATCCTGGTTTCACGGCAGGAATCCTGGTTTCCACTGCAGGAATCCTGGTTTCACGGCAGGAATCCTGATTTCACTGCAGGAATCCTGGTTTCCACAGCAGGAATCCTGGTTTCTCAGCAGAAATCCTGGTTTCACTGCAGGAATCCTGGTTTCCACAGCAGGAATCCTGGTTTCCACTGCAGAAATCCTGGTTTCACGGCAGGAATCCTGGTTTCCACAACAAGAATCCTGGTTTCCACTGCAGGAATCCTGGTTTCACGGCAGGAATCCTGGTTTCACTGCAGGAATCCTGGTTTCTCAGCAGGAATCCTGATTTCACTGAAGGAATCCTGGTTTAATCAAACTTTCCCTGTCTCCCCCCCTTCCCCAGATTCTCGTTCTGCAGAGCCTTTGCAAAACAAGTCTATTAAACCGTTCTTAGTCATGACAGGCTGAATTAATGGAGGCGCTGGGTCAAAAGGCCCCCCCACCCCCACCCCCCCACCCTTCCAAAAACAGGGAAAGTTGCAAAACTCCAGGCTGGATTCCAGAGAGAGAGAGAGGTGGAGGGGGAAAAATTGAGGTTTGCAAGGAATTGTGCGTAGGATGAGACCAGAGGCCAGCCTGTGGGAGGTAGGGGGGACAACAGACCCCTTGCAACGCCCCCCCCTCCCCATTACAGCCCTTCCAGCGCGGTGGTGAAATCCAGAGGGACTCACAAAAGGGTGTGTAAAAGGAATCTCAGCCTTGGCCCGTGGCTGGATGGGCTGTAAATCCAGTTGTTAAAAAAGACGCAAGTTTTGTGTTTCTCCCAAGGGGGCTTGGAATGAAGACTCCCGCCTCGTGCTGGCTTGGCTCAGCTCTGCGGCCCAGTGTGGTTATCTCCCCCCACTCCCTTTCCCCCTTTTGCAAAAGGTTTCGCAACACACCCACGCAAACACAACCGAGGCCTCCAACCGGTCGGTTGCAAGCGCTAAGCTAAAGGTTGGTCCTGAAAAGCATCCGGAGAAGAACTCGGGAAGAACCAGAGTGGGGGAGGGACCCGAGAGGTCCTCTAGTCCAACCCCCTGCTCAAAGAGGAAACCCCGCTGTACCCTTTCAGACAAATGGAGGAATTGGGGGGAGGGGGGGAGGAGGGATACCCACCTCCCCTTCTGTAAGAGCAGGATTTTATCTTTGAGGGACTCGTCCACCTGCTCCAGGAAAGGGGTGATGTCCACCACGGCTTCTTTGATGGGGTGGAAACGGAATTCCCTCTTCTTTCCTGCGAGGGAAAACGGTCTGCGGTCAACGCTCGGGCAAAAACCTGCTTTAGCTGATAAACCACGATTTGCAAAAGATCCTTCCTGCCCTGCCACCCCCAGGAATCTCCCTGATTCTTTCTCTTTCTTTCTTTCTTTCCTTTTCTTTCTTTCTTTCTCTTACTTACTTTCTTTTTTCCTGTTTTCTTCCATCCTCCCTCCCTTCCTTCCATCATCCATCTCTATCTATCTATGCTCTCTGTATATCTATCATATATTTCTATCTCTATCTATCCATTATCTATCTCTATCTATCCATCCATCCATCTATCTATCATTTATCTATCTATCTATCATTTTCTATCTATATCTATCTTCTCTCTCATCTCTATCCATTATCTCTCATCTCTCATCTATCTCTATCTTTATCTCTTATCTATCTATCTATCATATATCTATCTGTCCTCTCTCATCTATCTATAACTAGCTATCAAGCTATCATATATCTCTAACTATCCATTATCTATCTATCTATCTATCTATCTATCTATCTATCTATCATCTATCTATCTATCTATTTTCTATCTATATATCTTCTCTATCTCTCTCATCTATCTATCCATTATCTATCCTCTCTATCTATCTTTCTCTTATCTATCTACATACCTACCTACCTACCTACCTACCATCTATATCTATCTTCTCTCTCTCTCATCTATCTATCCATTATCTCTATATCTTCTCTCTCATCTATCTATCTTCTCTCTCTTATCTATCTACTCTCTCTCTCTCATCTGTCTGTCTATCTATCTATCTCTCCACCCATCCATCTGTTGTCTATCTTACCTCTCTTCTCTATCATTTCTATCATCTGTCTCTCTCTGTCTGTCTTATCTCTCTCTAATATTTCTCTATCCTCTACCTTCTCTCTCTCTCTCTCTCTCATTCACTCACACACACATACAACCATGATCTGTCGGGCAAGCTGGAGAAAACCCGCCCGCCCACATCTACCCCACCTTTGCTGTTGACATCTTCCTCATCGTCGCTGAAGGCGGCTTCGGCGTGGTCGTAGCAGCCGTCGTCTCGGTCGGACATGTGGTTGTCCATCTCTGCGGCCGTCGGTTCCTCGACTTTGACTGGGGGGGGAAAGAGGGGGCACAAGAGAGAAGCAGATGGGCGGAAGGGAAGCAGACGGTTCCAGCAGGAACTTCATTTCCCATGATCCCCTGAGAGCCGTGGTGGCCAGCCTGATACTGACGGTCCTTTATTCGGATCGATTCGATGCCTCTTTTAAATAAGGAGGATGAAAGCCAGAGGCCGAGGGATGAGCTCCCCGAAAGATCTCCTGCTGGGAGTATCTGGACGGCGATGGGTACCCCTCCCCACCGCTCCGTCCATCTTACCTTCGACCGGTGGGGAAGGAGAACTGCAAAATTCTGGAAACTTCTCTCTAAGCATAGCCCGGAGTTCCCGGTCCAGCTTCGGATTATCGAAAAGAGGAGCCAAGTGTCTGTGGGGGAAGGAAGTAGAGGGGACATTGACATCTCGAAGAATCAAAAAAACCAATGTTTTCATTGACCCTCAACGTGTTTGTGGCAGGAGGTTCTGAGGGCCAGGAGATCTCGATATAACCCATCTGGTGTCTCCTCTTGGGACTCCGCTTCCCATCCTCCCCAGCCAGGGATGGATGGCACCTTTAGAGGGCACCGCTGGGCGAAACCGGTCTCAAAATTGTGTTTTCAGTCCATGCTGCAATTCTCTCTCTCTCCCTCTCTCTCTCTCTCTTTTTGGGAGGGGGAAGGTTGTCTGTTTATTTGGGGAGGCCGAGAAGGGTCTCCAGCCACGAGTGTGGGGTCTTTCCAACACTCGAGGGGGAAAGTGTGCAGGCCCAACTCACCACCGCCCAGTGGTGAAATCCTCCGCGGTGGAGCGCATGAATGCACATGGGCAGCGCGCATCAAATGCACGCTTCGCATGGAGAAAGGAGTTGTTTGAAGGTAAGTAGAACAGCTGTGCCGCATGATTTAGATTCGCTCAAAAAATCAGGATTTCCTGCTTTTTAGCGAATACAAACCGCGCAGCACAGCTGATCTTCAGAAATCTGAACCGGTAGCTTTTTTTTTTTTTTTTTTTAAACTACCAGGTTTGCCCGAACTGGTAGCTTTTATTACAAGCGGTTCGCTCAAACCGGTGCGAACCGGTAGCATTTCACCACCCACCAAAACCAAGGATCTTACGCCAAGACTCGCTTCTCCACGATGTGGGTGAGGGAGTTGAAGACGCCTTGACGGACGTGAGCCTCCAAAGCAGGGTAAAAATTCGGAATGATCTGGATAAAGAATAAATGGGGAGGGGGGGCGGCTACGGGTGAGAAAAGGGGCCGCGGGCTGCCCATCACACGGAGCCATCTTGGAGGGGGTGGGGTGGGGGAGGATGAGAAGGTCTTACCCGACACATGAAGTCCAGTAGGGTAGCCGTGATGGCCGGATGGGGTTTCATGGAATGATACATGACGAAGATGGCAGGCTCTGTTAATTCAAGCCAAAAAAAAAAAAAATTATGGGGAATTGAGCAAGAAACCACAACTTTGCACACGCCCTGTTCGAATCCCTTCAGGCCCACCCAACCGCGGTTTAGACCTCCAGTTACGACCTCCGCGGAGCCCCCAAATTCCTGCAGGCTAAGTGAGACATGGGTTCAGGGAGTTCTGCCCCGTTTTACGACGTTTCTGGGCCACCGTGGTGGAGTCGATCCCCCGCGACGGTTAAAAGTCAAGAACGCGGTCGTTAAGTCAATCCGGCTTCCCGCCATTGGGTTGGCTCGCCAGAACGGTCGCAAAAGGGGGAGCCCGGGACCGTCGTTAAATGGGAGTTCAGCCGCCAAGCATATCCGAATTTTGATCAGGGGACCGCAACGGTCGTTAAGGGTGAACATTTTAATCGGCTTTTTTTTTTTTCCTCCCAGTGCCGTTGTAACTTCCGAACGGTCACTAAACGGACAGTCGTAAGTCAAGGACTAGCTTGTAAACTCCGCTGAGGAACCGGAGACCGGAATAAGGGATGTTAAGGCCAACGTTCCAGGTGTTTCTTTGTCTAAAGTCTTGGACGAATCCCCAATTTAGAAGAAGGAAAGACACCCCCCCCAAGTACCAGAAAAGATGGTCCACCCTACCGATATTCATGATGCTGTCCTTATCGGGGTTGAAGAACAGCCAGTCGTAAAACAGGGCAAGTTTGGCGTTGGAAGCGGCCACGTTGGACTGGAAGAGAAGAAAAGGAGGAAGGATTTGAAGCTATTCCCCAATGCAGGGAGGTTCCCTGTTATGCCTCTGTGTGAGTCCTTGTTCTGGCTCTTTTCCAGTCCGTTTTTGACCTGGGCAAGCCCATCCCTGCTCTCCCCTCTTTTGGGGTCGGGCCGGACTGTGCCCCGAATTGCCAAACAAGCCTCCCCTCCCCTCCCCAGAACACAAGACTCATACAGAACCTCCCAGGGTGGATAAAAATCCAAGGAGAGGAGCAACCTGGAACTGAGGAGGAATTAATGTCCTGATGGTGAAGACAATTAACCAGTGGAACTGCCCGCCACTGGAAGTTGGGGGGGAGGCTTTACCGTGCAGGTGGTGAGCAGCCAGCCGATGATGGCCCAGCGTGGGAGGATGTCGGAGCTGAGCACCTCGTTGGACGGGTGGACCACCCCGCAGATGTAACGGATGAGGTCGCAACGCAAGGACTGGCTGTCCGGGGTAGAGAGATACTGGCGCTGGAACCAGTCTTGGTACCGCTTCTGCTGACCCAAACGCACCTGGGGGTGGGGAGGAGAAGAGCTGCCTCGGATCGGAACCTGGCTTTGTCGGAAGACCCAGGAACCTCTTGCGGGAAGACGGGTAGTCCTCCACTTATGACCAGATAGATGAGAGAGAGAGATGAGACAGACAGATATATAAAGAGAGACGATACAGAGAGAGAGAAACGGTATATATAGATGAAAAATAAGTAGATAGATAGATGAGAGAGAGAGAGAGAGAGAGATGATAGATAGATAAAGGTTATATATATATAGATGATACCTATATCTATAGAGATAGATAGATAGATAGATAGATAGATAGATAGATAGATAGATAGATAGAGATAGAGATAGAGATAGAGATAGATAGAGATAGATAGATATATAGAGAGAGATAGGAGGAGAGAGATGATAAATAGAAGTTATATACTGTAGATAGATGATAGATGATAGATATATAGATAGATATAGCTACAGATAGTTACAGTAGATGATAGACAGAGAGAGAGATGATAAATAGATAAATAAGGGTTATTTTATCTATCTATCTATCTATCTATCTATCTATCTATCTATCTATCTGATACCTAGAGAGAGAGAGAGAAAGAGATAATAGATAGAGATAGAGGTAGAGATAGATAGATATAGATAGATATATAGAGATAGATAGAGAGAGAGAGAGAGAGAGATACATAGAGAGAGAGAGATAGGAGGAGAGTGATGAAAAATAGATAAATAGAAGTTATATAGATAGATGATGATAGATGATAGATATAGATATAGCTACAGATAGCTACAGTAGATGATAGATAGACAGAGAGATGATAAATAGATAAATAAGGGTTATTTATATACATACATATAGATAGACAGATAGATAGATAGATAGATAGATAGATAGATAGATAGATAGATAGATGATACCGAGAGAGAGAGAGAGAGAGAAAGAGAGAGATAATAGATATAGAGGTAAAGATAGATAGAGATAGAGATATATAGATATATAGATATATATATAGAGAGAGAGAGAGAGATACATAGAGAGAGAGAGAGATAGGATGAAAGAGATGATAAATAGATAAATAGAAGTTATATAGATAGATGATGATAGATGATATAGATATAGCTACAGACAGATACAGTAGATAGACAGATATGATAAATAGAGATGATATATATATATAGATGATAGATGATACATACATATAGACTGAGAGATAAGATGAGAGAGAGAGGATAGATTTTACAAGCTTTTCTCCTTCTCCCTCTCCCCTCCCCCCCCAACGGTTCTTAAGTGAATCCCTGCAAATAAACCCAGAAAAAAATAAAATAAAAACCAGAGATGATACCCGAGAGGTCATGAAAAGCAACTTGGTCTCCATATCCGGGGTGAGGCGACAAGCCAGAAATTTCCGGGACGTCCTGGACTGCAGAAGCTGCAACATCCCTGGGGGGGGGGGGGGGGGTGTTAAAAAAAAAAAACACGACAAAGAGAAGTGAAAATTGGACAAGGAAGGACCCCCAAATCTTAAGACCACCGCTAAGAGGAATGGCTGGGCTTCCCTATCCAATTTTCAAAAATTACAGAAGAACGCAGGTGGTCCTCGTCTTACGACCGCCACGGAGCCCAACATTTCTGTTCGTTAAGCGAGACATTTCAATAAGAGAAATTCAGAACCTTTCTTGCCATGGTTGATAACAATTCTTTTTTTTTCAGTGCCATCGTAACTTCGGGCGGTCGCTAAACGAACGGGGAGAGGCCGAGACCGAACTAAGCATTCTGGGAGTTGTAGTTCCATTCCCGCCGGAAAGACGGAACTGAGAGGTTATGCCCCACCCATCCCTTAGTTTAGGATCTCCTGCCTAAGCGGGGGGCTGGACTAGAAGACCTCCGAGGTCCCTTCCGACTTTTGTTATTATTTTATTCTATTTTTTTTTTCGACCCCGTGGTTCAAGATAAGAACCCCGACCCCCACCGCGGAAACAACCGGGTCGTCACTGGCTCTGTCGTTAACTTGGAACGGTTCCTAAGCGAGGAACTGAACTCGGAAAAGGGCGAGAGCCCACTCCCGGTGCCTTCACGTACCTGTGAATTGAGGACTCAAGGCCTGGGGATTATGGATTATGTCCTTCCAAAGCTGCTCGAATTCCGGAATCCGTGCAACGCTCTGCAAGAGCCGCACCAGATCTCGGCCGACCATGAAGCAATCCATAAACTTGGCAGGGAGGAAGAGAAAATGCCAAAACCAAACATATAAAATCAAATTTCCTTTTCTGGCCCGTCCAAAGATCAATCCCGCGTGCCAAGCCTGGTGCTTCTCCTCTCCCCACCGCCGCAATGCCCTCCCTCCCGTTGGCATGCCAAGCCTCCCTTTGAAGATCAAAAGCCCCCCTCCCGAAGGCCAACGGGGGTCCCTCGGGGCGGCTCAGTCGATAAACAAGGCATCAATTCTGAAGTGCCAGTGGGGGGGAGGGAGGGGGGGGAGGGGGGGGAGAGGTTCAAGGCTCTGGGCTTGGTTTCGGCCACGGCCGCCTGCTCCAGCTGAAAATTTCATCCTTCTGGGGGTTTTGTTCTGTCTCTCCACCGCCCCCCCCCAAGAGATTGGATGCCCCCGAATGAGAGACAGTAAAGGAGAGAGGCTCCCAGGCTGGGAGAGAGAGGGTGTGTGTGGGGGGGGAGAGACCCCCAGAATTCCCCAGCCAGCAGTGCATGCCCTTCTTTCCTTCCTTCTTCCCTCCTCTCCCCTCTCCCTTCCCTTTCTTCCTTCCTTCCCTCCCTCCTTTCCTTCTTTCCTCCCTCTCTTCCCTTCCCCTTCCCTGTGCTCCTTCATTCCTTTGCTTCCCGTCACGTCCCTTCATTTTGTCTGTCTGTCTGCCTATCATCCACCCACCCACCCAACATCCATCCATCCACCTGCCTGCCTATCATCCATTCATCCATCCATCATCTATCTATCATCTATCTATCTATCTATCTATCTATCTATCTATCTATCTATCATCTATCTATCTATCTATCTATCTATCTATCTACCTACCTATCTACCTACCTACCATCCATCTATCTGTCTGTCTGTCTGTCTGCCTGCCTGCCTGCCTGCCTATCATCCATCCATCTATCTATCTATCCATCTATCTGCCTATCATCTACCTACCTATCATCCATCCATCCACCTGCCTATCATCCATCCATCTATACATCCATCCATCCACCTGCCTATCATCCATTCATCCATCCATCTACCTATCTACCTACCTACCATCCATCTATCTGTGTCTCTGTCTGTCTGTCTGTCTGCCTATCATCCATCCATCTATCCATCTATCTGCCTATCATCTATCTACCTACCTATCATCCATCTATCCATCCGCCTGCCTGCCTATCATCCATCCATCTATCTATCTATACATCCATCCATCCATCCGCCTGCCTATCATCCATCCATCCATCCATCCATCCATCCATCATCTATTCTATCTCAATCAATCAATCAAATTTATTGGCTGCCCATCTTACTGCAGGGTAACGCTGGGCAGCTTATAAAATTAAAAAATAAAAAGACCCTTCCTTCCCTCCCTCCCTTCCTTTCCTTCCTTCTCTATTCCTTCCTTCCTCTCTCCCTTCCTTCTTCCCTTCCCTTCCCATTTCTGATCTTCAGAATGGGCCCTTGGCCTCTTTCCACCCAATTTCTGGAGCTTAAGGCCAAAAGTCCCAACTGAAAGATGGAAGCCACCCAAGCTGGGACTGCTTCCTTGTGGAAGGGGAGCGGATTTGGGAAGAAGAAGAAGAAGGGGGGGGGCACCGGATTCGACTTCTCAACCAGCCAGTCCCAAGATGGCAAGCAGGCGTCCCTGGATCTCCTCACCCGGTCTCGGAGCAACGAAACGCAGAAGTCCACCTCTTTCTGACGGAGGGCCTGCAGGGAAGGCGAGCCGTGGTGGTCGACGATGAGACGGAGATAGGTGTACACCGACATGGCGATCAGCAACGCATTTTTGAGCACCCACTCCCTAGAGGGAAGGACCGAGAGGGGGTTGGCCTGATGCCCACACAGGACCCCAAACATCCTTGCCGGGCAAAGCTGGAACTTCATCCCTAGTAACTCCCTCCCTCCCTCCCTCCCTCCCTTCCATCCATTCATATCTCTCTCTATTTCCTTCCTTCCTTCCTTCCCGTCCCTCCCATCCTGCCTTCCATTTTTATCTCTATTATCTCTCTATCCATTTCTCTATCCATCTCTCTCTCTCTCTCTCTCTATCTTTCATCTATCCTAACTTTTCTTTACTTGCATACTTCTCTCCTTCCCTTTCTTCCTTTACTTGCCCCTTCCTTTCTTCCTTTCCCTGTAGCTCCCTCCCTCCCTTCCATCCATCCATTCTATATCTATCTATCTATCTATCTATCTATCTATCTATCTATCTATCTATCTATCATCTAATCTATCTATCTACCTACCTATCCTGTTTTCCTTACTTACATACTTCCCTTTCTTCCTTTCGCTGTTCTTCCTTTCCTTTCCTTTCCTTTCCTTTCCTTTCCTTTTTCCCTTCCCTTCTTCATCCATTTACCTTTCCTTTCTGTTCATCCATTTACCTTTCCTTTCCTTTCTTCCTTTCCTTTCCTAACCTTTCCCTTCCTTTTTCCTTTCCTTCCCTTCTTCATCCATTTACCTTTCCTTTCCTTTCCTTTCCTTTCCTTTCTTCCTTTCCTTTCCTTTCCTTTCCTAACCCTTCCCTTCCCTTTTTTCCTTTCCTTCCCTTCCCTTTCTCTCTCTTCCTTTCCTTTCCTTTCCTTTCCTTTCCTTTCCTTTCCTTTCCTCCTTTCCTTTCCCTTCCCTTCTTTATCCATTTATCTTCCCTTCCCTTCCCTTCCTCTACCACATTTTCCAAAGAAGTATTCACTTTGTTTTCCTAAGAGAAAATTTCCAGGGTACCTTTTACATCCCACACTGAAATTAGCCAATGGAAACAGCCATCCTCCTGATAAAAAAAATTTTTTTTGCACCTGCTCATCAGTCGAAATGCCCTCCTTCTGCCAGCTGGCACTAGATGGCATCGTGGGCTTATAGCTGGGGAACCTGGCTTATCCTCTGCGGAGGGAGGGGGAGTAAACAGCGGAGGGCTCTTAACGCCCCCCCTCCCTCACTGCTTAAATCACCAGATTGCATTGCCCCAGCAACAAACCATTTCCCAAACAGAAATGGCTTCTACAGGTTAAAAAAAAACAAAAACTTTTAAATTCTAAACAGCCTTTAGAGCACCAGTTTCCAGGAAAAGTTTCAAGGACAGACCTACAGTTTAAATTTTAGCTCTTTCTCTCCACTATACGGGCAGAGAATTAAAAAATTACACACAGGTATCCATCCTGAGCTGGAACCGATCCCAGCCACAGGGTCGCGGGGTTAATTTGGAAAAAAGGATCTCTGCTAATGAGGAGATCCAGGTTAGGATAAGGACAGGTCGAAGAACTAGCAAAATAAAAACACGTCAGGAAACGAAGGATTTGAGCCGGTTAAAACCGGGCAGGAGGAAAGAAAATTAAAAAGACACACACACAACTGATCACGCCAGGAAAACAAGATTTGGCCAGTTCCAAGTCTTTGGAAAATCTTTTTGGATTTTGGCTGGTTATTCTGACCAGGTGACCGAGCCTCACCTCTGTTCCGTCAATATGTCGAGGATGTTTTCCGCCAGCCAGATGTTCTTGGAGGTGACGTCTCCCCCTGCCAGCAGAAGGGGGGAAAGAAAAAAGGTGAGAAAGCTTTGGCCGCTAAACGAATCTTTGTTAAGTCAAGGACTTACAGGAAAATCGGATTTCAAAGCCGCCCCAGGTTGGGATGTTTGAGAAGAAGCTAGGCGAACAGGCAAGGATCGAGTCAGTTTCACCTCTTTGCTGAGTGAATCCGACAACTGGCCAATCATTGCTTGTTGGATTAAAACTTTCTGGTCAGACTATCTGGAAACGGGGCAGCGTATAAACTGAATAAAATATTATTATTTTCTTTGGCTTTGACTGCGTTTGAAAATCTCCCAGTGTGCCCAGTTCATTATTTCTCTTTAGTTAAGAGAAATAATTTCCCTGCCGCTATCAAAAGGAGTCCAGCTTTGAGAAGAAGCAAGGCGAACAGGCAAGGATCAAGTCAGTTTCCCCTCTTTGCTGGGTGAATCCGACAGCAGCCAATCGTTGCTCGCTTGATTTTTTAAAGAAAAGTTTGAACAGCCTTGCTGAGAACTTCGCAGCACATAAACTGAATAAAATATTATTATTTTCTCTGGGCTTTTGCGGTGGCTTTTGAAAATCTCCCAGTGTGCCCAGTTTATCATTTCTCTTTAGTTAGTTAAGGGAAATAATTTCCCCACCGCTACCAACAAGAAATCCGGATTTCACGCAGCTTTGAGAAGAAGCAAGGCGAACAGGCAAGGATCAAGTCAGTTTCACCTCTCTAGGGCGGCGTTTCAGGACAAAAGGTCCCCCTCAGGACACCCACCTGCGATCTGTTTCATGAACGTCATGCAATTCCCGTCGATGCCGATAACCCCATTCCTCACCATCTCGCGCAGCAGCCAAACCAACTAAAGGAAAGAGAAATCACTCGACCGTCTGGCTCTCTGGACAGACCGCGTGCCTAGTTACAGCACCATGTCGACGCCCGGTCGCAGCTCCAGAGACCTTGGCCAAAACTAGACCATGTTCTGAAACTAAAACCGTAGCGCAGAAAAGATATATATATTTCTTTTAAAGTTGGGTTTTGGGTCACAAAAGCGGGGGTGGGAACCGTCTCGCGGGACCGCGCTAGAGATCCCAAACGCCTGGTTCTCCTTCCCCAATTTTGCCAGGCCTGTTTGCAATCTCCTTCCTTAAATCTGAGCCCGTTCTTTCCCACGATTAACGCCAGTTGTTGGTGGAAAGTGAGGGATGTCACAAAAAAGGGACATCCTGTCGTGGCCCGCCAGCGGAGCTGGCAGCAGATTCAGACAGTGAGGAGGTTAGGGGGGGAACATGGGCCAGTCCTGGAGTCTGGGGAGGGCTCTGAGGAGGGTTCTGTGTCGGAGGCAGAGAGGGGGCCAGGGCCGTCTGACAGTTATCAGCTGCCTTCGGAGTCAGGCATCAGTGAGCTGCAGCCTGTTCCCAGAGCTGCCAGGAGAAGGGAACAGCTAAAGAACAAGGGTCGACTCAGGAGTAAAGCCACAGGCGGACAGTGAATGGCCCCTCCCAGAGGGAATAAAAGAGGAGCAAAAGGGGAGTGGAGTTTGCAGGAGGCAATTAGTTCATTCCTGCATTCTTGCCAAGTATTGCAGGCGTCTGAAAAATATCAGCCTGGCCACTCGCCAAGCCTGATCAAGGTCGGTAATGGTGAAGTATCTTGAAAGACTGTGGGAGAGGAAGGACTTTGCTGGAGAGGAATTCACCGTCAATTTTAATCTGTGTTTCGGCCGAAATATTTAATAATTTTAAGGGATTTTTAATATTTGTATTGTCTGTATTTTATCTTGGCTGTTCACCGCCCTGAGTCCTTCGGGAGTAGGGCGGTATAGAAATTTGATTAATAAATAATAATAAATAAATAAATTAAATAAAAGGGGTTTATCAGGACGAGGACTCCGGCTTCGTTTGCTGGGGGGAAGCCTAGCTCAGAAGACATCGACCGAAGGCCGTTCTTTCGTTAGCACCTGGGTTCAGATGACCACAAGGGCCTCCGAGCTGTTTCTGGGGTCCAAAAAAAAATCACTTTTGGGCTTAATTTGCCCCCCACCCCTTCACACACACAGACACACAGAGACGCTTTTAAGGGCACAGAGAAACACACAACCCCGCTTCTCACCTGGGTGCGACAGGCATCTTGCAGTTTGAGGTATTTCTCCATGAGGATCTGGTTCATCTTGCTCAGTATGCTGGTCAACCCATCTCGGCTCACCAAGGCCAGGTCCCGGTAACACTGTGGCACAGGGGAAGATGGGGGAGAGAGAAAAACGAAGGGGGAGAAACGTTGTTCTAGCAGCCGAACGCAAAGGAACAAGTGGGGTCTTTTGAGATAGCTCAAAAGTGGTGAGGATTAGCGGGAAGGGGGATGGAGAGGAGGAGAGGGAGGAGGAAGGGGAAAGGGAGAGGAAGAGGAGGAAGAGGGGATGAAGAGGAAGAGGAGGAGGAGGAGGAGGAGGAGGAGGAAGAGGAAGAGGAGGAGGAAGAGAGGGAGAGGAAGAAGAGGAAGAGAGGAAGAAGAATGGGAGAAGAGGAGGAGGAGGAAGAGAGGGAGAGGAAGAAGAGGAAGAGGGGGAGAAGAGGAAGAGGAGGAAGAGGGGGAGAAGAGGAAGAGGAGGAGGAAGAAAGGGAGAGGGAGAAGAGGAAGAGAGGGAGAGGAGGAGGAAGAGAGGGAGAGGGAGGAGGAAGAGAAGGAGGAGAAAGAGGAAGGGGAGGAGGGGAAGAGGAGGGGGAAGGGAGGAAGAGGGGGAGGAGAGGGAGGAGGAAGAGAGGGAGAGGGAGAGGAGGAAGAGGGGAGGAGAAGAGGAAGAGGAGGAGGTGTCATAACTTTAAACAATCACTAAATAAATGGTTATAAATCCAGGATTACGTGTTGGTTGGGAAAGGGGGAGGGAGAGGAGGAAGGATGGCTGGAGAGATGGAGGGAGGGATACTTAAGCGCTTTTATATTAGTATATAAGCTGACAGATTGACAGCTGTCAATATGCAGGAGACAGGACGGGTATGCCTCCTTAAAGCTGTACATAAACTGATAAGATTGACAGCTGTCAATATCCAGGAAGAGAGAGCCTGAAAATTTGGGGCTGGAGGGCGTAGAAGTGAGTGACAGCCCTTGCTTTGGCTCTGACGCCAGCGAAATATTAGCATGCAGAAAAGAAAGAAAGAAAATATATATATATATATATATATATATATATATATATATATATATATATATATATATATATATATATATATATAAAAACCCGGCTGGCTGGCTTGCGTCTCCATAAATGCTAATTTGTGTCACTAAATGTCATTCCACGCCGGAAAAAAAACGCCAGGTTGAGCCATCCGCCTTCCCTTTCAAGAGGTTAACGAGCTTCTGGAAGAAGCTTTTGATTAAATTCCTGCCCTGCAGAGCTCCCGTGGCCACCAGGAAAGAGCCGAGCCTCGGCCTCCGGAAATGTTAAAAGCCCAGCTTCGAATTTTAAACTGGTCCAGCAGAGCAAGGCGCTCGTCCCTTTGAACTGACGAAGGTTCAAGCGGCTTCTTTAACCGCTGAAAGAAGGCGGGAAAAAATGGGGGGGGGTGCAGAGGATAGACAGATAGGGAGAAGGGGAGGTGGGGAGAAGCCCTATGCCCCATCCCAGACTTGTTGGTCTGAGATATAATGGTGATGGGAAACTTGTAATGCTCCCAAAGGAGGAACAGAGAAACGGGTGTTATTCCTAGACAAATCTGTAATGCTTCCAAAGGAGGAACAGAGAAACGGGTGTTACTCCTAGACAAACTTGCAATTCTCCCAAAAAAGAAACGGAGAAACGTATGTCAATCCTAGACAAATTTGCAATTCCCCCAAATGAGGAATGGAGAAACGGGTGTTACTCCTAGACAAACTTGCAATCCTTCCAAAGGAGGAATGGAGAAACAGGTGTTAATCCTAGACAAATTTGCAATGCTTCCAAAGGAGAAACGGAGAAACGTGTGTCAATCCTAGACAAATATGCAATTCTCCCAAAGGAGGAATGGAGAAACAGGTGTTATTCCTAGACAAAATTTGCAATTCTCCCAAAAGAGAAATGGAGAAACATGTGTCAATCCTAGACAAATTTGCAATTCTCCTAAAGGAGGAATGGAGAAACATGTGTCAATCCTAGACAAATTTGCAATTCTCCCAAAAGAGAAACGGAGAAACGTGTGTCAATCCTAGACAAATTTGCAATTCCCCCAAATGAGGAATGGAGAAACGGGTGTTACTCCTAGACAAACTTGCAATCCTTCCAAAGGAGGAATGGAGAAACAGGTGTTATTCCTAGACAAAATTTGCAATTCTCCCAAAAGAGAAACGGAGAAACGTGTGTCAATCCTAGACAAATTTGCAATTCTCCCAAAGGAGGAATGGAGAAACGGGTGTTACTCCTAGACAAACCAGAACGAAAGTTCTTGTTACCTTCTGGGCTTGAGCGGGCTCCGTCAGGATCATGGTGAAAAGACCCAGGCAGACTTCCTCGTGCTGGGGGGCACCTTTGCACACCTGGCGGAGCAAGAAAGGAAGGTATCACCAGTTGCTACGGGGTGGGAGGGAAGGAGGAAAAAGGCACAGAAACTCCGTTCCCACCAGTTTCATTTCTACATGGGGGTGAAATCCTGGACCTCCAGAGAAGACCCAGGTTGGAGGAAGGAGATCCGAAGCGAAGGAGCTTAAAGAAACTCACGTGGGCATTTAAGGCGTCGTTGGCTTCCCTCTCCGAGAGCCCACCGGTCAGAGAGGTCACCGTCCCCATGCATCTTTCCAGCTTCTGAAAGGGAAAGAAGGAAAACATGGGGCCAAAGCTCCTGAAGATGCTCGACTCATGGACCAAGAAGTCAAGGCCCCAACAGCTCCTCTGGGGGAGGAGGAGATCAGGAACCCAGTGATGTGTGGGGGGGGGGGGAGGTCGGTCAGTCCAGGAGGGCTTGCCAGGTCAAAGAGGAGATGCTGAGAGCAATCTTGGGGCTGTTGAGAAGGTAAAGGCTTCCCTGGTGACATCTCAAGGCTTCCGCCCTTCGGAAGCTCCAACAGCCTTGAGAAAGAAAGACGAGCTGGATGCCAAGGGAAAGCTCCATCTCCGGGAGACTCCAAGGCCTAGTCAACATCGAGAAGAATTTCAGGGGCAGCAAAATGAACCTTTTGGGGTTGGTTGGTTTTTTTTCTTCCTTTCTGCCTTACCCCTTTCTTGGTTTTCTGTCTTTCTTTCCTTCCTTTCGCTATCTTTCTCACTTCCCATCCTTCTTTTTTCTTTCATTCTTTCTCCCTCCATACCCTTTCTTCTTTTGTTCTGTCTTTCTCACTTCCGATCCGATATCTATCTATCTATCTATCTATCTATCTATCTATCTATCTAATCTATATTGATCTATCTTCTCTATCATTATCTATATCTATCATCTATATCTATCGCTGATCTATTTATAGCTATCTCTGATCTATTTATAGCTATCTATCGCTATCTATCTCCCTCTCTCTATATCTCTCTTCTCTATCATCTATCTATCTAATCTATATTGATCTATCTTCTCTATCATTATCTATATCTATCATCTATATCTATCGCTGATCTATTTATAGCTATCTCTGATCTATTTATAGCTATCTATCGCTATCTATCTCCCTCTCTCTATGTCTCTCTCTTCTCTATCATAATCTATCTATCTATCTATCTATCTATCTATCTATCTATCTATCTAATCATCTATATTGACCTATCTATCTATTGATCAAGGTTGACTCAGCCTTCCATCCTTCTGAGGTGGGTAAAATGAGGACCCAAAATTGTTCGGGGCAAGAGGCTGACTCTGTAAACTGCTTAGAGAGGGCCGTAAAGCACTGCGAAGTGAATAGAATAGAATAGAATAGAATAGAATAGAATAGAATAGAATATAGAAAATAATAGAATAATAGAGAATAGAAGAGAATATAGAAGAGAAAAATAGAATAGGAATAGGAATAGGAATAGGAATGGAATGGAATGGAATGGAATGGAATGGAATGGAATGGAATGGAATAGAATAGAATAGAATAGAATAGAATAGAATAGAATAGAATAGAATAGAATAGAATAGAATAGAATAGAATAGAATTCTTTCTTGGCCAAGTGTGATTGGACACACAAGGAATTTGTCTTCGGTGCATACGCTCTCAGTGTACATAAAAAGACAAGATACAGTCGTCAGGAATCACAAGGCACAACACTTAGTGATAGTCCTAGGGAACAAATAAGCAATTAAATCATATTAGGAAACAGTCAATATAAATCGTAAGGATACCAGCAACAAGGTTATAGTCATACAGTCGTAAGCGGAAGGGGATGGGTGGTGGGAACGATGAGAAGATTAATAGTAGTGCAGACTTAGTGAATAGTTTGACAGTGTTGTGGGAATTATTTGTTTAGCAAACTGTCCTTGTGTCTAGTTGTTCTGGTGTGCAGTGCTCTATAGCGTCGTTTTGAGGGTAGGAGTTGAAACAGTTGATGTCCAGGATGTGAGGGGTCTGTAGATATTTTCCCAGCCCTCATTTTGACTCGTGCAGGATACGGGTCCTCCATGGAAGGCAGGATGGTGGCCTTCTAAGTGCTATTAAGTATTAAGTACTTCTAAGTCTAAGTGCTATTGCTCAAAATGTCTCACTTAGCAACATCAATTTTGAACTCCGTTGTGGCAAGTGGAAGACTAGCTGCCTACTATCGTAGATATATTCAAAAAATAAGTTTCCTCTGTGGATTAAGAGGAAGATTGATTTTTTTTTGGCAAAGAAAGGTTTTTTTTAAGACAGGCTCATAAAAATCAGCATCGGCTTTCCAGGTTTCCAAACCAGGATCAAAACAACACCCCCAGGGACACTGACACACACACAATGCGTGACACAAACACAATCACAGCCACAAGTGAAGGGAGGGGCTGGCAACAGCTGCTCCTCTCCTCCTGCCAAAAGAGGCTTTCTTTGGTGGCTCATCAGCAGACAGACCATCGCTCAATGGGGTGTGTGTGTGTGTGTGTGTGTGTGTAAGGGTGTGTTTGTGTGTTTTGTGTGTGGAGGAGGAGGTGGAGGTGGAGGCAGCCCTGTAAAACCCCAGGCAAACTTCTGGAGGAAGTTTCTGAGCCTCTTTCAACCATCACCTTCATCGGACAAGGAAAGGAAGGAGGAGGAGGAGGAGGAGGAGGGGAAGAAATGGAAGGGAGGAAGGGAGGAAAGAAAGAAACAGAAGAGGAAAATGGAGGGGAGAAGGAGATGAAGGTGGTGGTGGTGACAGCAGGAGGAAGGGGAGGAGGGGGGGAAAGAGAGGAGGAAGAAGAGAAGAGAAGAATGAAGGAGGAATGAGATGATGGTGAGAGCAGGAGGGAGAAGAGAGGAGAGGGGGAAGAAGGGAGGGGGAAGAGGAAAGAGGAGGAAGAGGAAGAAGAGAAAGAAAAGGAGGAGGAAGAGGAAGAGGAAGAAGATGATGATGATGATGATGAAGATTTCAGAGGATATTTCCAACTGCTTGGCCAGTTGGTTGGTTGGTTGGTTGGCAGGCAGACACTGACAGAATCACGGAAGGGACCCTGGAGGCCATCTAGTCCAGCCCCTTGCTCGAGCAGGAGTACCCCCCGCCATCCCGGGCCAGGGGCTGTCCAGCCTCTTCTGAAAGGCCTCCAGGGATGGAGCAGCCCACAAGAAGAGGAGGAAGAGGAGGAGGAGAAGAAGAGGAAAAGAGGAGAAGAAAAAGAGAAGAAGAGGAGGAAGAGGAGGAGGAGAAGAAGAGGAGGAAGAGGAGAAGAAAAAAGAGGAGAAGAAGAGGAGGAGGATGGAGAAGGAATAACCACCATGGCAAACCAAAGCCCCCCCCCCCCGCAGACCCGGCTCCAAAACCCTGGAGAGGGCCAAGCAGAAGCCCCTTCCTCATTGCCCCCCCCACCCCACCCCCCAAAAGAAACACCCACCTCTTCCAACTCATCCTTGGCATCCAGGCTGGTGTAGATCAGCAGCTTCCCTCCTCCTCCTCCTCCTCCTCCTCCTCCTCCTGCAGCCCCCCCAGCTGCAGTCGCCGGGCCCCCTTTGCCCTTCTCCATTTTTTTTCAAGGGGAGGGGGCTTAGAGAGAGGGTGGGCGACCCCCCCCTTCCTGCCCCTCAGCAAGCCTGCCTCTGCCCTCTCCCCCCCAAAAAGGAGGGAGGGGGGAGGGCTAGGAAGGGGAGGGGGGGTCCAAGAAACAGGGGAGCCCCCCCACTCACCCCACCCCAGCCTTTTTTGGGTGGGTGGGGGATAAAAAGCACCCCCTGGAGGGGGGAGGGGTCAATGGGGGGTGCAGAGAAGAGGGGGGGGCTACCCTAATCCCCCCACCCCATATGGACACTCCTATTGGGGAGGGGGGACTACAGGCCCCCTCTTCAGCCTGGGAGGGGGGGGCAATAAGAGAGGGCTCCCTATTTGGGGAGGGGGCTCCAGCTATTATGGGGAGGGGGGGTCTCTCTATATTAGGTTGTGTTTAACCACTGAATATTATTATTATTATTTTGGGAGGGGGGGGTCTTTCCAGCAGGGTCTGATGGGGCAAAGAGGGGGGAGGGGCTGTCCTGCTCCTAAGGGGCGGGGCTTAAGGGCTGGGGGCTCCAGGGGGCGGGGCTTCCGCTCCAGGGGGCGGGGCTTGAGAGGCGAGGAGCCTCTCTAGGGAGGCGCTGCTCCCCTTTTTCTCGAGGGGGGGATTGAAAAGGCTGGGGGGGCGCTGCAGGAAAGAAGGGGGGGCTCTACGCCTGTGGGGGGGGCTAGAAGGGAGGTGGGAGCGTGCGCCGCCTCGCCCCCCACCCAGCGGCACAAGACCGGAAGTCGGAGCTGGGGGACGAGCGAGTGTGTGAGGGAGCGGGCGAAAGGAAACAGCCCGGCCGGAAGTGCCCGCCTTTCTTTTTTCTCCTCCCCCCCCTCCTCCCATGCGCCTACCTCCTCCGGCCTATCGCCGCTGGAGGACGGCGGTGAGTGACAGGCGGCCTCCCGGCGGGCCAATGAGAGAAAGGCGGGGCGGGGCCAAAAAAAAAAAAAGGGGAAGGGATGTGAAATTCCTCCCTCGGAGGAGGACGTTAGACTTAGGAAACGTGAAGAGGGGCAGCCCTCCTTGTCGGGAGCTCGTTTCCGGGTTCGTTTCTTTTTTTTTTTTGGCTCTCTCTATACCATTTCATTCTTGAAGTCGACTTTATACTGGAATAGATCAGACTGCCTTGTGAGATTGGTATGCGGTATCCACCACGGATAACAATATAGTAACAAGAATAATAATAGTGAAACCCGTCCACTAGCTGGCCTACGAACGATAATGGAGTTTTTCCTCACTTTTCGTAGCTCTATGGAGCTCCTCCACTTTTTTCTCTCGCGCGCATGCGCCTTAGACCCCATGTTTCTCGAGTTTTTTTATTTGCGTTCGCCTCGCCAGAACTCACCCAATCGCGCATGCGCTGTTCTTTCCTTTACAATTCCCATCCTCTGAGGCGCAGTTATTCCGCAATAAGAACCCCGCATTTGAATTGCCTTCTGAACCTCTGCCCCCCTCCCTTCCCCTCTCGGGGTTGCAATAAAAACCCTGCCCTAATGGCCTCAGACCATAGGTGCACGTTCCCACGACCCCAATGAAAGCTGCAAGCAGAACACGTGTTCTTGCCATTGATGCAGAGGAAGGGAGGCAAATATTTAATAATAATTCCCAATATTAATCATTAATCCAATTCATACTCTGCTCAGCCCACTGCATCAATGACCCTGAGGGGTTTGCAATAAAATTTATCAATATTGGATATGTGTGTGTATGTATATATGCAAATGTATGTATGTATATATACACACATACATATATACACACATACATATATACACATATACATGTGTGTATATATGTAGATACATTGATATATATGTATATGTATGTGCGTGTAATATGTATACATATGTGTGTATACATATATACATTGTATATGTATGTGTATATATAGATCGATTGATATATGTATATATGTATATACACACATATATACACATATACATGTGTGTGTATATATGTAGATACATTGATGTATATGTATGTGTGCGTGTAATATATGTATACATATGTGTGTATGCATATATACATTGTGTGTATATGTATGTATATATAGATCGATTGATATATGTATATATATATACACACATATATACACATATACATGTGTGTATATATATGTAGATACATTTATGTATATGTATGTGTGCATGTAATATATGTATACATATGTGTGTATACATATATACATTGTATATATGTGTATATATAGATCAATTGATATATGTATATATGTATATACACACATATATACACATATACACTTGTGTATATATATGTAGATACGTTGATATATATGTATATGTATGTGTGCATGTAATATATGTATACATATGTGTGTATACATATATACATTGTGCGTATATGTATGTGTATATATAGATTGATTGATATATGTATATATGTATTAATGCAAATATGTATATATACCATATATACACACATACATACACATGTATACATATGTGTGTATATATACATGTATAGATTGTATAGATGTATAGATCAGTTCACACCCCCACTGGCAGTTAAAAGGAAGAAACAGCTGCGATCACACATTGCTCCTAGAAGCCCGAAGCCGAAGACACCAGCCTGAAGATGACGAATGAGACTTCGTCGAAACGTCGCCAAGACACTTCCAATTTTACGTGGGAGAAAACTCGAATAACCAAAGACCTACATATATGTAAGTATATATACATATATATACACACACACACACACATACACATGTGTGTGTGTATATATATATACACACACACACAGATAAGGAGAATCCAAGACTTCGGTGCCTTCCGCCGTGCCCTTAAAACTTTCTTTTTTCAGCAAGCCGGGCTGGCTTAACAAATTTTTTAAATAATTTTAAATTGGTTTGTCATTTTAAATTTGGGGCCAAACAGATATATATTTTTTTAACTGTTTTTAATGTTTGTATTGTATTGTATGTTTTTATTTGGCTGTACACTGCCCTGAGTCCCCAGAGAGAAGGGCGGTCTATAAATTCAAAATAAAATAAATAAAATAAATATATGTAGATTGATATATATGTATATGTATGTATACATGTAATATATGTTTGTGTGTATATACATATATACATTGTATAGAAGTATATGTATGTATATGTATAGATCAATTGATGTATATATGTATATGCATGTATGCATGTAATATATGTATGTGTGTGTATATACATATATACAATGGGGACTCGTATTTACGACGGTCGTTGTGTCCCCCCCGGGGGTCACAATATTCCTCTTTCGCAATGTTCCGACAAGCCCAGTCAATGGGGAAGCTGGATTCGCTTAACGACCGATGTGTTAAGTGTGACTAACTTAACAACGGCAGCGATTCGCTTCCCAACTGTGGCAAACAAGATCGTTAAATGGGGCAAAACTCACTTAACGGTCTCGCTTAACAACCGAAATTTTGGGCTCCGTTGTGGTCGTAACTTGGAGGGCCATCCGTATTATTACTCTTGCTATTTTTTTAGCTTTTTTTTTTTTAAAGTAATTTTAAAGTATTAAACTTTTGACTTTTAAAAACAAAATAAAGAAAAATACAACAAAACCAGAAACTCATTAAAAACACAGAACAAACATAACATTACATCATATATTATTTTACAGCTTTCTGTAATTGCTGTTTTCTTAGCTTTTAATCTTCCTTTTTTTTTTTCTTTCCTGCTGTCTGTTTTATCTCTGATAGCCTTGGAAGTCAGTTTTTTTTTAAAAAAGAACATTTATTTTCTTGAAAAGGGCATTTAGATTTATGTTTTCAAATGAGCAAACGTGTTTTAGGAAATGCTTGAAGAAGAACAAAAAAAAAGAAAAAGGAAACTTGAAAGTAATTATTCCCACCGAGAAATGAAACCAAGTCAAAACAGGCTGTTTTGGGGCTGAAAAATATATATTATATTCCTGAAAAACAAATAATTTCAAAACATTTCCAGAAGGGATACTATGTCCTTTTAATTCCAGCCAAACCAAAGTATCTCGTGACGATTTGAAGGCTCGTAAAATTATGGTGCCTTCAGAGAATATGTCAGAAGACAATGATTAACCTTTGTCGCCTAAAAATAAAGCCACAAATATCTATCCTAGCTTCTTTTTTTCTTTTTCTTTTAAGCGTGATTTGTAGCCATTCAAAAATACTGCGGAAGGTTTGCGTACACCAGGGAAATAAATTTTCTTCTCGGAGAGGCTAAAGTAATGCAATTGTGAACAGTCCGGAGGAAATGAAAAAAAAAAAAAAAAAAAGAACATTTAATTATCCTTTTTTTCTCGGGTGCAAAACAGCCATCCTTCTTTTTTTAAAAAACAAAAACAAAACAGGACACTGGAAATGTATTTTTTAAAAAAGCAAATGACATTTTTTTTCCGCCTTTTTCTCAAGCTGAATTCTCGCTTTTTCAAGCACTCGGATCAGAGGTGGTATTTTGCCGGTTCGTACTGGTTCGGTACGAACCGGCAAAATACCGGTACCAGTAGCCCTCCTGGATATAATGCCGTCCTATTTAACCATGTTTTTGAGGACGGGCGTATGCACGGAAGACCCCACGTGTGAGCAAAGTGCATGTATGGAAGCCCGGGTGCATACATGGAACAGTGGTGAGTTGTTCCTGGTTTGGTCCGGTTCTATAGAACCGGTAATAAAAACCAATGGGAGACTCCGCCCACCTGCCCCAACGTCATCATGGATGATCTGCGCGCTCCCGTTGCGAACCGGTAGTAAAGGTAAGTGGAATCCACCCCGGCGCGGAAGGAATGCGCACGCACGTACGAATCAAGTGTGCGTGGCGAACCAGTGGTTCAGATCCCAACATAATTTGCACATGCAGTGCTCGCAGCCAAATTAGGCCTGAGACGGTGGATTTGGGACTTCGTGTAGTGGCCCATTAGTGGCCTCTGCGGATTGTAGCTGATTCCGACAGCGAGGAGGCTGGTGTGATGCTGCGCCAGCAGCCTGTGCAGCTGGCACTCGAGTCGGACAGTGAGGAGGCTGGAGAAGATGTGGTGCCAGAAGCGGAGATTCAGCCAGGGCCTTCAGAACCTCCAGAAGCTCCCTTAAGTGAAGAGGACGAAGAGGAAGAGCCTCTTCTCGATGCACGGGCGCGCAGAGCTGCCAAAAGGCAGGAGTGGCTCCTTAGAGGAGGTCTCTTCGAGAGTAAGGCTTGGGGCTAATTGGCCACTCCCTTAGCCTATTTAAGGAGGAACGCCGACTGAAGCAATTTGCAGGAAACAACTTCGTTCACTCTCCTTCGCGTCTTGATCTTAGTTCTCTGCAAATTGCTTCTGGGCTTTCTGCCAACCATAGTAAGATTACGATTATTTATTCTTTGGAGTCTTGTAGGCTGTTAAGAAAGTTAATTAACAGCCTTTATTTGAAAAAGACTGATTTAATTTAGTAAACTAAGGTTTGTTGTGTGCTGAGTTCTTTGGGTCCGTAGCTGGGACAGAACACTTCCCTTCCAGATTTGTGATATGTTGGTTTAAAGAAAAGAAAGAATGAACCAAGTTTTAAAATCAGCTGAATTAGAGGTGTGTCTCAGCGGGGAGGGATTTTTAAGGGAGCCCAGAAGGCACCGCCGTGAAACAGGAGGGAGGGATGGAAGGACGGACGGAAAGATGAACACACAAAGCTGTGTCCGAAGCTTAACACGAGAAAAAGACCCTCTGTGACCCTCTTCTTAGAGCTTCAACCAAAAATGAAAGAGGGAGTTGACTTAATACATTCCGTTTATTGTAAAATCTGCAGCTTCCGGGAACCCACAACAGGGTTGTGTCTCTGTGTAGAGCTCGACTGTCACAAGAGTTGTGTAGGGTCCGGGCCTCCCTTAATTGCCACGCCGACTCAACCACAGAAGTTCCAATTGTCCAACATCCCCAGAAAAGATGAGGAGGTGGCCCGTAAAAGTGATGGAGCTTAAGCCAACTTCTCCAGAACTTCCCATCATGCAGGTAGAGAAGATGGTGTCTTCCTGATCATCATCTCCTGATCTACCCAACCTTAGGACCCTGGGGACCAGATTTGCGGGGTGATGAAGAAGCGAAAGGAAATGGGGCAGGGGAGCAAGAATAGTCCTCTGACGTCCATTGGTGGTGCCCTTAACTCCAAGCCAATAGGTTCTTCGAAGACAGTCTCAGTTGGGTGCCTCAGCTAAGATGTCCTTGAAGGAAGCAGGAGTAAGCGTCTTCTCCATCTTCTCATCATCCTCGGGTACTGCTGACCCTTTCGCCCATCAACCAGTACGTCCGGAGTTTCCCCTTGCCCTGTGAGTAGGAACGAGATGGAGGACAGAAGGTCAAACAGAGTTCAGGAAGAAGGTGCCTCCAGAGCCATCGGCCACCCAGTGACTCAAGAACCCAGATGCAGGGAGGACCTTCAACCCAACACACATCCCCCTCACCTTCATCTCTATGTCTCCTCGGAGGTCCAGTTCGAAGCACCCAAACTCCTCAAGGATGGTTTTGGTGGCCGCCGATAAGTGGATCTTCAATGCTGGAATGACCAGAGGAGGTGCATTAGAACATCTGTACAGAACATCTGGATTTAGAAAGACTGAACTGGAGAAAGGGAGCTGAGATGGAGACTAGGAAGCCTTCCCAGCAAGACTGGGAAGTTGAAGAAGTCCTGAAGGATCACTCTTGTGCTACATGGATGCAACCACGAAGGAGATGGCCTCAGTTGGTTCTTCTCAAGATGTTCTCGCTTCACATGGTCCTTGTAGAAGCAAATTGCTTCAACAGGCTCGGTAGAAATTGTCTTCAACCAAGTAGCCTCAAAGTCTTCTCCTAGGTCAGTTATTCTACCATCTCCTTAACCTCACCTTCTTCGTTCTTCTCCCAAAATCACTTACCTTCACCGTTGGATTCCATGCGTGAAGCCGTGTTGACAGTGTCTCCAAAGAGACAGTAACGAGGCATCTTCAAGCCTACAACTCCTGCGCAGACTGGACCTTGAGGGAGAAAATACGATGGGTCAGCAAGGTCAACGAGATGGCTTCTAACCACTATTCCTTGACCTGATTATAAGGACCGATCTTGAAACTACAATATTCAGATCTAACCAGGAATAATAGGGGAATTTTTTTTTCTTCCTATCTTGGCTTGTGAAGGATCTGGTTCTAAATGTCGCTTTCAGAGGTGAACCGAATGAGAGCTTGAGAGAATTCAAGTGCTGATTCTTCTAGACCATGATTTAGATCTCCGGGGAGCCATCAAACCCAGATTGGTGGCTAGTTCTCCTTTTCGCCTCCCTTCCCTGAGAATCCTAGAACATGTTTTGGAGAACCGCCGTTCAAAGTCACATCCCCAAGGTCTCCTTTGTCAATGCCGGAGAAATCACAACATGCAAACCTGGTTCCCGGTTATTTCATGGTTCAACCTCCATGGTTCGTCAAAAGCTCATCAACATTTGGACCGCTGCAAGAAACTGGGTTAACGTCTTGACCGTATATGTCAGATCTACTGACTTCTGAAGCACCATAATTGCAGGATCTATCTTCCTGTCTCTTACACACTCCTTTCCACACCAACCCGTGTTTGTGATAGACACACAAGAAGCTCCTCACCGCTATGGATGCCAATCCGCAGTTTGAGTTGCTCTTCAGGCCGGTGGTGAATTTTGAAGTTGCGAACGGCTTCCAGGAGGGCCAGGGACATGCGGGAAATCTCGCGGGCGTGCAATCGGCCATTGCGAACCGGTAATCCGGACACCACCATGTAGGCGTCCCCGATTGTCTCCACCTAGACAAAGAACACAGCAACGGTTCTTCTCAGCCTGGGTGGCTTGTAAGGGTTTGTAGACTTCAACTCCCAGAATTCCAGAGTTGTGGGCGTTGAACTCCACGCGTTGGGACTGGGGAATTCTGGGAGTTGAAGTCCGCAATTCTTACATTTATTGGTGAGTACACTAACCAGAAGATAGGATGAGGTTCAACCATCAATACAAAAGAGAGGAAGATGAACAAACAGACAGGCATTATGGATGTGTGGAGATAGGTAGATAGATACTGGTAGATTAGATAGATAGATAGATAGATAGATAGATAGATAGATAGATAGATAGATAGATAGGAGAAATATAGATAGGTGGATAGATAGATAGATGATAGATAGATAGATGATAGATAGATAGATAGATAGATAGATAGATAGATAGATAGATGATAGATAGATAGATAGATAGATAGATAGATAGATAGATAGATAGATAGGATGGAAGGGAGGGAGGGAAGAAACATAGATAAGAGATAAGAGACTGGGTGGATGAATGGATGGATGGGTGGATGGAGATTGTGATTTATAGATAAGGAGAAAAATGGATGGATGGGTAGATGATAGACAGAAAGAGATAGACAGGGAGGGAAGGAAGGAAGGAAGGAAGGAAGGGAGGGAGGGAGGGAGGGAGGGAGGAAACATCTATGATTTATCTCTTATCTGTGATCTTATCTCTTATCTCTTATCTATGATAATAGACAGGATGGATGGATGGATGGATGGATGGATGGATGGATGGAGATTGTGACTGATAGATGAGGAGAAAAATGGATGGGTAGATGATAGACAGAAAGAGATAGACAGGGAGGGAAGGAAGGAAGGAAGGAAGGAAGGAAGGAAGGAAGGAAGGAAGGAAGGAAGGAAAGGAGGGAGAGAGAGAGGGAGGAAACATAGATAAGAGACTGGATGGATGGATGGATGGATGGAGATTGTGACTGATAGATAAGGAGAAAAATGGATCGATGGGTAGATGATAGACAGACGAAGATAGACAGGGAAGGAAGGAAGGAAGGAAAGGAGGGAGAGAGGGAGGGAGGAAACATAGATAAGAGACTAGATGGATGGATGGAGATTGTGGTTGATAGATAAGGAGAAAAATGGATGGATGGGTAGATGTTAGACAGAGATAGACAGGGAAGGAAGGAAAGAAGGGAGGAAGGAAGGAAGGAAGGAAGGAAGGAAGGAAGGAAGGAAGGAAGGAAGGAAAACATAAATAATCGATAAGATAGACAGGATGGATGGAGATTATGATTGATAGGAGAGAGAGAGAGAGAGAGAGAGAGAGAGAGAGAGAGAGAGAGAAATGACAAGACTGTCCTTACCTTGTAGACATCAAAGTTATCAATGATTGCATCAAAACAGGTGTATAAGTCATTCAGCAAAGCCACCACCTGGGAAAATAAAGCAGGAAAAAAAAAACAGAGAGTGACCAACTGGTGGAACAAATCCAGGGGTCTCTTCAAGGGGACGTCATCATCACCTTCCCAAAGGAAGAAACCAGAGGCACCCAAGATTTGCGGGATGGTTTCAAGCCAACTTGAGTCCAGACGGACACTTGACCAGCTTCTGTGAGCCTTCCCTGCCACCCCACCCCACCCCCCCGCGCTTACCTGCATGGGGGTACTCTCTGCCGACAAGGCGGTGAACCCCACAATGTCGCTGAAGTAGATGGTGACGCTGTCGAAGGCCTCCGCCTGCACCGTCTCCCCCCGTTTCAGCTGCTCGGCCACCGAGCTGGATGGGAAAGGGTACAACGTCACACCCACGAGTTAATTTGGACAGGATGAAATCAGAAGGGAGGTAACATCCTGGCTCGGCTGGGGCTGACCGAGGTCCGGCTTCTGGGGACAGGGTTTGGGGGCGTAAGGGGGTAGCGTGGACCAATCGTTGCCCCCCGCCAAGCCACTCTGTCCCTCCGTCTTGGCATCGCTGGGCGTTTCCCCCTCCGTATTCCTCCCCTCCCATTCCAAATGTTGGGAGTTTTTCCACGGCTGGGCGTGAAAAATAAAGGAAGAATGGAGAGAGAGGGTACCTTCCTCGTGAGATGGTTGGCATATACATTTTCTATTTTATTATTTTTTATTTAATAAACAAACATACATATACAGACGTAGACATTTAAACAAACTATACATAAACTAACTATACAGTAAGATCAAGTCATACAGCTTGAATTTTAAAAATAGAGCTACTTCGGTAATTATATATCTATATATCTATGTATATTTGTCCTTCATCATGTATCAATGTTGGCATATACATTTTCATAAAACAAACAAATAAATCTTAATTCATTAATCATCAGAACAACTTGCCTCCAGAAGTTGTAAATGCTCCAACACTGGAAGTTTTTAAAGAAGAGATTGGATAACCATTTGCCTGAAGCGGTTTGTAGGGTTTCCTGCCTAAGCAGGGGGTTGGACTAGAAGACTTCCAAGGTCCCTTCCAACTCTGTTATTCTATTCTATTCTATTCTATTCTATTCTATTCTATTCTATTCTATTCTATTCTATTCTATTCTGTATCTTTTAGGCTTCATTGGGCGAATCAAAGCTGGCAGGCTGAGAAGAAAAGAAGCTTATTCAATCTAAGAACATCTTCCCTTGAACTCTCTTTTCCCCAAAAAAAAACCTCAAAGGAACGGAGGTCTCATCCCACCCACCTCAAACTGAAAATTTGTCCAGCTAAAATATGTCTGTCTTGTTGCAGAGCTCGGTTGCAAAGTGGGAATCAATAGCCCCAACCTCTGTCATGCAAAGATAGACTGCTCCTGTCCAGGAAGGCTCTACTGTGCGATGACAGCTAAGATCGCGGGGAAGAAGCGGACTTACTGAGGTAAAATCTGGTACAGGAGGGCCTCGGCTTTGCGCTTCTCCTCCAGGTAGGCCTGTGTCCGTTCCTCTACCAGTTCTTCCAAATTGTTGGCGTACTGCTCCATCCGCGACAGCAGCGTATCCAAAAGGTTGCAGCTGTTTTCCCTGCCATCGACATTCAGAGACTGAAGCCACCCAGTCTGCTTCCTGGGCCCTTTCCAGCTTTCGTTTGAAAACCAAACTAAGTTCCTAGTCCTCTCTGTTCCAGAATCTGGAAGTTTGGGCCAACTCCACCTCTCGCCTCACCAGATCTCCTCGGATGACTTCTTGATCTTCAAAACCTGCCAGAAAATCCAGCCCAGCCCAGCCCAGCCCAGCCAGTCCTGTCCCCACCCACCCACACACCACGCTCTACCTGTTGAACTTCCGCAACATGCCTTTGATGTGTTGAAAATCCGGCCGCTCCTGTGGGTCCTCAGCCCAGCACCTCTGCATGAGATGGACCACCTCCTCCAGATTGGAGGGCAGATTGGTCGAGGGGCGAAAGGGAGGTTGTTCCCCGCTCGCGACGCGCTTGATAATCTCTGGAAAAGGGCCAAAAAATGGGGGGGGGAAGAAATGTGGGGCGTTAGGAGATGCCTGGGAGGGCGCCCACGAGGAGGAGAAAAAGGATGCAGGGACATTGCCCCATATTTTTTAAAAAAATTGCATGGGTTTTGTCCCCCGCCAGGAATTCCAAAGCAGATGTTGCTTCCTGTTAAAAAACGAGGGCAGATTACATGGACAAATTTTAGATTTCCTGCGAGAAACGAGGCTAGAAACAAGGATAAATTATACAGACAGATTTTAGATTTCCTGCGAGAAACGAGGCTAGAAACAAGGATGAATTATACAGACAGATTTTAGATTTCCTGCGAGAAATGAGGCTAGAAACAAGGATAAATTATACAGACAGATTTTAGATTTCTGGCGAGAAACGAGGCTAGAAACAAGGATAAATTATACAGACAGATTTTAGATTTTCTGCGAGAAACAAGGCTAGAAACAAGGATAAATTATACAGACAAATTTTAGATTTCTTGCGAGAAATAAAGCTAGAAACAAAGATGAATTAAATAGACAGATTTTAGATTTCCTGCGAGAAACGAGGCTAGAAACAAGGATAAATTATATGGACAAATTTTAGATTTCTTGTGAGAAATAAGCCTAGAAACAAGGATAAATTATACAGACAGATTTTAGATTTCTTGCGAGAAATAAAGCTAGAAACAAAGATGAATTAAATAGACAGATTTTAGATTTCCTGCGAGAAACGAGGCTAGAAACAAGGATAAATTATATGGACAAATTTTAGATTTCTTGTGAGAAATAAGCCTAGAAACAAGGATAAATTATACAGACAGATTTTAGATTTCTTGTGAGAAACGAGGCTAGAAACAAAGATGAATTAAATAGACAGATTTTAGATTTCCTGCAAGAAAAGAGACTAGAAACAAGGATGAATTATATGGACAGATTTTCGATTTCCTGCGAGAAACGAGGCTAGAAACAAGGATAAATTATACAGACAAATTTTAGATTTCTTGCGAGAAATAAAGCTAGAAACAAAGATAAATTAAATAAGACAGATTTTAGATTTCCTGTGAGAAACGAGGCTAGAAACAAGGATATACGGACAGATTTTAGATTTCTTGTGAAAAACGAGGACAGATTACATTAATGAGATCAAAATCATCAAATTCCATCCAAGGAAATTGGCTATTTTTTTTTTTCCTTCTCACCTTTGGGACTCAGATCCACCCCTTCCACATAGAAGACGCTGTTGCGTAGGGCAATTTCTTGCAAAATGATGCCAAAGCTGTAGATGTCTCCTTTCTGAGTACCCGGACAGGCATTGGTGCCCAACCTCAAGAGTTCGGGAGCCGTCCAGAGTCTCTCTAAAGAAACGGGGAACTGGGATCAGACGGGGCTAAAGACCTTCCGATCTAGCAGGCAAGAAGGAAGATAATCTACAGGAAGTCCTCGATTTACGAGCACTTGTTAGCGACTGTCCGAAGTCACAACAAAAAGTGACTTACAGCCGGTTGGTCCACATACGGCCATCGCAGCATCCCCACGGGGGTCAAAATTTTGGCCTTTGACAAGCCTTGCGCCCACCGAGGGCAACTCACTGGCAAAGAGGGCGTGTGAATCGTCCGTCTCGGGCGCCTGGCGGAAGCTCTCCAGCCCGTAATCGGTGATCTTCAGCACAAAACGGCTGTCGACCACGCAGTTGGACGACTTCAGGTTGCCGTGGTAGGCGATCACGCTGTGGTGCAGGAAAAGCATCCCCTTGAAGCCGAGAGAAGACGGAGAGGAGCAAGAGAGGAGAGGAGAGGAGAGACCGTCAGGGTGGGCGAGACTCCCCGCTCCATCATCCTGAGCCAAATCCCCAGGTCAGTTCACGAATCCTAGACGACTCCTCCTGCAGTTGTGTTCTTTGGGGGCAAAGCAAGGTTTGAGGGGTCTCCTTGGGTGGTCTCTCAGCTGGGTGGTTTTCTTGCAGACGTTTCATTACCCAACTAAGTAATCGCATCAGCGCTAGTGGGGTTTGCTGCAAGTGCTCCTTCTAGCACTGATGAGGTTACCTAGTTGGGTCAAAAAACGTCTGGAAGAAAACCACCAAGCTCAGAGAGCACCAAGGACCCCTCACTTCAACCCCAAGCTACAAAAATTGCCCTTTAAATCAAGGTTTATTCTCCAGCTGAGTCCCAGATCCAACTTTCAAACTCTCCCAGCCTTTTCCTGGCTGCCATTTTGACTCTTTTGACCGAAAATCCCCACCGCCACCTCACAAACGCCCTTCGGTCCACCTTATTCCCAAACTCCATCCCCCTACAGATCAAACTCTTGACAAAACTGTGGTCCGGCCATTGAAAATATCATTCTTGTCTTAATTTTGGGGTGGGGGGATGTTTCTGGAATTCAGCTGGACATCAGAGGACAGAAGGAGGAATGGTGCGATGGCCTAGAGGTGGAGCTCTCGCCTCACAATCAGGAGGCTGCGAGTTCGATATTAGGTAGAGGCAGATAATTTCTCTCTCTCGGCACACGGAGAATATTATCTGCCGAACAAAACTCCGCACTGGTGACAAGAAAGGCATCCGGCCAGTAAAACACTCTACTAGCTCCATTCAGTTGCCCAGACTCCACCTCGCAAGGGATTATGGGGTCATTCAATGATGTTGATGATGATCAGAGGACAGAAGAAGAGTTGGACGGATGGCTTTCCGTCTTAAGTCTAAAAATCTCTTTTTACTCTTTGCTTACCTTGACGATGTCGTTGGTGAGCGAATAGCGGAACATCCAGTCCAAGGTGATGTTGTCATTCTCCAGGATGTCCTAAACGGATGGGTGGGGGGAGCAACATGGGTTTACAAGTCATTTCAAGGCAGTTCTCCCTTTCCTTTCGACCCATTTCGAGGCAGTCCTCGACTTACGACCATTTTTTTAACATTTTACATTGCTTTCTTTTCCTTTATCTCTAATTTTAGTCTCTACCTCCTTTTGGTATGGTGCAATTCTTCCCTATATATATGTATTTATCCCCATTGCATATGTGTACATATATCTATATCTATATCTATATCTATATCTATATCTATATCTATATCTATATCTATATCTATATCTATATCTATCTATCTATCTATCTATCTATCTATATATATATATATATATATTTGGAAGAGGCAGTTTGCTTATAACTCTCTACTGAAGTTGCTTGGATAGGTAGGTAGGCAGGCAGGCAGGCAGACAGACAGACAGACAGATAGATAGATAGATAGATAGATATGCAGGTAGGTAGGTAGGTCGGTCAGTCGATGCATACATACATAGGTAGATATGCAGATAGGTAGATAGGTAGTTAGGTAGATAGATATATAGATAAATACACAGGTAGGTAGATAATGATAGACAGACAGACAGGTAGATAGATAGATACGCAGGTAGGTACGTAGGTAGATAAGTAGGTAGGTAGGTAAGTAGGTAGATAGGTAGATAAGATAGATAAATAGATTGATAGATCGATAGTTTGATAAAGATAGATAGATAGATAGATAGATAGATAGATAGATAGATAGATAGATTGATAAAGATAAAGATAGATCGATGATAGATAAGATAGATAGATAGATAGATTGATAAAGATAGATAGGTAGATTGATTGATTGATAAAGATAGATAGATAGGTAGATTGATTGATTGATAAAGATAGATAGATAGATAGATAGATAGATAGATAGATAGATAGATAGATCGATAAAGATAGATAAAGATAGATAGATCGATAAAGATAGATAAATAGATAGATAGATCAATCGATAAAGACAGATTGATTGATTGATTGATATAGATTGATCGATTGATAAAGATAGCTAGCTAGATTGATTGATTGATTGATAAAGATAGATAGATCGATAAAGATAGATAGATAGATAGAGATAGAGAGACAGACACACAGACAGATAGATGATATATATTCAGATATATATATTACTTTCCATTGCTTTTTTCCCCGTTTATCTCCTGCACACAGTAAAATTGGAGCCAAACAGAGAAAAAGAGGCTTTTTATGATCCTTCCAGCTTCTGCGTTTGGGCCTGGGGGAGAAAACAATTTAAAAAATCCAATGTTCTCTTTTCTCTGAACCCCCCCCCCCCGAAACCCCCCCACCACCACCCCCGTTAGTTGTGTGTCCTTTTCTCCGTTTGCTTTGTTATTTCTTCTCTGCCTTTCTTTTGCCCAATTTATCTGCAGCAGCCAGCCGGAAACCTCGGCATGTAGAAACCGCTGTTCTTTGACACACAAATGCAAGTCGTCTCACGTGCCATAAATCACCTCTCTGGAATTGGCTTCTTCTCTATCTGGCGGGAGGGGGGAAAAATTGTTGTGTTTTGTTTTGTTTTTTTAAAAAAAAGCTTCCCCCGGGTCCTTTTTTAATTAAAAATTCTCGCCTGCCCACCCCTCTGCCTGCCCGCCCTCGCCTTGGCCCCGTGCCCAGCCGGACTCGAGATGGCACGGCCCATTCCTTGGCAAACGAAAGACTCCGCTGGAGGCTGGCACCTAAATCCAGAGACTAAAATCAGAGATAAAATGGGGGGAAAAAAGCAACATGAAATGCTCCATCATTGGAAGTTTTGACTGGACAGCCATGTGTCTAAAATCATCTTGGGTCAGAATAGAAGACCTCCAAGGCCCCTTCCGTTATTCTACATTCTGAGCAACGGGTCAGAGTAGAAGACCTCCGAGGTCCCTTCCGACTCTGTGATTCTGTTATTATTATTATTATTTTTAATTTGATTTATATGCCGCCCTTTTCCGGAGACTCAGGGCGGCTTACAATGTGCTCAGCAATAGCCTTCATACTTTTGTATATTTATACAAAGTCAGCTTATTGCCCCCACAAACCGGGTCCTCAATTTACCTACCTTAGAAAGGATGGAAGGCTGAGTCAACCTTGAGCCTTGGCGAGGTTCGAACTTACTTTAAATTGCAGACAGCTGGTGTTAAATTATAGCGCCTTGTCTGCAGAGCTATCCAGGCTCTAGTCTTTCAAGCCAGAGAGATAAAACCGCCCTTCCCAAAAATAATTAATAATAATAATAAATTGCTAGAGTCTAGGGTTTTTTTGATGAATTCCTCCTGACCTTTCGTTTACCTCTTTCCTGGAATGAAAATAATTTTTAAAAAGGGCGGACAAGGGAGAGGAGGAAGAGAAAAATGCCAGAAGGTTTCGCCTGGGTCCCTCCCTCCCTTCCCCTCCCTCCCTTCCCCTCCTTTTTCCTTTTTCTCCTTCGCCCTTCCTCTTTTTCTGATCCCCAGCTACCTAGCCTCTCCTGGGGTACCTGCAGGCTCCCCCGAGTGCAATACTCCGTCAAGACGCAGATATTCGGGGGGTCAATGCAGGCGCCAATGAAACGAGTCAGATGCTTGTTCTGGACGTCTCTCATCTGGAGAGGGAGAAGAGGAGGAGGAGGAAGAGGAAGAAGAAGAGGGAAGAGGGTGGGAAAAAAGTCGCTTGGTCTTGGTAGTGTACAAACACACACAAGGGACTTTGCAAATCCCTCTCTGGAACATTGCAAGTCCGGTTAGAACTTAGAACAACTTAACAAACGTATGCCCCGCTAAAAAAAAATGGGGTTTGCACTCTGTACATGGGCAGAGGCCTTCTGCTCAGCCCAACAAGCGAGAAGACGAAGGAAGGAAGACAACGGATTGGAAAGCTCTACCGAAAGGGGGATGTCACTGAATCAAAGAACATGTATCCTACCACCACCACCATCGGATAGTTAGTAGAATCATAAACTCGGAATGGAAGGGACATTAAGGGGTCATCTAGTCCAACCCGCTCTCCTCCTCCTCCTCCGATCGCCAGCCTATTTCTCCAGGGGAGGGCACCGAAGCAAAAGATGCGGATAAATGACCTCTTAGGTCCTCCCATCCACCTTCTCAGCCCCCCCCACCCCCAGATGTCTACAAATGTGGATGGTCGGGAATCGAATTCGAGCCCTACGCCAAGCCTCGAAGGCCAACCTGGGAATCCAAAATGTAAACATTGTGTCTCCAGTGAATCAAATCAAATCTTTATTACAGTCACAGACCAGCATTCGCCGGGTGAAAAAAAGTGAGGCTGTTTGCACGTCGCCTGGAGGAAACCTAGTTTATAAACCCAGCTTTGCATGTCGCCTGGAGGAAATCTAGTTTTCAAACCCAGCTTTGAATGTCGCCTGGAGGGAAATCTAGTTTTCAAACCTAGCTTTTTCCTGGAGGAAACTCAGTTTATAAACCCAGCTTTGCATGTCGCCTGGAGGAAATCTAGTTTTCAAACCCAGCTTTGCATGTCGCCTGGAGGGAAATCTAGTTTTCAAACGTAGCTTTCGCCTGGAGGAAACTCAGTTTATAAACCCAGTTTTACACGTCGCCTGGGGGGAAACCTAGTTCTCAAACCCAGCTTTGCACCTCGCCTGGAGGAAGCTGAGCCCTTTTTCCCTTGGTGTCCAGCTTGTTGGCTTGTTTGTGGCATGCTGGCTTGTTCGTGGCATGTTGGATCCGGAGATGGTTTTGTAGCAGGGTTGCAAGAACGGGTGAACACGTCCCGGGCACCTTCGCCACCGACGCACAGATGGGCTTTGGATGCCCTCCAAGCGACGCCCTTGGCACCCTCCCTCTCGAAGGCCACCGGTCTGACCGGGGAAGGGCTGGACTCCTTCTCCCACACGTCACCGGTGGGCCCCGGGTCACCCCCAAGCCAGCCGGTGCAAGACTCCGCTTCCCCTTCCGCCCGGCTGCTAATCCCCAGCCATTGTGTCTGTCCAGGTCTCATCCTGGCTTATCTCCTTCCTTGCGGACAGCTGACTGAGCAACTCGGCTTCTCCAGCGTAGACACCCCACGGCTCATTAAGGGGGGAGCAGATGGCTATCGGCCTCCTGCTTCCTCGCTAATGAGTCAGGCGCCCTGGTGCAGAGGGGGGGGTCCGGGTGCCAGGCTGCCCCCCCTCCTCTTCGGCCCACTCCCCCCTCCCGGCTCTTTCCTTCCTACTAAGGAGCCGGTTGAGGCTGCCCAGCTGCCTCCTGTATGATCCTTGGGAAGGGAGAGGAGGAAAGGAGGAGAGAAAAAGGGAGAGGGGAAAAAGGAAGGAGGGAAGAAGGAAAGGGGGGAAGGAGGGAGGAAAACTAGAAAGAAGAAGAAGGGAAAAGAAGGAAAGAAAAAGGGAAGGGAAGGGAAAAGAAGAAAGAAGGAAGGAAGAGAGAGAGAGTGATAGAGACAGGAAGGGAGGGAGGGAGGAGCTAGAGAGAGAGAGAGAGGAGATATAGCAATAGAGGAAGGAAGGAGATGGATAGATAGATAGATAGATAGATAGATAGATAGATAGAGGGATGGATGGAGGGATAGATAGAGATAGAGGAGATATAGCAATAGAGACAGGAAGGAAGGAAAAGGTAGATGACAGAAAGATAAATAGAGAAAGAGATAAGGAAGGAACAGGCAGGATAGAAAGATAATTTGAAAAAGAGGGAAAGAGAGAGACAGAGAGACAGAGACAGAGACAGATAGAGACAGAGACAGAGAGAGAGAGAGAAAGAAAGAGACAGAGAGACAGAGACAGACAGAGACAGAAACAGAGAAAGACAGAGAGAGACAGAGTGAGAAAGAGGCAGAGAAAGAGAGAGACAGAATGAGACAGAGAGAAAGACAGAGGGAGACACAGAGAGAGACAGAGAGACAGAGAGAGAGACAGAAAGAGACAGAGAAAGAGAGACAGAGATAGAGAGAGAGAGAGGGAGACAGAGAGACAGAGAGAGAGAGCGGGGAGAGAGACGGCAGGTGGATAGAGAAAAAGAGAGAGAGAAGGAAGAATAAAATATAATTACGTGTTTCAGCTCAAACAAAACATCTCGGGTTAGATCGATGCGCTTCCGGTTCATGTGCTTTACGGCCACAAGGTTCCCCTGGGGAAAAAAAGAGGAGGGTGACCCAGTGTTGGGGAGAAAAGAAGAGACCCTCCCCCCAAGAACCCCCCCCCCCAATGTAGGAGTAGCCCTCAAACCCAGAGCCTTCCCCATTTCTGACAACAACGATCCCAGACGAAGCTTACTTTGTAATAAGCGGTCTTGGCGTAAACCTGGAATTGTCCTTCGGTGGTTAGCAAAGATCCATAATTTGAACCTCTCTACAGAAAAGACGGGAGGGGGGGGAAGCGGTGAGGACAAACCCCTTTTTGCAGGAGACCCTCCCTCAAAAACAAATAATCAAGCTTTTGCTTCTTTCTGAGCTTTTGAGAAGAGATTCCAGCCTCTGAATTTGGGGGGGGGGGAGATTTGATTTGTGGGGCTTTGGCCACAAATCAAACCTGTTTTGCAATCGACAAGGGAAGTGGTGGCCTACCTCAAAGGGGTGGCGTACGCACTGCACCAAGGGAATCCATGTGGAAAAGAGCTATCCAGCCAGGCAGGGGAGGCCCAGTATGGAGTCAAAAAAATCACATTCTAAAAGAAATCTGAAATCCGCAAAGAAAATCCGCGGTCCTATTTGGAGACCGACAAAAGCGGGTACGCACCAGCGAGAGCGTGACTTTGCTCCCCATGCTGCGTAAGTTTTTCTCCAGGTTGCTCGACTGCACGTCCTCCCAGCTGACACGCCAAAATTCGGAAGCCAGCTCCTTTTCCAACTTCATTTTCCTATAACGGCGTGGGGAAAACACACCGAGGCAAAAGGTATGGTTGGCCCATCCCTCAATTTTCTTCCTTTTTTTATTTTGCAAACAGGCAATCCCGCCACCACCAGTTCCGATGGTGAAAAGCAAAACAGCCCTCGCCATTTCCCCCATCGCTACCCAACCCATCTCATAAAATCTTCCCGTTAATTAGCAGCTCGGGACTGGCTTCGTTTTAAATGCATCGCTCAGAATTGGCTTTGCTTTAAACTGCATGAATCAGAATTGGCTTTGTTTTAAATGCTTCACTCGGAATTGACTTGACTTTAAACTGCATTGCTCAGAATTGGCTTTGTTTTAAATGTTTCACTCAGAATTGATTTTACTTTAAAACTGCATTAATCAGAATTGGGTTCATTTTAAAGGCTTCGCTCAGAATTGACTTTCCTTAAAACTGCATTGCTCAGAATTGGCTTCGTTTTAAATGCTTCACTTGGAATTGACTTTAAACTGCATTAATCAGAATTGGCTTCGTTTTCAATGCATCACTCGGAATTGACTTTGATTTAAACTGCATTAATCAGAATTGGCTTCATTTTAAAGGCTTCATTCGGAATTGGCTTTGCTTTAAACTGCATTGCTCAGAATTGGCTTCGTTTTAAATGCTTCACTTGGAATTGACTTTAAACTGCATTAATCAGAATTGGCTTCGTTTTCAATGCATCACTCGGAATTGACTTTGATTTAAACTGCATTAATCAGAATTGGCTTCATTTTAAAGGCTTCATTCGGAATTGGCTTTGCTTTAAACTGCATTGATCAGAATTGATTTTGCTTTAATCTTCATGGCTCAGAATTGGCTTCATTGTAAATGCATTAATCAGAATTGGCTTTGCTTTCAACTGCATCGATCAAAATTGATTTTGCTTTAATCTGCATCGCTCAGAATTGGCTTCGGTTTAAATAGCATCGCTCAGAATTAGCTTTGCATAAACAAACATTGGGGGGAGCCGAGGAAGGCCCATTGGGGATCAACCAGTCATGAACATCCTGCCTGAAAATCAAGTGGATCCCAGACCCGAAGCATAAAAATCGATTTTTCTGCCGGGTGGGATCAACTCTGCAAACTCACCGGTAGGCAAAGAAGGCCGTGACGATGATGCCGAAGAGGAGCAAAGTCATCACAAGCGACAAGATCTCCAGCAAGGAGAAAGAAGCTGGGAGGGAGAAGGAAAAAAAATAAAAATAAAAACAGAGGAAGGAGATTCCTCGGACGAAGCCGATCCCAATTTGGCGGCGTCCGTGATCAACATTTAAACCAATGAAAAACAAACCCCCAAATCTTCTAAACCAGCTCAGTCAAGGTGGTTTAAATCCCACCTGAATATATGCATCTATATTGGATATATTTTGGTGGTCCCTTGCCCCAGTCCACAATTCAAGTGGAAGGGAGTTCCGCAGTCAAGCCCATTTCGGGCATGTTTCTTTCCACGGCACCCCAAAGCTGCACCTTTCTGACAAAGAGGATTGTCATTCTCAAATCCGCAAAAGGGCACGTCTCTCGGTATGGTGTTGCCTGGCCAATGGATCCTTTTCCCGGGGATCATTTCGATCTTTTTGGTGGTCCCGTTGTAATTGGCCACGAGCTGCAGAGAGAGAAAGAGAGACAGAGAGAGAGAGAGAGAGAGAGAGAGACAAAGACAGAGAGAGAGAGAGAGAAACCAGAAGGGAAAAGAGGATTTAAATAGATAGATAGATAGATAGATAGATAGATAGATAGATAGATAGATAGATATAGATATAGATATAGATATAGATATAGATATAGATATAGATATAGATATAGATATAGATATAGATATATTTATATTATTTGGGAGTGGGTAACCTTAACTCAGTGATTTTAAGAGGGATGGATTTCAACTCCCAGAATTCCCCAGCCAGTCATTTGACTGGGGAATTCTGGGAGCTGAAGTCCACCCGTTTTAAAGCATGCTGGCTAGGGAATTCTGGGAGTTGAAGTCCATATTCTTAAAGCATGCTGGCTGGGGGATTCTGGGAGTTGAAGTCCACCCCTCTTAAAGCATGCTAGTTGGGGGATTCTGGGAGTTGAAGTCCATATTCTTAAAGCATGCTGGCTGGGGGATTCTGGGAGTTGAAGTCCACCCATCTTAAAGCATGCTGGCTGGGGGATTCTGGGAGTTGAAGTCCACCCATCTTAAAGCATGCTGGCTGGGGGATTCTGGGAGTTGAAGTCCACCCCTCTTAAAGCATGCTGGCTGGGGGATTCTGGGAGTTGAAGTCCACCCCTCTTAAAGCATGCTGGCTGGGGGATTCTGGGAGTTGAAGTCCACCCCTCTTAAAGCATGCTGGCTAGGGGATTCTGGGAGTTGAAGTCCACCCCTCTTAAAGCATGCTGGCTGGGGGATTCTGGGAGTTGAAGTCCACCCATCTTAAAGCATGCTGGCTGGGGGATTCTGGGAGTTGAAGTCCACCCATCTTAAAGCATGCTGGCTGGAGGATTCTGGGAGTTGAAGTCCACCCTTCTTAAAGCATGCTGGCTGGGGGATTCTGGGAGTTGAAGTTCACCCCTCTTAAAGCATGCTGGCTGGGGGATTCTGGGAGTTGAGGTCCACCCCTCTTAAAGCATGCTGGCTGGGGGACTCTGGGAGTTGAAGTCCACTTCTCTTAAATCATGCTGGCTGGGGGACTCTGGGAGTCGAAGCCCACCCCTCTTAAAGCATGCTGGCTGGGGGATTCTGGGAGTTGAAGTCCACCCATCTTAAAGCATGCTGGCTGGAGGATTCTGGGAGTTGAAGTCCACCCTTCTTAAAGCAGGTTGGCTGGGGGATTCTGGGAGTTGAAAGATTCTTCTAGAACAGCGTAGAAATTTCTTTGATCGGATCCAAATCACGGGTGGGTCTCTACAACTCCAAGCCAAGTTTTTTTTTTTTTTTTCGCCATTCCACTAACCTCAAACTCTCCCCTGGCCGGATCTAAATCCCAGAGGGAGTGATCCATTTCCCGGTCCCCATTCTGGTCGATCCGCATGGCCCCCGTGATTCCTGCAAGGCAGAAGGATTTTTTAAATAAAATAAAATAAAATAACCCCAAACCTTCAAATGTCCGAAATTTCCACCCGCAAGGAGACACTCCCCCCCAGGAGGGTCTTAGGCCTTAAATTAAAACCTTTTAAAACATCTCCATTTTTATTTTATGAGGTAAAATACTGATCGATTTAAGAACGTCAAGCGGCCCAAACGAGAATCACTGTTCTAAGGGGGGAGTTGCACCATCGGCGGAGGGTCAGGCTGGATGACCTCTTGAGGTCCCCTCCTGATGGATTCTAAGCCTGTCTGCCATTGGAGACCCCACCCCAGGGATGTTTCGACCCTTAAATTAGTATCTGCAGGGATACCGACCGTAGAAAGTCCGGTTACGCATTTGGAGTGTGATGGCTGTGCCATTGGCGGGAAAGCCGCCCTGCGCCAACGTCTCGTTTACCGCCTGGGCATAAAGCATCACCCCGTCGTGAAAAGCCCCCGCGATGAAATTTTCCTGGAAAATTTAGAGATTTTTTTCAGGATCCAGGGATGGATAAAGCTGGAGAAGTGGGGAGGATCAAACCCACTGCTTCGAGAGCTAGGCCGGGGGGGGGTGGGCACTGAGTCAGGCGTGCGAAGGATTCGATTCCAAGACCCAAATCCACTCGCGAGGGTGCCAAAGGAGCAATCGCGGCTTTGCGGCCGGCCCCAAGATTGTGCCGGGAAGTCACGACGCGCACCTGGCCCGCTTGCGAACCTGGCTGGGTTCCCTTCTTCGCGCTCCTCTCGAAAGAGATGGATCGCTGGGTGGCCTCATTTCCACGCGGGATGCGCGGCCGAGACAAGGGGAACAAGCCAGCATGGCTTCTTCCACTGATGATGGTTAAACCTGCCTGGAGATTCAACAGCAAGTGGGAACCAGGCTGGAATTCAAGCCTGGCGTTGGGTGCCGAGTTCGAGGATTGCCACTTTTCAGCCCCAAATATGGAAAAAAAATATGGGTTTTTTTTTTCCCCAGGGGGCTGGACTAGAAGACCTCTAAGGTTCCTTCCAAGCCTATTATTCTACGTTTTGCCTCGACTTCGTCTCCTCCTTACCAGTCCGTCTTCCACGGTGAAGTTAAACTGCTCCTGGGAGGTACGTTTGATGTACTGGAGAAACTGACGGTATTCAGGATTTTGGGGTTCGGCGTAAGTGAGGAGCATGACAGCCTGGGGGGGGGTCAAGAAGGACAAAATGACTTTACCCCAATATTGGGGGCGGGAGGCAGATTATCTAGCATCATTAACTTGAGCCCACCAGCCTGTTTCGAGACACTTCCGGGAGATGGACTACAACTCCCATCCTCCCTGCCCGACAGCCGAGCCAGCGGGAGTTTCGAAACCCCAAAAACCTTTGGCCCAACCGCCCGATTCTGAATTTATGTCACTCGGCAACTTTTTTTTTCAAAGCTTTTCCCCCCCCCCACCTCGCCCACCACCATTCAGGTAGACTTCCCCCACCCATGGAGGCTCCGCGGAGCCATTTTGCAGACGAGATCCTCCCTACAATCATAGAGAGCAGGGAAATTAAGAGATATCATCCGATATCCAACCCCCGTTGCCTGGGCCAGAAACCCCTCGCTGTGGGCAGTCCTCAACGTATAACTCTTCAGGTAGACTTCCCTCACCCATGGAGGCTCCACGGAGCCGTGTTTTGCGGATGAGATCCTCCGCCGAATCGTAGAAAGCAAGAAGCTTAGGGAAATCATCCGATCCAACCCCGTTGCCTGGGCCAGAAACCCCTCGCTGTGGGTAGTCCTCGACTTATAACCTTGGTCGTTTAGCGACCAAGAGAGCAAACACAGGATGATAACTTCGTGATGGCCGAGAAAAATCATCCAAATTTAAGACTTTTCCCCCTGGTGGGATCTTATTTTCTTTGAGGTTTTTCTGGGCCTTCGTTTATCGCTGGCAAAAATTCAGCCTGATACACTGCCCCTGAGGCTGGAGGTTCTACGGAACGAGGAACGGAAAAACGACCACGGATCGGCTTTTCCGGGAACGGCCTGCTCCCTTTTTAATCTTTTTTCAGCTTCTCAAACTGCCTCCCCCTACCCCAAAACGATCCCCTTTTTTAAGTTGAAAAGAGCAACTTTTAGCTCAACGGGGGTTTATTAATAGCTGCAACCTGCCGGCTTCAACATCCGGGCAATTTATCTCACTTCCTTCCTTTCTTTCAAACAAGGCCGGAGGAGAGAAAAGCAGGCCGGGCTGGCGATAGGCGAGCCCCTTCCGGTCACTCCGCAACCCCTCGTCCCCGGCCTGGGGGCCTCCTTTCCAAAGCAAGAATCCGAATTCAAGACCCCCGCTCAATTGCATCAAAGATTTCTTGCAGGGTTTTTTTGGGGGGGGGTTGGGGGTGGGAGCTCCAGAATCTTTAGAATAGAATTGAGCTGGAAGGGATCTTGGAGGTCTTCTAGTCCAGCCCCCTGGTAAAGCAGCAGAATTTAGAGCGTTGAAGACAAATGGATGTGCAGTCTCTTCTTGACAACCTCTAGTGATGGAAAGAAGGAAAGGAAAGGAAAGGAAAGGAAAGGAAAGGAAAGGAAAGGAAAGGAAAGGAAAGGAAAGGAAAGAAGGAAAGGAAAGGAAAGGAAAGAAGAAAAAGAAAGGAAAGAAGAAAAAGAAAGGAAAGGAAAGGAAAAGAAAGGAAAGGAAAGAAGGAAAAGAAAGGAAAGGAAAGAAGAAAAAGAAAGGAAAGGAAAGAAGAAAGGAAAGGAAAGAAGGAAAGAAGAAAAAGGAAAGGAAAGAAGAAAGGAAAGGAAAGGAAAGAAGAAAAAGAAAGGAAAGGAAAGAAGAAAGGAAAGAAGGAAAGAAAGGAAAGGAAAGGAAAGGAGAAAAGGAAAGAAGAAAAAGGAAAGGAAAGAAGAAAAAGAAAGGAAAGGAAAGAAGGAAAGGAAAGAAGAAAAAGAAAGGAAAGGGGAAAAAAGGAAAGGAAAGAAGGAAAGGAAAGAAGAAAAAGAAAGGAAAGGAAAGAAAGGAAAGGAAAGGAGGAAAGGAAAGAAAGGAAAGAAGGAAAGGAAAGAAGAAAAAGGAAAGGAAAGAAGGAAAGGAGAATAACAGAATAAAAGTGATGGAAGGGACCATGGAGATCTTCTAGTCCAGCCCGCTGCTCAGGCAGGAGTCCGGCCTCTACCCTTTTAGATAAGGGACCGTCCCGTCTCTTCTTAAACACATGAAGTGGGGGAACCCTCAACTTTAGCCTCCCCCTCCCCTCCCTGAGCTATTTTTGCCCCCCCCCCCCACCCTTCCCCAAGGGGCCCTTAGCTAGTCCTCGGTCGTAAAACGGGTCGTAAAACTCCCTTCCCAAACGTCTCAGTGAACAACCGAAAATTCAGGGGTTCCATTTGCGGTCGTAAATCGAGGACTACCTGCCCCACGGACCGCGAAAGGAGCCGAAAGGGATGCCCTAACCTGGTTACCAACAACCCCCGAATCTAACCCAAAGTTTTGGCTTGTTCAAAACTCAACCCCTGGCCGGCACCAAAATTACGCCTGGGAACGAAATTCTCCGTCTCCCGGCGCATTCGGACACGCGGTCCTTCTGACCCCGGATGGGGTCAAGGAAGCTTGCCTGCCCCGCACTCACCTTGTAGGCCTCGCGGGCCGCCCCGTCGTTCCCATCTCCGCGTCGCCAAGGAAGTGTCCCGTCGGGAAATCGGGAGCTCCGGAGGGTGGTACCGAAGAGATCGATGTAGAAGAAGGCGTATTCGCCGGCGGTCAGGCCTTCGCGGTGCGCCTGGAGCATCAGCCCGCGGAAGATGTCGGGCGCGCAACAGACGTACACAACTGCGGAGGAAGCAGCACAACGACTCACACACCGGCACAAGGGGAGACCCCGGGATGGAAGAGCCAAGGGGCTGGACGGTGGGGGGAGGATGCTTTCCCCGCCACCCCCCACCCACCCCCAATGGTGTCAGAGATCGGACGACAAAGCCCATCGTCCCCAGCCCTTCCAGTATGTCATGAAAGAGTTGGGAGGTTTGGATCGGATCTGGTTTCGGGACTCCCTGCCCAGTTCACAATCTTTGGTCCCTGCTCTGTCAGCTGTAAAAAAAAGATAGATGATAGATAGATAGATAGATAGATAGATAGATAGATAGATAGATAGATAGATAGATGAGAGAGAGATGAGAGAGAGAGAGATGATAGATAGATAGATAGATAGATAGATAGATAGATAGATAGATGAGAGAGATATAGACAGACAGATAGAGAGATGAGAGAGAGATGAGAGAGAGAGACAGAGATGATAGATAGAGATAGATAGTTGATAAGATAGTTGATAGATAGATGATAGATAGATAGATGGATGTGAGATGAGAGAGAGACAGAGATGATAGATAGAGAGAGATAGAGATAGATAGTTGATAGATAGATAGATAGATAGACAGAGAGATAATAGATAGATAGATGATAGATAGATAGATAGATAGATAGATAGATAGATAGATAGATAGATAGATAGATGAGAGATGAGAAAGAGATGAGAGAGAGAGACAGAGATGATAGATAGATAGAGATAGATAGTTGATAGATAGATGACAGAGAGATGAGAGAGAGATGAGAGACAGAGAGATGATAGATATAGATAGTTGATAGATAGATAGATGAGAGAGAGATGAGAGAGAGAGACAGAGATGATAGATAGAGATAGATAGAGATAGATAGTTGATAGATGATAGATAGATAGATAGATAGATGACAGAGAGATGAGAGAGAGAGACAGAGATGATAGATAGAGATAGATAGAGATAGATAGTTGATAGATAGATGAGAGAGAGGATAGATGATAGATAGATAGATAGATAGATAGATAGATAGATAGATAGATAGATAGATAATAGATGGATGGAGACAGACAGACACTTAGACAAAGACGGATAAATGCATAGATGATAGAGTTTGATAGAGATGGAGGGACAGAAAGACCCTCTTTTCTCCTTTCCACCTTCCTCCTTTCCTCCTTCCTCCTTTCCTCTTTCCTCTTTTCTCCTTTCTCCTTTCGTTCTCCTTTCCCTCGGCTCGTCAGCTTTGACAAATACCTCTGGATGACTCTTTGCAAGGAAGCAGCCAATGCTTCCAGCCGAGCTGCCGGGCACGATAAAAACCTAGCAACCTGCCCTCCTCGCCCGGGCAGAGCCTGACCCCCTGCTTGGCAAAACCCTGGGCAGCAAAAAGAAAAAAATTCAGCTGGGGCGGAGGAGGAAGAAAACGGTGCCAAAAAGGACATTCGAACGAGCTCCGTTTTGCTTCGACAAGCAAGGTTACTGCTGCGAGTCCAAAAAAAAGAAAAGAAACCCCACCCCAAAATGAAATTAAATTCCCTTTTTTTCTGCAAAATGAATCCCTCGCCTTTCCCCAGGGGTAGCTTTCACCCTGGAGACCCGGGAAGAAACCACCATTAAGGGTTTGTCCACCGCTTACTCCTTGTTTAGGCCAGCGGAAAAGTAGCCTTTTTCATCTTACAAAAATAACCACGATTCGGAGTTTGTGGGAGTGGGAACCAGTCTGAGCTCTCTGAAGCTACTGGAGTTTAATGAAACGGACCCCAAGAAGGAACCAGGGGGGGGGGGGCTCAAAGCTTCTTTGGACAATGTCCAATTTTCCTCCGGAACTCCCTGCCACAAGATCCCCTTGGGAGGAAGAATCTCCGCTCTCTCTCTCTCTCTCGAATGCAGAAGCTTCCACAACCACGAGCATCGGATGCATCTGAGGCTGGCACCCCCAGACGTAACCAACTAACCATGATTGGGGACCATGTTGGTTTGATGCATCCTTGCAAGCCCGGGACTGCTCCCAACCCCTGCTGGCATTGCTACCGTTCACATAAAGAGAGGAAAAGGTGCCAGCCCAGGTGGGCATCCCTTTATACCCATTGCACACCGGGCAAAAGGAGGGAGGCTGGACTTTCGCTCTTTTGCAGTCGCTCGCTGGGCCTCGGGCCGAGAGACATCCTGTTATTTTCCTGCCGAGCGTCCTTCCCGCCACCGGCAACCAAGGTCAAGGGACACGCTCTGTCCCCCGGGTGGGGTCCCAGCACACGCCAGCAGCCCCCTGCCCGAGCCAGCTTTTTCCTGTTTTGCTGACTTGCAAGAGAGGGGGAAAGCAATTTTCAGCCCTTCTCCCAACCTGCGTTGGGGGCTCAGCTATTTCCAAGCAGGGCTGCCCATTCCAAGCCTTTCACACGCTACAATCCCTTGAGAGAGAGAGAGAGAGAGAGAGGTGAGAGAGAGATAAAGATGATTGAGAGAGAGAGAGAGATGAGAGAGTGAGAGATGAGAGAGAGAGATGAGAGATAGATATGAGAGAGACAGACAGACGAGAGACTGATCGACAGATAGATAGATATGAGAGAGATAGACAGATATGAGAGAGAGAAAGAGAGAGATGAGAGAGAGATAGGCAGATAGATATGAGAGAGATGATAGAGATATATGAGAGACAGACAGATATGAGAGAGAGAGATGAGAGAAACAGACCAACAGAGAGAGATGAGAGAGAGAGAGAGAGAGATGAGAGATGATAAATAGAGAGGAGAGAGGAGAGAGAGACAGAGATGAGAGAGAGATATGAGAGACAGACAGATATGAGAGAGAGAGATGAGAGATACAGACCAACAGAGAGAGATGAGAGAGATAGACAGACAGAGAGAGAGAGATGAGAAAGATGATAAATAGAGAGAGGGGGGGAAAGAGGAGAGACAGATAGAGATGAGAGAGATATATGAGAGACAGACAGATATGAGAGAGAGAGAGATGAGAGATACAGACCAACAGAGAGAGATGAGAGAAATAGACAGATAGATATGAGAGATGATAGAGAGAGATGAGAAAGAGATGATAAATAGAGAGGAGAGAGAGACAGATAGAGAGATGATAGAGATATATGAGAGACAGACAGATATGAGAGAGAGAGAGATGAGAGATACAGACCAACAGAGAGAGATGAGAGAGATAGACAGATAGATATGAGAGATGATAGAGAGAGATGATAAATAGATAAATTGATAGATGAGAGAGAGAGATGATAGACAGACAGATGAGAAAGAGAGAGAGGAGAGAGAGATGATAGACAAATAGATATGAGATGATAGAGATATATGAGAGACAGATATGAGAGAGAGAGAGAGAGAGATGAGAGATACAGACCGACAGATAGATATGAGAGAGAGACACGAGAGAGTTATTATTATTGTTATTATTATAGTTATATTATTATGTTATTGTCCATCCTTGGAAATCCGGAAACGGAGGCTACGTAACTCGGTCAGGAAACCGAGGCGAGAAGTCCTCGGCCAGGACCTCTCGCCTTGAATCGAACAGGGATGGGACAGATGACCTCAAAGGAGCCTCCCTTCCTTAAGATCCTGCTAGCAAACAATCCGTTATCGGGGAAGCTTTTAAAATCAGCAGGAAACAGCCGAAAGCGAAGGGCAGGAGTTGGAGAACGGGAGGGGACCTTTGGCTACGCAGGGACATGCCTGCCAGCGCACACAAACACAATTCTCTCCCACACACACACACACACACACAATTGTGCAACGGTGCAAGGAAGCCAGAATTCCTCAATTGGGGAACCGCCTTTGCGAGCAAGCTGCCCTCGGCTCAGGTAACCTGTGCAGAAGTCCAAATGGACAGGTTAACATACAGAGTCCGGATTCAGCTGCAAAATTGATTTTTTTTTGTTTTAAAGTCGATTTTTCTCCCCCAAAAAGAGATATATTTCTTTTTGAAATGGCCTGGCCTAAATCTTCTCCCCTTTTGAAATGTAAATTTTAATTTGTTTTTAAATTATGGGGGTATTTTTAAATTTGTTCAGCCAAATTATTTAATTCGTTTTTATTCTATTTTAAATTTTTGTATTTATGTGTTTTATTCTGTGGCTGTTCACCGCCCTGAGTCCTTCGGGAGTAGGGCGGTATAGAAATTTAATAAAATAAAATAAATAAATGAAATAAGTTTTCAGTTCTCAGCTGGGATGATTCCCCATCCCAAGGCCTTCCCGGAGTCTTCGGATCGACCCGTGCAGATGGAGAGACCGTATATATACACGCCTCGGGGTCCAATTCTGACAAGGGCTGATAAATTGATTTATATTTATTTCCTGACTTTCCCCTGCCAGGAGGATCAACCGGCCAGCTGTTCGGGCTGCGAGGGAGGATATCGGAATGGCAATATATCTATTTTGCAAGACAAAAAATAAGTAAAAACTCAGCGTAACGGCGGAGCTCTGGATATTAATTCCTCGAGTTAAGATTTACGGGTTTTGCAAGCTCCTTTTTTGGGGAGGGGGCCTTGGAACATCTGGGAACATTCCTGAGAAAAGAAGCCAGATCCTGAAATAACAACTTTGCAGATGACAACGCAACTCACCCCAGGCGAAAGAGAGGAAGTTTGAGGAGTTTGAGGGGATGATGCGTGCCACGGGAAATTTAGCTGGCCCGCATGGATTTTTTAGCTCAGTCCTCCCTGATACAGGTACTCCTCGACTTACAGCCACAATAGAGACCAGAATTTTTGTTGCTAAGCGAGTCGTTCCAAATTTGCATCGCTAAGCGAGGAGATTGTTAAGCGAGTCGCACAACATCCATCGGCTCCGTGGTGAACAGAAGCTTTCTGGCCATGCTCAGAGGCAACTCTTTGGACCCTCCCTCCCGAGCTTGGAAAACAGGCTCGTGGGCCCAAGGAAGACCCCGAAGGCGGGACCTCCGAGGTCCCACCTGACAGAGCTGACCTTCTGCAGGACAAGGAGTTCCTTCTCTAGATGCCAACCAAACTTCGGCAAGAATCCCTCCGAGAACCCACCAAGTGCTTTCCCTGCTCCCCAGCCCCCTTAAAAGAGAAGAGAAGGGTTGTCCCCATTGCTCCTCCTCCTCCTCCTTCTTCTTCCCAAGGTCAACAACGGAAGGATGCCCCAAAGTCGGCGGGGAACTTACTCCGAGCTTTCTCCTTGATCTCCTGGATGAGGTCGGTGTAATTGGTGTCCATGAACGTGACGTCTTTGATCGTCATGTTGTGGAAGGATGGCAGTTGGAGGTAGAGACCCTCGACGGCGAAGTAACACGGACGGTCGTCCTTATTGTTCTCCCAGTAGAGCAACATAGCCCGGCTGCTCCAGTTGAAATGCTGGCTGAGGCTGACTCCGAACTCGCCCAGCTTGCTGTGGCTGGCTCCCGTGCGGGTCACCAAGGCATACTGGTCTTCTTTGAGGTTGAAGCCGACGGCCTCGGCCGCCGCCGTCACCACGGGCAGGCCCCAATGTCTGGCGTAGCGGGCCACGGGCGCCGTGGTGTAGACGCAGCCCGGTCCCACGAAGACGTGAGGGGGGTTGTCGGCCATCTTCAGATCCACGGCAGCGAGCGGGGCCGTAATGTCCGAACAAATCCCTTGACTGTCTTCGCTGCTGGAGAAAACCAGCTGCACCGTGTAGCCCGGCAAGAGGTCAGGCTGGGCGTTCACCTTCTGGATGGCCAGCTCGATGGCCGGGCCGACCCGTGGCCAGGCCCACGGGTAGGTGGTGTTGTGGTGTGGCAGGATGACAGCCAGGATGAGGTTGGCGCCGTCGGCCCGATCCCACTGAGTCAAGACGGCCAGCAGCGCCCACGCCAGCATCACACCCTCCATGGGGCACCAACTGTGCCCCTGCGGCCCACCCACACTCCTTCCTTTATCTGACTCTAGAGACCTCCCCAGATTCCTAGTTCTTGCAAGGGGTACAGAGAGAGACCCCCAACTCTTTAATTCCTCCCCTTCCCCAAATTCCTTCCTAGGCAACGACCCACCGAGCGGTGGCATGCAGCCGGCGGGGTTCACACACAAGCTGGGCACCCCATGTTTATCCAGAGCCGCTGTCCAAACTTGCCCACTCCCCTGCTTTGGGGGTAGGACCCCCCCCCCCTACTCACTCCCCTCCTGGATCTGCCTCTCTGGCAAAGGCAGGGATCACTCCCAAGTTGCTTTCTCCAGCCGCCCAGCTCTCTGGCGGGCACGCCTGGCGTCTCCTGGGGTCCCCAGCCCAGCAAATCCTGCGGTGCCCGCCTCTCCTTCCTTCCCGAAGCTCAGACGGGGCAGGAATGAGTGAAACCTCCAGATTGTGGGAGTCTTTTTTTTCCCTTTTCCCTCCTCCTGGTTGAACAGAGCAAAGGGCTTCGCTATCACCAGCCAAGCAGCTTAAGCTTAACCCCTTCCTGCCCAGGCAGCCCCTCCTCCTCCTCCTCCTCCCCACCCTGGCAGGGAAAAAAGGGGGTAATTTGTGGGCAAGGCTTATCCCCAGATAACATCTACCTCCCCCCCACTTTAAAAAAAACAAAACCCTAAATTAAGTTCAGTTTCTTTCCTCTGCAATCACGGGCACGGATTAAAAACTCATTTTGCGGCTCTTTGGGAAGAGCCATGGCACAGCGCCCGGCGAAAGGTTTCCCAGGTACCAAGAGGGTTCTAACTTTTTTGGGGGGGAGGGGAAACAATGTTAATTCCTTCCTCGCCCCTCGTCCTCCCCCCCCACCCCCCAATTCATTTTGTTTGCAAGCAACTTGGCTTTTTTGGAAAAAAAAAAGCAATGTTAAGGTTACCGAGGCAATGAATTGATTCATTCTGTGACAGGCCCCCATTTTCAAAGCTATCGGTTGCAAAAAAATAGATAGATGGATAGATATGAGGGAGAGAGAGAGAGAGAGAGAGAGAGAGAGAGAGAGAGATGGAGGGGGGAGAGAGAGAGAGAGATGGAGGGGAGAGAGAGAGAAAGAGAGAGAGAGAGAGAGATTGAACAGAACAGAATAACAAAAGTTGGAAGGGACCTTGTAGGTCATTTAGTCCAACCCCCCATCATAGTTGATAAATGATAGATGATAGATAAATGATGATAGGTAGACAGCCAGAGAGAGAGAGATATAGACGATAGATGATAAATAAATGATGATAGATGATAGATTGATAGATAAATGATGATAGATAGAAAATAGGTGGGTGGATGGATAGATAGATGAGATAGAAAGATATGCAGACAGATAGATGATTGATAGATAGGTAGATAGAAAGATATACAGACAGATAGATGATAGATAGATAGATAGATAGATAGATAGATAGATAGATTTCGTGTGTGAGAAGATATAGATAGATTGACAGATGACAGATAGATGATAGATAAAAAGAGAGGGGTGACAGAGGATTGGTGGCTGGACGGCTAGATGGATAGATAGATGAGATAGAAAGATATGCAGACAGATAGATGATTGATAGATAGGTAGATAGAAAGATATACAGACAGATAGATGATAGATAGATAGATAGATAGATAGATAGATAGATAGATAGATAGATAGATAGATAGATAGATTTTGTGTGTGAGAGAAGATATAGATAGATTGACAGATGACAGATAGATGATAGATAAAAAGAGAGGGGGTGACAGAGGATTGGTGGCTGGACGGATAGATAGATAGATAGATAAAGACAGAGATGAAGAAAAGAGAGATAGTGTGACACAGAGAGATGATAGGTAGGTAGGTAGGTAGATAGATAGATGATAGATAGATGTAATTGATAATATAAATGAGAAAATATAATAGAGATGATAGATGATAGATAGATAGATAGATAGATAGATAGATAGATAGATAGATAGATAATAGAGATGAAGAAAAGAGATAGTGTGACACAGAGAGATGATAGATAGATAGATAGATAGATAGATAGATAGATAGATAGATAGATAAGACAGACAGACAAACCAAACAGGCAGAAACGTATCCCAAGACTTTCACATATCTTGAAATTTTAAAAACGGCATTTTATTCCAGAATGTTCTTCCTTCACAGAGATGGATGGATGACAATTTTCCATTTCCGGAGACGTTTGAAGACTCTTGCCAGCTACTTCTTCCAGAGTGTTGAAACCGGTTTTCCTTCCCCTTGCAGAAAGGGCGGACTAGATGCCCTTTAAAAGGTTTCCTTCCCACTTGATACAATTCTCTAAAGCATTTTTTTTCCCCCGGTTTGTCTGTTTGTTTGTTTGTTTGTTGGGTTTCCACATTCTCTCATAAAAAGCTACAGGCAGGAAATTGATTTTTCTCTTCCTCTGCAACCAACGTGGAAACGAAGGCGATAAAATCCTCAGCCAGCAGGTTAATTTAAGTAGGTTTCTTTTCTTTTTTTAAGAGTTTGCTCGTATTGGGGATTATGGTTGATCATTAATCCAGCATCCTGCTGAGTTTTTTTTTTTCTGTTTTTGTTTTTAACGAGACTTCTTTGAAAAGGTAAAAAAAGAATCGAAGCACCAAAGCAGATTCATTTTTTCCCCCAGGATTTTAAAGGCTTCCCAAATTGGACCAACGCTTATTCTGCAAGGGAAGCTTTGCATCATTTTAATTCCTGCAGGCCGCTTACAAGCGCAGGTCGTTTAGTGACCATTCACAATTACAACGGAACTGGAAAAAAAAAAGAGTGGTGGGGTGGCCTAGGGGTGGAGCCTCTCACCTCACAACCAGGAGGCTGTGAGTTCGATCCTAGTCAGAGGCTCCTATTTCTCTCTCTGGGCACAATGAGAATATATTTGCCGAACAAAACTCTGCCCTGGCGTCGGGAAAGGCATCCGGCCATTAAAACACTCAGCTCCATTCAGTCGCCCAGACTCCACCCCGCAAGGGATTATGGGGGTCGTTAAAAGAAGAGGAGGCTGCTTACAAGCACAGTTTGTTTAGCGACCGTTCAAAATTACCACAGCGGTGAAAAAAAAGGACCGTTTTTCAAACTTACGACCGTTGCAGCCTCCCCGGGGCCCCCCAACCCCAAATTCGGACCCTTGCAACCGACTCATATTCATATTTCTCCCAGGGGAGAAGTCACACAATCCTCTTTTGCAACCTTCTGACCAGCCAAGTCAACGGGGAGGGGGGAGCCAGATTCACTTAATGACGGCCTTACTAACTTAACCCCTGCAGGGATTCGCTTAACAACGGTGGCAAAGAAGGTTGTAAAACGGAGCGAAATTCACTTGGCAAAAGTCCCCACTTAGCAACAGAAATTCTGGGCTCAATTGTGGCAGTAAATTGAGGATTACCTGCACCCCATAAGTTTTTCCACCTTATTTTGCCATAAATCTTCACTTCAAATTTCAGCTGCAGCTCAAATGGGATTCTAAGTACCCTTAGTCAGAAATGAAGGTAATGAATAATTTACTTCTGAGTAAATACGCACAGCAGCCTCCGGGGCACTTCCATGGACTCAGATGGGTGGCAGATGCATTTCCCAAGAGTTGCCACTTGTTCCAAGCAAACATGTCCAATTTTAGTTTTTTTTTAAACGCCACAAACTCCTGCAAGGACCAAGTTGCAATAAGGGAATTTAGGAATTCTCTGTTGGTGTTTTGCGGAGGGATTGATTAATCCTATCAGGTACATCACATTTAAACCACCGGTTCTTAACTTTGATGCTTTGAAGATGTTTTGGACTTTAACTCTCGGAATTCCCTAGCCAGAATTTTGGGAGTTGAAGTCCATCCGTGCTGGCTGGGGAATTCTGGGAGCTGAAGTTCCTTCACATTGCCAAGACTGAAAAACCCTGATTTCATGCTATCAGAAGCCATCCGCCCTCGTTGGATACTAGATGAGGGGTAAATAAATTTAATAAATAAATAAGTTGGTAGGTGGGTAGGTGATAGATAGGTATGATAGACAGATAAGATAGAAGATGGATGGTTGGGTGAGATAGATGGATAAATCGATAAATAGTGTGGCGGAGACAGACAGATGACAAGGAAAATTAGGTAGATTGATTATAGAGATAGACAGACACAGATAGATGATAGATATAAAGATAGAAGAAAGATGGGTGAGTAGATAGATAAAAAGATGGATAGAAATAGTTGGATAGATGATAGAAATATAGATGGATAGATAGATGATAGATGATAGATAGATAGATGATAGATAGATAGATAGATAGATAGATGAATAGATAGATGAGAGAGAGAAATATAGATAGGTGGATAGACAGGAAGATAGATAGATAGATGATAGATACATAGATAATAGTTAGTTAGTTAGTTAGTTAGTTAGTTAGTTAGTTAGTTAGATAAGAGAGAGAAATATAGGTTGATAGATAGATGATAGATAGATAGAGAGATGATAGATATAGTTAGTTAGATAGATAGATAGATAGATAGGAGAGAGAAATATAGATAGGTGGATAGATAGATAGATAGATAGATAGATAGATAGATAGATGATAGATAGATAGATAGATAGATAGATAGATAGATAGATAGATGAGAGAGAGAAATATAGATAGGTGGATAGATAGGAATATAGATAGATGAGAGAGAGAGAGAGAGAAATATAGCTAGCTAGATGGATGGATGGATAGATGAATGGATGTATAGGTAGGAATATAGAAATATAGATAGGGAGATGGTAGACAAGATTGACAGATAAGAGAGACAGATAAGAGAGAAGCAAGGAGAGGCTGCAGGTTTAGCTAGCAAAGACAAATTTTCCATTTGGGCATCCAGTTTCTGCAAAACTGCCAAATAAATCCTCCTAAAACAAGTTTTCCCAGAGTTTTGACAGGGAAAATCTAGGTGCTATATTTTCCCTGTCAAAACCATGTTTTAGGAGGATTTATTTGGCATTTCTTTGGCCCAATTTAGGGAAGGGGGAATCATCCATCCCAGCCACAGTTCATCCTGCCATGCATAGCAAAAGGTGGGAGCAAATCAGAAGGGGGTTAAAAGAGACGATTGGAAGGACAAGCGCGCCCTCTCCCGGCCGGCCTTTGGCTCTGCAACTAATTTTAACCCAGAGGGAGGAAAAAAATTAAATTAAATTAAACAGGAATTGGGTTTTTTTAGATCAGGGATCCAGGCACCAACAGGCGATCCTGCAAATAGAAGCAGCCCATCTTGAATGGATCAAGTGAGCCAGCTTCTGGATTCAGATGGATTCTTCCTCCAGCTATTATAGAAAGCAGAGTTTTCTTTTTTTAAAAGAAGAAAAAATCAATAATATAAACCAGGATTCTGCACAATTAAATTACCAGATAACACACACACACACACAAATCAGCTTTTAAATTCTTTATTTACCCATTGAATTGCATACCATATAATGCAATGTAGAGGGAAAACTAAAAAAATTTAAAATTTAAAATTAAAAAAAAAGAACCCCAGATAGGGGAGGAAAAAGGCAGAGCTGGTGGAAAGACCCAAGAAAACAAACCCAGATGCAGAAGGGGTGGGGGGAAAAGGAAAGGGATCCCCGTTTTTTTTTAAAAAAAGAAGGGAAAATTTTGGGGATGCAGTTTTCCCAGTCTGGCTGTATCAATCATCTTTAGGGATGCCCAGAATGCAAAAGTTAAAGCCTTAAACGCAGGAATAATAAGCCAAGCGTCCAACTGAAGGACTAAAAAAAAATGTGCATCGGGTTTTCTGAGTTTATCTTAAATTATTTTGGACAATTTAAGGGGGGGAAGGGAAAAAAATTAAGGTTAGCAGAGGATGGTTTCGATCCATCGACCTCTGGGTTATGGGCCCAGCACGCTTCCGCTGCGCCACTCTGCTTCTTGGAAAACCTGCTCTCTTTCGACCGACTATGAAGAACCGAGGCACATGCGCACTGAACATTTTCAAACGCTGAATGGAGTCTTGTTATAAAAAGTACAGGTTTCCCGCCCTGCGCATGCGTCAACTGTCGGAATCTCTCGCCCACAATTCTCTTTGGGATTGGTTAACCGCCTTCCCGCTCGCCGCCTTCCCATTGGCTACATTTTCCCTTTGTTGGGGCAAGCGGCGTTCATCGGAGACAGACAGATAGAAAGACCAATAGCTTTCAAGAGAAGGGCGTTGGGTTAAAAAAACCTGCCCCGATTGGCTAAAACGGGCGAGGGGCCAGAGCAACCAATAACGAGCCCGCTTACTCAGCCGCGCGGCCAATCGCGGCGCGGCTTGTTGCGAAGTGGGCGAAGCGGCGAGTGCCGGAGCGGAGCCGGGGTGGCTTTTCTTTCAGATTCCTCGCTCGCTTTTTTTTCGTCCCCTTTTTTTCCGAGCGCGGCTCGCCGGGAATCGCTTTCCCCGCCTCAGCCCGGAGCGGAGACGGTTCTTTCCTCTGACGGGACAGACATGAGGTAAAGCCAGAGGGGGGAGGGGGGGAAATCGAGGCCTTCCATCCTCTGAGGGGAGAAAAAAAAAAAAAAGCACGTGAAAGGACTACAACTCCCATCGTCCCCAACCCCCACCCCCCGGGTAACTTTCGGTTGGGGAAGGCTTGCCCTCCCCGGTTGCCTGGGCTTCGGCGCCTTGGAACTACAACTCCCATCGTCCCCGAGAGATGGGAGTTGTAGTCCCGGATTGTGGGGGAGTGGGGGTGGAGAGCAGGAAAGTAGAGCCTCCAAAAACAGCAGCAGTCTATCTGCGGAAGGGGGGAGGGGGGGAGCCAGGAGAGGCGGGTTTTTTTTCGAAGCTTTGAATGGTGGTTTGTGCTCTTCGGGTTCATAAAAATAAGTGGATGATGATAATAATAATAATAATAATAATAATAATAATAATAATAATAATAATAATAATAATAGCAGCAATAATAGCAATAATAATAGCAATAATGATGTTAATATAACATAACGTTGCTGTATTGCTATAACAATAATAACCTATCATTGAGAGTGATAATAGTAATAACAAAATTATAATGATGATGATGATGATACTTATTCTAATAATTCTGGATTCCCAAAATGATAATCTTATTAATAGTGATAATGACAATTAATAACAATATAATTATTATTATTATAATTCTGGATTCCCCAAAATGATAATCCATCATTAATAGTGATGGAAATGATAATGATACTTATGATTGTAATTCTGGATTCCCAAAATGATTATCATTAATAGTGATAAATAATGATAATACTTACGACTATAAGTCTGGATTCCCAAAATGATAATCTATCGATAATGATAATACTTATGATTATAATTCTACATTCCCAAAATGATTATCTTTAATAGTGATGATAATATGATTATAATTCTGGATTCCCAAAATGATTATCTTTAATAGTGATGATATTATAATTTTAGATTCCCAAAATGATAGTCTATTGTTAATGATAATGACAATAATAATAATGATACTTATGATTATGATTATAATTCTGGATTCCCAAAGTGATTTATCATTAATAGTGATAATGACAATAATAATACTTATGATTATGAGTATAATTCTGGATTCCCAAAATAATTATCTTTAATAGTGATGATATAATTCTGGATTCCCAAAATGATAGTCTATCAATGATAATGACAATAATGATACTTATGATTATGGGAGTTGAAGCCCACCCATGTTCAAGCTACCAAGGTTGAGAAACACTGACCTAGATGATGCTGGCTGAGGAATTCTGGGAGTTGAAGTCCACAAAAGCCTTTTTAAAGTTGCCATGTTTGGAGACGACACCCCTCCCCCCCACCTACAGAAATCCTAGATGCTCTTTGCTCGGCCTGTGATGACTCTTGGTGGCTTCCTTGGGTGTGGGAGGGACCCCCAAATTAGGGGAAGCTGCCCTTCTGGAATCCAAGAGTCAGCAGCCTTTCTGATTGATGAGTTTCTTTTTATCTATTTCATATTTCTCCACTGCTTATCTCCCTTGATTTCCCCCCCTTTGGATGACACATAACTCTGGTCCCTCTGATTTGGGGTGGCTGCTCTGGAAAGACCCCCCACCCCACCCAGAATGGCTGAAAAGGGTTGTGCCTCTTTTGGGGGGGGGGAAACAGAAGGAAAGCTGGGTTTTTTGGGGTCCTGGCGTTGGGCTTGCAGAGGCTCTATCTCCCCCTCCCCTCCAAACCACGGAGGGGAGGGCCCACTATGGGGGGGGACTGTCTATTGGTGTGGAGTGAGCAGGGGATGGAAGCCCTGCAGAGAAGATGGACCCCCCCTCCCCTCTATAAAAATGCCAGATGCTGGGACCCCGATAACGTCCAGAGAAGACGGCCTGCATCTCCTTGCCCTGTTTTATGCTTGGAAGAGGTGTTGGATTAGCTGAATGCAATGGACCCTCCGCCTGATCTTGCAAGGTTCTGTCCGGAAGGCAAGGGGGCGTGTGGGGGTCTGGGGGTCTGACCATCCCAGAGGAGGGGCGGATGGCTCTGGCTCTCTTCCAGGCCTCAGGAAGCTTAGACCGAACCTTTCTGGCAGCCGGGTGGGTAGGTGGGAACCCAAAAAGGGGTTGAGCAGATGGGAGAATTAGCCATTCGGAAAAAATAATAAAATTAAAATGAAGACATTTAGCCGAGCTGTGCCATCAAAAGACCCATTCGCTGGGCTACAGAATTTTTAACTTTCAAGCTCTCCCACATCCAGCAATGCTTCCCCTTGATGTAAACGAACAATGTACAGAAAACACAACCTTAACTTCGCTAAGTTTTTCCCCCTCCTCCTCCGTTTCTTTCAGGGGCGACCGAGGCCGTGGACGCGGCGGACGCTTTGGGTCTCGGGGCGGCCCTGGCAGCGGGTAAATCCTATGGGGGGGGGAGACAGGTTTACTTAACAAAGGGGTGCCTACAACCCAGAGCAGCAAGCAACTGTAGAGAACTTTGGGTGCTTTTTGACTCTAAAATATAAAAACATTGGTACACTTTGCAACTGTGGAAATTTAACCCTGCCCAGCTGTAAAAATTGGCCCTACCTTTCCGGCTGTTTCCTGGGGAGGGGGGCTGTTGTAGGCCTTGGGGGAGACAGAGGCCCCATGACCTGCTTGCTTCTAGAAGACTCCTAGATACAAATAAATATTTTTCACCTGGGCTCAAGCCCTGATTCGGCTAATACTCCATTCCTGGCAGTCTTAACCTAGCTTAGGGTTTCTAGTTAATCCACTTTCTTCTGCCAACAAAGTTGAAACCTGTTGGATGCCAGGGAGGAAACTCCTGTGGCTGTTTAATGCGTTCAAAAAATGCAAGTAGAAAAAATAGGGACCCCCTTCGGTGGGAAGGGAACAGTGTTTTCCGTGCGCCTTTGGCGTTGAGTCATGCCGGCCACATGACCACGGAGACATCTTTGGACAGCGCTGGCTCTTCGGCTTTGAAACGGAGATGAGCACCGCCCCCTAGAGTCGGGAACGACTAGCACAGATGTGCGAGGGGAACTTTTACCTTTGAGGAAGTCACCTGCCTCGGAGGTGAGATTATCATCCAACGGAAATTAGACAAGGTATGTGGTGGAGCATCACATCTCTCCTTTCCTCTGTTCCAGGTTCCGACCTTTTGTACCTCACATCCCCTTCGACTTCTACGTGGTAAGTGGATTTTGGCTGCCTCCAGGGTGGTTTTAGAAAAAAAATGATCGAACTGGACCTTCTAAAAAGCAGGAGATGTGGGCAGGAGGCTCTCAAAAATCCCCTTCCTCAACGGGATCTTTCTTGCCTTCAGTGCGAGATGGCTTTCCCCCGGGTGAAGCCGGCTCCTGACGAAACCGCTTTCAACGAAGCTTTGTTGAAGAGAAACCAGGATCTGGCGCCATCGTCCGCTGAACAGGTTCGTGTCGTCCCCCTCCCCTCAGGTCCTCCCAGCGCAAGATATTTTTTTAAAAAAAAATATTGGTTAAAGTCAGTGGTGGGAGCTTAAAAACTTGAACATAACTCTTTTTTAATTTTTCTATTTTGAACACGCTGAGAGGGGTGGAGAATTAAGCCTTTTAATGCTCTCTTCTCCTTCTCCTTTTTCCTCTTCTTCTCCTTCTTCTCCTTCTCCTTTTTCCTCTTCTTCTTCTTCTTCCAAATTAGGCCTCCATTCTTTCACTGGTCACCAAGATCAACAATGTGATCGACAACTTGATTGTGGCACCGGGAACGTTCGAAGTGGTGAGGTTCTTTTTTTTCTCTCTCTCTCTCTCCCTAAGGAGGGGTGTGGAGAATGGGTGTGGGAATACGTATGCGGTTATCAAGCCGCCGTACCAAACCAGCATTCAGCCGGTTCAAGGGTTCCATTAAAGTAGTTATACATTTATAGGCGTGGAAGTGAGTTTCTTGCTTTGCGTCCCAGGATATAACTTCAACTGTAGTTACAGATACACCGTAGCCATGTTTAACAGAATAACTGAGTTGGAAGGGACCTCGGAGGTCTTCTAGTCCAACCCTGCTCAGGCAGGAAACCCTACGTTTGATTCATCATCACAACTTTTCTTTGCCGCTTAAGCGCAGTGTGCAAACTGAACCAGTTGTGATTGCTTCAAAACCCAGAATAATAATAATAATAAATAATAAACTCAATAACCTGGTTCATATATGAATGTTGGCCTTCTTATCCTCCGTCCTTGATTGACAGTCTGCATTTCCCGACAAGCAACTCGCGCAAGAGGCTTGTGGTCTCACAAAACGACACCCCCCCCCCAAAAAAAACCACACCCCTTGCCTGCCTGAAAACCCTATATATTTTTTCCTCCCATCTTTTTTCTTTCTCTCAGCAAATCGAAGAGGTCCGCCAGGTGGGCTCTTACAAGAAAGGCACCATGATGACTGGCCACAACGTGGCGGATCTGGTTGTGATCCTCAAAATCTTGCCCACATGTAGGTATTCGGGGTTGGCAGGGAGGTGAGATTTCGGGAAGGTCACAGTATTGTGTGTTGAACTCATTGCGTTGAACTCACAGTGGAAGCCGTTGCTGCTTTGGGAAACAAGGTTGTGGAGAGCCTCCGGACTCAGGATCCCGCGGAAGGTAAGAGGCAGATCCCGCCGAGTTTCGTGCCATCTGGCTGGGGGAGAGATCTCCTTCACCACCACCCCCAATATGGGAGATCCGTAGGCTCACGAATTCGCTTCCTTCTCCTTCCTCCTCTTCTTCACCTCTCAGTGCTGACCATGCTGACCAACGAGACGGGTTTCGAGATCAGCTCGGCCGACGCCACGGTGAAAATTCTCATCACCACCGTGCCCCCCAACCTTCGCAAGCTGGACCCCGAGCTGCACCGTAAGGATCGTGGGCCGCGTCCTCCCTTGGGAAAGGAAGGGGTGGGTGGGTTAGGCTTAGGACGGAGTACGGGGGGGAAAAAAGGAGATAGCAAACGAACGGTTGGCAAGCTTGGGAAAATCAAAATTTTCCAGCCTGCTTTGGGGATCTTTTAAAAGCGAAGAATAATAAGCGAATAGTCAAATATTTCTCCCCCAGTGGATATCAAAGTGCTGCAGAGCGCCCTAGCTGCCATTAGGCACGCCCGCTGGTTTGAAGAAAACGCCTCGCAGTCCACGTAAGTTTTTATTTTTTTCTCTCTTCTGGATCAGGGAGCTGCTTTTTGTCCGTTGTGGCCCGCCAGCAGAGCCGGCAGCAGATCCGGACAGTGAGGAGGTTGGGGAGGGACGTGGGCCGGTCCTGGAGTCTGGGGAAAGCTCGGACGAGGGCTCTGAGTCGGAGGCAGAGAGGGGACCAGGGCTGTCTGACAGTTATCAGCTGCCTTCGGAGTCTGACATCAGCGAGGCAGAAGAACAGCGTGAGCCTGTTCCCAGAGCTGCCAGGAGAAGGGAACAGCTAAGGAAACAGGGTCGACTTGGGAGTAAGGCTTGGAGATGATTGGCCCCTCCACATAAGACATAAAAGAGAAGCGAACGGGGGACGTGAGCTTTTGCAGGAAGCGATTAGTTCACCTGATGGCTTCCCGATTCAAGATTTGAAAGTTCTGTTTGTGACTCTGTGCCAAGTTTGGCCTTGCCCTGCGGCTGGAAAAATTAGCTCCAACCTTCCTCTGAAAGACCGTTTTTATCAAGCCTTGCGGACTGTATGAATTAAAGAATTAATTGTACGGAAGCTTACGTCCGAACACTGTCCTTCTAAAAAGCAGCAATTTTTTTTTTTTTGTATTTTACCTGCTGTTTTCAACTTCCGTTTAACCTACTTTTGGGCTGCCTTTCCTTAAGTTGTTTCGAAGGGGGCAATATGGCAGCTTTAATTTCAGCTGTTCCTCAGCACGTCAGTTTCCACGTTAGCACAATTATTTCCACAATCTCCCAAGACACCCGAGAAAATCGTTCTTCCACTCCCATCGCAAACGGGTTTGTTTGTTGTCGTTCTTGCGCGTTACTTGAAGGCGGCGGTTGCTGAGGTGTGCGCGCTAAGCAACCCTCCGCTTCCTGGCCCCCAAAAAAGTCTTGCGTCAGAGAGGACACAACTGATTGTGATTCTCCTTTCAGGGTGAAAGTTTTGATCCGTCTCTTAAAGGACCTCAGGATGCGTTTTCCGGGCTTCGAACCTCTCACGCCGTGGATCCTCGACTTGCTCGTAGGTTTCGGGACAAGTGGGGAGGTTTAAAGAAAACTTTTAAATTCCCAATTTAGATTAGCCAACCGCTTTCAACTGCTAGGTTTCTTGGCGCCTGGCTTCCACACGCAAAGCCTTCCCTCCCCTCTTTTGCGCCGTGTAGAACATAAATCTGAATTCGCGTCTCGCTTGAGAATCTGAGAAGCCAAGTAAGTTTAGAGGAGCAGAATTCTTGCTCCTTGGGCAGAACCCAGCCCAAATAATTTAATTTTAGGCCCGTTTTTTTTTTTCTTTCCGGAAAAAATCAGGTGCTCCTGGATTTGAACTCGTTGCAAAAAAATGCCAGCCATTTGTCATTGATCCTAGTTTTAAGCTGTAAATATTTGTCCCTAAATAGAATTGGCCACCGTCCCATCAGGCAAAACATAGGCTGTGAGGATGCCAAATCTGCTTTGGAGAATAGCTTGACTCCCTTTTCTTGGGGGCTGCCCTTGAGATATTGGAAGACTGATATCCTGTCTCCCCTGGTCCTTCTTTCCAATATGTCTAGATTAACGAAAAGAAGGACTAGGGGAGACATGATAGCAGTCTTTCAGTATCTCAGGGGCTGCCCCAAAGAAGAGGGAGTCAAGCTATTCTCCAAAGCCCCTGAGGGCAGGACAAGGAGCAATGGGTGGAAACTAACCAAGGAGAGAAGCAACTTAAAACTAAGGAGGAATTTCCTGACAGTGGGAACAATTAACCAGTGGAACAACTTGCCACCAGAAATTGTGAATGCTCCAACCCTGGAAGTTTTTAAGATGATGTTGGACAACCATTTGTCTGCAGTAGTGGAGAGTCTCCTACCTAAGCAGGGGGTTGGACTAGAAGACCTCCAAGGTCCCTTCCAACTCGGTTATTCTATTCTATCCTAAATCCCATTGCTCACCCCGGAGATTTCACACTCGTTAAGATTTCGGCTCCCAGGCAGAGAGAAGTGAAAATCAAAAAGTTCTCCTCTTGCTGAATTCACGATCTTTTTTTTTTTTTTTTTTCCTTCTGTCATTCCAGGGACATTACGCCGTTATGAACAACCCAACTCGACAGCCGCTGGCCCTCAACGTGGCTTACAGGTAACTCCTGCAAGCCACCTTCCCAAGAATTGGGATATCTTTTTCTTTTTTTTAGGGTGGAGAAGTTTCCTTGCTTCTGGTCATCCTTAAAAGCCCTATCAAGTGCTTCATGTTTGCCAAGAATTGGGGAGATAAAACCCCATCCTGCCGGCTTTCTGCTCGCTTTTTTGGGGGGCGGTGGGGAGGAATCAAAACAGCAACAGGCCCGGAGAAACGTGTCTGTCTGGATTTTTTTTTCCCCTCCCTCGCCAGGCGCTGTCTTCAGATCCTGGCTGCGGGGTTGTTCCTTCCTGGCTCAGTCGGCATCACCGATCCGTGCGAGAGCGGAAATTTCAGAGTCCACACTGTTATGACCTTGGAGCAGCAGGTTAGCGTCCTCTGCGGTCCTCTGCCTTAAATTTGGTCGCCCTAAAAGTCAGTCCGAGTCAGTCACTTGTCCCACCTGGATATCCCTAATAGACACACCCTCGTCGCGCGATTCGTGTCGCAAATTTTAAACGCACGCTTGTTTCGGTGTGTCGTTTGCAGCTTTTTGTTAAGAAATTCTTTGTGTTTATTTGGCCGAGTGTGGTTAAAGCAACACAACGAATTGTTCTCTCGCTTAGCTCAGCCCGGACGTCCCCTTTAAATTACTGCCTCGCTGTGTGTGGATTTACACACACAGCGAGGTGTGGTTTTAAGTTGTGTCGCTTGCCAAGAGTTTTGTTGCAGATTTGTAAAAGTTTGTGTGTTAGAAGCTCCTTTATAAGCCCAGTTTAATTGTACAATTTAAGGGGAAGGGAAGCAGCGTTGAGTGGAGAGAGAGAGAGACGCAAGGCTGTGAAAGATGGGCTTAAAATTCCCAGGTCTGACACCCCCTACTCAGGACAGTCTCCATCTTTCTCCCCCTTGTAGGACATGGTCTGCTACACAGCTCAAACCCTCGTCCGCATTCTCTCTCACGGAGGCTACCGGAAGATCCTCGGGCAGGAGGGAGACGCCAACTGTAAGTGTGGAAGCGTTTGGAGACCCGGGAAGGGAGGGAGGGGCTGCCAATCCATTAAGAAACCCCAGAGAAATGGGTGTGTGTGTGAAGGAGTGGGCTGGCGCGCCCCTCTTCCCCGGACCACGGAAGTCCCCTCGCTTTGCAGACCTCGCCACGGAAATGTCCACCTGGGAAGGCGTGATCGTGACCCCGTCGGAGAAGGCTTACGAGAAGCCGCCGGAAAAGAAGGAAGGGGAAGAAGAGGAGGAAAATCAGGAAGAGCCAGCCGCTGGGGAGGAGGAGGAGAACATGGAAACTCAAGAGTGATTCGGGCCCTCAGGTAATCTTTTCAACCCCGTTGCCGCTCCGTTCTCCTTCCGGAGCAGGTCTATTCAGCCGGTTCGGGCCAGTTCTTCCGAACTGGTAGCGGAAATCGTGGGTGGGCTTGTCCCATTTCCCCCCCAGCTCTATGCCATCCTATTTAGGCAAAAATCAGGGACCCACCAAAGGCTCAAAATCAAATTATTTGAAACTGATGTTTCTGTCTTTTCAGAAGACTCAAAAATCAAATCGTGTTTCTGTCTTTTTCAGGGGAAATTTCTGTCTGAAACGCGATTGGATGAGCCAGCGAGGGGATCGAGTCCGCCCTCATTTCTGTTCACTTCTTCAACGTCTTCGTTTTTATAACTCTCATACCATTAAAATGGGGTGTTCCTTATTAAAAGGTGGCCTTTCGTACAAAAGCTTTTGTAAATCCTTCCTTGCTGTCGAACCCAAGAAGCCTCCACATTATCATTGACACCCCCCCAAAAAAATACACATTTCCCCTTCATTCATTTATTTATTTATATTTCTATACTGCCTTTCTCCCTGACTCAAGGCAGTGTAGTCAAGGAAAATATAGATACACAAGCATCATAAAACTGCTAATTAAAATTATTATAACATAGTTTGGCCCAATTAAATAGAACCTAAAATTTTAAACAGTCCTTTTCACTCCCAAGAAAGGGAGGGGGGGGGAAGAGAGAGAAATCTACATTCTATGCTAAACCTCCCGTGATTTGGGTTATTTTTCTGAATTTTTTTTCAAGTCAGCCATCGATCCTTCCCTCCCTCCGTCCCGGACCTGCGTTCTGAAGCTGCGAAATTTCTTTGCTGCAAAATTGCATCGCCTCCTGTGCTTTTCCAATGGATTCACACCCCCCCGAAAGCAGCTGCAAATTTTAACTAGGAAAGTTAACTAATTAAAGGTTAACCAAGTTAGCAAACTAGGATAAAGAACGCTAAATCCTGGTTTAGCCCACGGAGAAATGTTCTTAACTTAGTTCCTTGGTTTCAAAAGTAAAATTCAGCCAAATTCTTCCTGGATATTTTCCTTCCTCTCTCCCTCTTCCCCCTCCCTCCCCAAAATCAGCCTGCAAGACAAAGAGTTCATTTTCGCCGAAACTTTTATTTTTTCCCCCCCAGAAAGTTGGGGTGAATGGGGAGAAAAATCACAGTCCAACTTTTAGGTTATTGTTTTATTATAATTCCGTTCCTATTTAAAGGGAGTCGTCCTTCCGCTCTACGAGTAGAATTCTAAACACTTCTGCGGCTCAAAAAATACTTCCATTTTTCCTCTCCGTTTCAAGCGCGCGGCGCGTTGCAAAATTTAAGCCCAGCAGGATTCCTTCCCTCTGGGCTGCACCCCAAAATGCAGCCCCCCCATTTCGGTCACGTTCCAGATTCGCTCAGGAGTTTGTGGGTGCCTGTGAAATGGCCACAAGCTCGGATTTGTTTTTATTTTTTATTTTATTTATTTTTGCCTTCAGACACATCCCCCTTCCTCACTTGTTGGGAGAGTTATGGGGGTAGTTGCTACTCGCATCCAGGAAGGCCTTTCTCCGGGCGGTCTCCTTACCCACGCTGTGGTTCAGCCTCCTCAGGCGTTCCTGCGGGGGGGGGGGGGAAACGGTGAGGCGGCGTTTTAATTTATTTTTTAATTTATTTTATAAATTCTTTTTTGCACAATGTTATTTGCACGTAGTAGTTGTGGCCCGCCAGTGAGGAGGTTGGGGAGGAACGTGGGCCAGTCCTGGAGTCTGGGGAAGGCTCTGCGTCGGAGGCAGAGAGGGGGCCAGGGAGGGCCCTCAGCTAAGTTGCTAGTCCTTTACAAGGAAACCCCCCCCCCCCAAAATATGGGTCAGTCGACTTTTTACTCCCATCATTTTGATAGCTGCAAAAAAAAAAAATACCCAAAGCACTATGGGAACTGGCTCTATAAAGCAGGCGTTTTGGGGCTTCTGCTGGACTCCAAGCCCCATCGTCCCCCGCCAGCAAGGCACCTGGGCATTCTGCAGGATGTTGTTCACCAGGACGACTCTACGCCTGGCGTTGAGCAGCTTCTTGACATAGGGATCCAAATCCAGGGCAACTTTCTGGTCCTCATTGATCCGGCAGAGCTCTGGGAGGGAAGGAGGGAAAAATTGGGGTGGGGGGGCTTCTGGGGGGGGGGGTCAAGGGGAGACCCAGAGTTAATGTCCGGACTTACCTGCAGCCAGGCTGTCGATGTGCTCCCGCAGCTCCACCTGGCTCTCCCTGTTGGACAGAGACGAAAGACGGCCTGAATTGGGTCTGGGGGCTTTTTTTTTTTAAGCAGCCTTTTAATCCACAAGGAAGCTGCACCTGACGGATTTCACCCCCACCTGCCTGGCTTTGAATGCAGAAGCCCGCCCTGGTCTTCCAATCAGGGCAGCTGCACCGGACAGACGCTCACCTGTCTGGGGAGCCACATAAAGATGGTGCCGATGACGGAAAAGGAAAGCTGCACCTGATGGATTTCACACACACACACACACACACCCTGCCTGGCTTTGAATGCAAAAGCCCACCCTGGATTTAAGAAATGAAGCTGCACCGGACAGACAGCCGCCTGCCTGCCTGCCTGCCTCTGAGCGCTTCCCTCCTACCTGACGGAGTATCCAGGTAAAAGAAGCTGCACCTGATGGATTTCAGACAAACACACCTGCCTGGCTTTGAACTCTCAAGCCCGCCTTCGAAATGGGGAATCCTCACCGGACAGACACCCGCCTGCCTACCTATCTCTGAGCTACCAGTCTACCCACACACACACCTATCTGACTGTGTCCAGAAAAAGGAAGCTGCACCTGACGGATTTCAACTCCCACCTGCCTGGTTCTGAACTCATAAGCCCTCCCTCGCCTTCGAATTGGGGCAGCTGCACCAGACGGACACCTGCCTGCCTGTGAGCCACCAGTCTAACCTACACACACACCCAACCCCTAGATGACAGAAGCTGCACCTGACGGATTTCACTCACTCACTCTCACACACACACACACCTGCCTGGTTTTGAATGCAAAAGCCCCCCCCCTTCACCTTCAAAACGTGGACAGTTGCACCAGACGGACACCAGCCTGCCTGCCTGCCTCTGAGCCATCAGTTCACCCCCAACTCAAGCTGCACCTGATGGATTTCAAACCCTCCCCCCCAATCTCCCCTTCCCCCCCCCCCACAATCTGCCTGGCTCTGAACTGAGAGTCCCTTAAGAAACATGGGCAGCTGCACCAGACGGACCCCCGCCTGCCTGCCTGCCTGCCTCTGAGCCCCTCCTTCCCTCCCTCTCTCTCCCTCCCCCAGGGAAGTGTCAAATTCAAAATTCAATGCAAACCTTTTAATTTGAATGGAAAATTCAAAGTCTCCAGGTAATCTCCACCCCGGACCACCCCAACGACGCCCTCGAAGTGATGTCCCGGTGCCTGGAGGCCGTGCGGGCCTGGATGGGGAGGAACAGACCCCAGACTCAACCCCTCCAAGACCGAGTGGCTGCGGCTGCCGGCGTCCCGGTATAGCCAGCTGGCGCCATCGCTGGTTATTGGGGGCGAATCACTGGCCCCCACGGAGAGGGCTCGTAATTTAGGCGTCCTCCTGGACGCGCGGCTGTCTTTAGAAGAGGACATGACCCCCGTGGCCAGGGGGGCTTTTTATCAGGTGCGCCTGATTCGCCAGTTGCGTCCTTTTCTGAATCGGGACTCCCTACGCACGCTCACTCATGCCCTCGTCACTTCCCGCCTGGACTACTGCAACGCTCTCTACATGGGGCTCCCCTTGGGGGTGCACCCGGAGGCTGCAGTTGGTCCAGAATGCGGCTGCGCGGGGGATTATGGGGGCGACGGGGCGCTCCCATGTGACTCCTCTCCTGCGCGAGCTGCATTGGCTTCCGGTGGACTTCCGGGTGCGCTTCAAGGTGTTGGTGACCACCTTTAAAGCGCTCCATGGCACAGGATCCGGGTTACTTACGACAGTGGTCCCCAACCCCCGGTCCGCGGACCGGTGCCAGGCCGTGGAGTACCTGGCACCGGGCCGCGCAGCGGCCAGGGGACATGAACGCTGCAGCGCAAAGGCTCCTGGGCCGTGCGCAAAGGCTCCAGGGAAGAGAGCCCCGCGCAGGTACGCACGTGTGGCCCAAAGTCCCCACCCCTGCGCGCGCTCAGCGGGCCACGGTAAAATTATCAAAGGCTGATTGGTCCGCGGCGATAAAAAGGTTGGGGACCACTGACTTACGAGACCGCCTTCTGCCACCGATTTGCCTCCCACCGACCGGTTCGCTCCCACAGAGAGGGACTCCTCAGGGTGCCGTCGGCCAGACAATGTCGGCTGGCGACCCCCATGGGGAGGGCCTTCTCTGTGGCGGCACCCCCCCCTCTGGAACGACCTACCCCCCTCCCCGAGATACGTACAATAAGAGACCTCCGGATTTTTCGTCGGGCCCTGAAAACCCATTTATTTCAACTAGCCGGGCTGGCTTGATCCCACAGTTTTGGGTTAAATTTTAATTGGTTTTAAATTGGGTTTGTTTTAAAATTGCGGCCAAGAATATTTAATTATTTTCAACTGTTTTTTAAATTTTGTATGTTTTGTTTTGATTTTGGCTGTTCACCGCCCTGAGTCCTATTGGAGAAGGGCGGTATACAAATTGAAACAAATACATAAAAAGAAAGAAAGAAAGAAAGAATGGAAGAAGCTGCACCTGACGGATTTCAACCCAACCCAACCCTTCCCCACCCCTGCTTGGCTTTGAACTCATCAACCCACCCTCGCCTTCGAATGTCGAGGGCTGCTGCACCAGACGGACACCGGCCTGCCTGCGTCTGAGCCATCAGCTCACCCCCCCCATAACTCAAACTGCACCTAACGGATTTCAACCCACCCACCCCCATTTCTCCCCCCCCCCAAAAAAAAAACCCTGCCTGGCTCTGAACTCAAGAGGCCCTTAAGAAACGGGGGGGGGGGCAGCTGCACCAGACGGACACCCGCCTGCCTGCCTCTAAGCTCCTCCCCCTTGTGGGCGTGGCCACTGCTAGAAGAAGCTGCACCGGACGGATTAACAACCCGCCTGCCCACCTACCGGACGGCGTGGACGTGGCTGTCGAGCTGCCCCACGGCCGGCCGCAGGAACTCCAGCAGCCCCTCGGCGAAGACGTCCCGGGCGGCCGGTCCCGCCGGGCTGGAAAGGCCCACCGTGGCCGCCATTGCTGCTGCTGCTGTTGTTTCCACCGCAAAGCCTGCCGGGAGAAAAAAAAAATCTGCGCCTGCGCACAGGCCGACGGGGTGGGGGGTATGAGCGCGCAGGCGCTTGGCGAAAGGCCCGCTGGGAAATGGAGTCCTGTGGAGGGGGAAAATGAGATTCCCTTCTCCAGGTTGCTTTTTTTTAAAAAAACAAAAATCTAACGTAAATAATATAAAATGTATTTTCCTTCCAAAGGCTCCTTGGAGAGGAGAGAACAAGAATTGTAGGTCTAGTCCAACCCTGTCCCCCCCCAAAAAAAGAACAGGAAATGGGGTAGGGTCCCAGGGGTTGGACTAGATGACCTCCAAGGCTCCTCCCAGCTCTGTTATTTATATATTTAATAGGAGCCCCTACCCCGTTTCTAAAAGATGGGCAGCCCAAGTCTTCTTCTTTGAAAGCTTCCAGGGATGAAGCTCCCACAACTTCCGAAGGCAACTTCTGTCCCGTTGAATATAGAATCACAAGAGTTGGAAGGGACCCGAGAGGTCATCTATCCCAACCCGCCTGCCCAAGCATTTCTAACAGACGGCAGCCCAGTCTCTTCTTGAAAGCTCCCACCGCTTCCGAAGACCGGCGGCGAATGAGCTGCGTCGATACGACTTTCCATTTAAAGCCTTCCCAGATTTATTTGACAATCAAATCTTGAATCGAGTTTTAGAACAGATTTAACCATTTGGAAGGGACCTTGCGGGTCATCTAGTCCAACCCCCTGCTGAAGCAGGAGACCCCGGTATCCGCTTGTGCGTATCCGTCTGTTTATAAGATTATAGTTTATAAAAAAAATTTATTTTGAAAGCGCCCAAAGCACAACCGGTATTATTTTCTATTCCTCTCCCCGTTAAGCAAGGAAGCTTCCAACTGAAAGCCAACAAAATTTTCCTTTCCGGCTGTTAGAAAACCCGGAGACCAAACTTGAATCATCATCTATGAAGAACGGATCCCCCCTTAACATGCTCCCATCTGTGACTAGAGTGTAGTTGTTGATATTGTGTCTCTCTCCCTATATATATAATACAGATATAGATATATAGATATACCCCCACTGGCAGTTAAAAGGAAGAAACAGCTGTGATCACACACATTGCTCCTGGAGGCACGAAGCCGAAGACACTAGCCTGAAGATGACGAATGAGACTTCGTCGAAACGTCGCCAATTTTACGCGGGAGAAAACCCGAATAACCAAAGACCTAAATACAGATATATATATATATATATATATATACACAATCTTTTGACTGTAAGCCACCCTGGTGGTTCAATGGGCAGCCAATAAATTTTATAAATGGAAATAAAATCTGGCCCAGGACAAAGAATCAAAAGAGTGGGACGGATAGGCCCCTTCTGATCAAGTCTCAAAGGGCTGGTTCCCCCACATCTTGGTTTGTTGATTTCGCACAAAAGGACAACCCGGTTAGTGTGGTACGCAAACCCTGATTTGGGCTCAGCGTCGACACGAGAGAGTATTTGTGTTGTTATTCCCAAAATTTAATACGGAAGACGCTGGCAAGTCAATCAAACTTTTGAGCGTCATTTCAGGAAAGGGAGACCTCTGAGAAAGCGGAGCAGCCAAACTTGGCTCTGTGACAAGGAAAACTAGAGAGCTGGGTTTATTTTTATTTTTTAATTTTAATTACAGACTCTTTATTTAGCTGCCTGTGGAAGTTGAGATAGATGGGAAATTTAGGGAGCTAATATAGGACATTTAAAGGGAAAACTGGGAGGGGGGGGTATCTCGGCAGACGGTGGCCAGCATCCCCCAACCCCACCTTGGATTCAGCATTTGGAACTCCTGGCCACTGGCAACTTTTTCTTTTGAAGAAGAAGAAACAACAACAACAAAAAGACACACAACACCACAAACGGGCACACAGTCCAAGTTTTCATTTCCCCTGCAATGAATTGTTTCCTTACAGAAAATCAGGATGTTTTACAAGATGCCGTTCGGAACACAAAGCTGCAGAGAGCGAGGGTGGGGTGGGGGGGGTGGGGGGGGTGAGGGAGAGAGAGGAAGAGCAACCGTCTCCTTGGCAACCCAAACCCACCAAGCGCCCCCCCCTCGAAAAAAAAACCACATTAGTTTTGTCGCCATTAAAAACAACCCCAAATAAAATAAAACGCCTCTCGGGCTTCCTTCTGGGGTTTAGAAAAAATCAAATTTGGGGCCTAATTTTTAGTTATTTTTCTCCTGGGGGGGGGGGTGAAGGGTCCTGCCACCCTGGGAGTCACAGCACGGCCCGTTGGGACACGGGAAAGTGTGTGGGGAGGGTCTGGGATTCAGCCCCCTTCCTCCCCCCACCCCAGGGCAAGATGTTTGGGGAGAGAAAGAGGGGGAGACATGCAGGGCGAAGATTGGGGGGGGGGGATGCTGCTTTGCTAATGAAAACGGGGAGCAACAGCTGTTCAGACACCCCCGTTTAGAGGCCGTTAGAAAGGGGTCTTCCACCCCCCCCAATATGCGATCACACAACGGGGAGCGTCGAAACATAAAAAAGGGAAGGAAACATTTCAAAGAGAAAAGCTCCTGGCTTTCTACGTTTCTGCCTCGCAGCCCCCCCCTCCCCACTGGCAGGAGGAGGAGCTGGTGGCATCCGTGGTCGCCCGTGAGGGGGAGGAGCAATCGACAACCCCGCCCCAACAAGCATTAACCCCCCCCCCTCTTTTCCTTCCCCAGTCTCAATCGTTGGTTTCCGGGTCTGTCTGAGCCATGTAAGCATCCAGCTCGGCGTCCAGGTGTCCTTTCGTTTTCGACATGTAAGCGTCCAGCTGGTTGTCCAACTGCTCCTTGGTCAGCGCCGGGCGTGTGGCGCCTCTGCCCCGACCTCGGCCTCTTCCGCGGCCCCCGAAGCCGCCCCTGGCCCGCCCGGCCATGCCGCGACCTTGGGAGGGGGGGGGAAAAAGAAGCCGGAAGGGAATGGTTAGAAGGCTGCAAAACATTAAGATACGCAACCCCAATGATCCCCCCCCCGCCCCCATCCTTCGGGTTCATTTCACTCACCTCGGCCAAGGCCACCCCGTCCCATGGCTCCTCGGCCAAGGCCGCCCCTGCCGGGCCCCGCCCGGCCTCTCATGCCTCCTCTCCTCAGCCCCATCCGGGGACCGAGCCCCCGGCCTCCCCGAAGCAAACTATGTCCTGTAAGAGAGGGAGGGGAGAAGGGGGTCAAACACGGGAGGTCTCTTTTGAGATTCAAGGCCTGCCAGTAAATTCAAACCAGCTCTACAAACCCCCCCCCCACGCCCCAAAAGCCTCCTCCCCAGGTAATAATAATTTTATTTATTTATTTATTTTATCGTATTTGTATACCGCTCTACTCCCAGAGGACTCAGGGCGGTGAACAGCCAAGATAAAAATACAAATAACATACAAAAGTTAAAAACTATTAAAAATAGATTAAATAATTTGGGCTCAAAAAACAAATTTAAGACATCCAATTTATCTAAAACATTTAAAACCCAATTTAGATAAATAATAATAATAATAATAATAATAATAATAATAATAATAATAATAATAATAATAATAATAAATAATTTATACTATTATTATTATTATTATTATTATTATTATTATTATTATTATTATTATTATTTTATTTTTTATTTCTATACTGCCCTTCTCCCGAAGGACTCAGGGCGGTGTACAGCCTATTAAAAGCACGAGACAGACATCAATCAAAATAATTTAAAATTATTAAATAATTCGGCTCAATTTAAAACCCCAGAAATTTAAAACACCCAATTTAAAATTATGATGTTGATAGCCCGGCTTGGTGGAACAACAGGGTCTTGAGTGCACAGCGAAAAGAGTTCACACCTTCCCCAGGGCAAAAACCAAAGAATCCCACCCCCAATTCTCCTGCGGTTGCCTCCGGAAAACACACAACACACACACACACAATAAAATAATTCCCCAGGGCCACTTCTGTTCCGCAGGGATGTGGGTTTTACACCCAGCACACAGGCCTTAAGCATCTCTGTCCCCCGCGCGGAAGTGACAAACTGGACTGAATTTATAGATGCCAATTCAAAAAAAAACTGAGCATCATTTCCACAATCACACTCTCAGGTTTGTGATGCGACAGGTAATCCTCAATTTACGACCGTTTGAAAGTTACCAAAAGCACTGGAGAAAAAAAAAGTGGGGGGGTGACTTAGGAGCTGTGTTTATGACTGTTCTCCCCTTGGTCAGATGATCAAAATCCACACACTTTATTTTTTTATTTATTGAATTTGTATACCGCCCTACTCCCGAAGGACTCAGGGCGGTGAACAGCCAGATAAAATACATATAATGCAAATGTTAAAAAAGCATTAAAATACAATTAAATAATTTGGCCTGGAAAACGAAATTTAAAACACCCCAATTCTTGACAACTGATGTGTGTTTATGAAGGGTGTAGAGCGTCCTGGGGGGGGGGAGTGGGGGATGGGGTGTCATGCGATTGCCGCTCGAGACCTTTCCGGCGGGCTCCCGACAAGCAAATTCGATGGGAGATCACTTAACGGCTGCTGTATTTCGCTTAAAAACCGTTAACAACAACAACAAAAAAAGGCTGCCGGATTAAGCATCACTCACTGAGTAAACCACCTTGCTTAATAAGAGAGATTTGGTCGTAAATTAAGGACTATCTGTATTCTTAAGAGAGACACAAAGAATGTATTAGAGAAGCACAGAAAAACCACAACCAAAGGGCATCTAGAGGCGCACTCACCTCGCAGGGGGATTCCTCCGCGCAGCAGCCCCCGCGCTCCGCGTCCCCCGCGCATGGCGCCCCGGGGAAATCCTCTCTGCCCCATCGGCAGCCCCCGTCCTCCTAAGGCCCCACGAGTCAGGGCTCCCGCCGGCCGGCCTAAACGTGCCTGGATGTTACTTTTGCCCAGTCGTTGTTTCAGGCTCTTCTGGAAGAAGGGAGGGTTAGAAGAAGGGGAAAGGCAGCAGGGACAAGCAAGGGGGGCAATGCCACCCCCAAGTGCGAGCTACTTTACATAACCTACAAGGCAGAAATTTGCATTATTAGCGGCATCGCTGGGTGGGGGGGGGAAAAAAACAAAATCACACGGCTGGCTTTTGCCGCAGGAACGGATCAGCTCTGGAAGTCTTAGTTCAGTGGCTGAATGGCAACCTCTTAATTCAGTTTTGAGTTAATTAAACGGGCTGCCCCAGAGAGGAGGAAGGGGGTCAAGCTATTTTTCAAAGCGAAAGGAAGAAAGAAAGAAAGAAAGAAAGAAAGAAAGAAAGAAAGAAAGAAAGAAAGAAAGAAAGAAAGAAAGAAAGAAAGAAAGAAAGAAAGAAAGAAAGAAAGAAAGAAAGAAAGAAAGAAAGAAAGTAAGAAAGGACATTTGAGTGAACCATGGATGGACAGAAGAAATGGCTGGTCTAGTGAAGAGAAGGACCAGGGGAGACAGGATAGCATCTTCCAATATTTGAGGGGCTGCCCCAGATGAGGAAGGGGGGGGGGGGGTGTCAAGCTCTTTTCCAAAGCCCCCGAAGGCCAGACAAGGAATAAAATGGATGGAAACTGACCAAGGAGAGATTCAACCTGGAAATAAGGAGGAATTTTCTGATACTGAGAACAATCAACCCATGGAGCAGAAGTTGCCTTCGGAAGTTGTGGGAGCTTCATCCCTGGAGGCTTTCAAGAAGAGACTGGGCTGCCATCGGTCAGAAATGGTGTAGGCTCTCCTGCTTGGGTGGAGGGTTGGACTAGATGACCTTCCAACTCTGTTAATCTAATCTAAGCTTGAGGGCAAGCCGAAGGGGAGAGCAAATGCCCCTCCTTTCTTAAGATATGAGCTTTGCAGGCAGGAATTTCTGGCTTGAGCTTCAGGGCATCCCATCTGTCAATCATCCAGGCCACAGTTGTCCCAAAGGTGCGTTTTTTTTTTTCCTTTTCTTTTTTCTTTTCAAAAGGTAACTGGACATCATGGGTGTTTTGTTTTTTTTTTTTCCTTCTGAATCCAATAAATCCTTCCATTCCCCACCGGTCAGTTAGAACTGAAGCAGCTTCTTGGGATGAGAAGCGAAGCATTTTCCAAGGGAAAAATAAAACAGGGAAGTCCAGATGCCTTTTTTTTGGGGGGGGGGGGGGGAGGGGGGGAAGCATTTTGGGGACCGAGGATCCCATTCCCAAAAGGAGAGAAGAGAAGGGGAAAAAGGGGAAACCTCAGCCATAAGAATCACAAATGGCCTGAGAAGAAACGTTAACTTTTCAAATGCCTCTTTGCCAGCAGGGTAGAAAAGCATGAATAATGAGTAATAATCCTCATGTCCCGCTTCACAGTGCTTTATAACCCCCTCTAAGCTGTTTCAGAGTCAGCCTATTGTCCCCCCCAGACCACCTGGGTTCTCCTTTTACCGACCTCGGAAGGATGGAAGGCCGAGGGCCCCTGTAATGGAATTTGTCACTGCCACGTTACAAGCCCAGAGAGACGGAAACAGTACAGGATTCTCTTTTTTTCCAACGATTATCAAGCAAGGGAGGTGCCCCTTAGCCAAACTGTCTGAAATGCCAAGGGAACAAACCCCAGCACTGGTTGGGGATAGGATTCCACCCCTCTCGCTGGGCTCTTCTGATTTCAATTTCATCCCAACAATTCCATTCTTTCCCTCTCTCTCCATATATATAGAGAGAGGGGGGGGGGAGGGAGGAAGAGAGAAGGAGGGAGGGAAGGAGGGAAGGAAGGAAGGAAAAGGTAGATGATAGAAAGATAAATAGAGAAAGAGATAAGGAACAGGTAGGATAGAAAGATAATTTGAGAGAGAGGGAATGAAGGAGAAATGAAGAAAGGAGGGAACAGATAGATGATAGAAAGATAATACGGAAAGTGAAGCAGAGAAAGTGATAGAGATTAGAGATAAAAATATATATAGTAGATAAATGAGAGAGAGAGAGAGAGAGAGAGAGAGAGAGAGAGAGAAAGAAAGAAAGAAAGAAAGAAAGAAAGAAAGAAAGAAAGAAAGAAAGAAAGAAAGAAAGAAAGAAAGAAAAAGAAAGCTTTTTATCTTAGCAGCGCATTCTGGAGAGAGGAATCTTGGAAGGGGAGGGAGAGAGAGGAAGGAAGGAAGGAAGGAAGGAAGGAAGGAAGGAAGGAAGGAAGGAAGGAAGGAAGGAAGGAAGAAAGAAAGAAAGAAAGAAAGAAAGAAAGAAAGAAAGAAAGAAAGAAAGAAAGAAAGAAAGAAAGAAAGAAAGAAAGAAAGCCAACTCTGCTGGGTTGCAGGAATTGCTGGAATGAAAATTAAATCAAAAGAGCCCAGTAAAAGGGGTGGAATCCTATCCCAAAACTGAGTCCCCCCCCCCAAAAAAATATATATAAATACATATAAAAAAAGAACAGTGTCCGCTTTCATTCGCACCACACCTAATTGCTCCGGCCGTGAATTTGCAACCGGCCGACATTTCCAAAGAAGAAAAAAAAAATTGCCGAGTTTTGCTCGTAATCCGCCCGATCCTGTTTGAGAGGAGATGGGAGCATGGCAGGCTAAGCCCTGCAGGATCCGATCGGGGTGGGTCACGGGGACCAGAGGTTTTTGTCTTCCGAGCTTTCGGACTGGGGTGCCGGAGCCCATCCTCACCGTCACCCTCCAGGTCCTTCCCACCCCTCCAGCCGCCGAGCGTCTCTCCTCTACCACCGGCCTCACCTGCTTGAGTTTCAAGGCAGCCTGGACGGAAGGCCTGTTTTCCATCTGCTGGGCCAGCCTCCGGTTTCGGGCACTGGCTAATTGCTGCTGCTGCATTGTGGCGCGAATATTCACCGGGATCGGCTGTTTGTTCTTCAGCATATTAGTAAAGCTTCAAGGTCGAACAAAACGGGTGTAGTTTAAGCAAACGTTTCATTACAAACCCATTTTTAAGCGGCATTTCACAGCCCTCTCAGAGCAGAAGGGAGGTGCACAGCGGCATCCCAGGAATTTTTTTTTTTTTTTAAAATCAACGTAATAAGGTGGTTTACACACACTCAAGATCCCGTTTAAAGCGTAATGGGAACTTTTTTTTTTTTTTTTTTTTGGTTTTCCTCATTTTTTCCACAAAGCGTGCAGGGAGTGGGGAGACACACACACACAAACATTCGAAAGGCGTGGATGGAAAACCAGAGACGGATGATGTTGAAATAAAAATCAAGCAAAAGGTGGGAAAACGGACAGAGCGAAGCAGAAATGGCGGTGAAAAGACGAGGAGGGGGGGTCTAAGTAGACAAGGAAGGAAGGAAGGGAGGTTTGGAGGATGTTAAGAAGGGTTAACTCCTAGGTTACTCCCAAAGCTACGACCCACTTGGCTAGGACAAATAAAATAAAATGCTGGCATCCTGAAACCGGCATTGAGAGAAGTATCCCAAAACCATAAACCTAGCTTACCCTTTTTTTTCTCCCTCCAAATTGGTTGGACACCATTGCTGTCTATGCAACAAGATTTA
>NW_027256890.1:19060527-19133027 GCF_029215685.1 Pituophis catenifer annectens
AGCCAAAAAGAAACGGCAACTTGGAGGAGGGCGGAGCCAGGAGCAAACGGGCAGCTCAGGGGGCGGAGCCAATGAACGGGAAGACATCTCTGGGAAGAGGTACAGATCGTCCTCGTTTTATGACCCCTGTTTGCAAATCGCGAACGTCGCTAGCTAAGAAAATTAAGGCGGAGAATCTTCCGCAAACACCCAACAAATCTGCCCCCCTTTGTTGCGTTTGGGCAAAAGTGTGTTTGTGAAGCCAATCGTGCTCCTAAAAAAAACATAAACAATTTTGTTGGACATACAAGTCCTCGACTTAACCACCGTTCATTTAGCGACCAAAGTTACAACCGCACTCAAGAGTGACACTTCGGTCCTTTTTCCACATTTAACGACCGTCCCCCCGCGGCCACGCGATCCAAATTCAGAAGTTGGCCACCAGCTCACAGTGACGACGGGCGCAGCGTGCCGAGGTGATGCGATCGCCTTCTGCGACCGTCTGATAAGTCAACGGGGGAAGCCAGATTTGCTTAACGGCCCCGTGACTAACCGTGATTCGCTCAACAACTGGCGGCAAGAAAGGTCGTAAAAATGGGGCGGAGCTCCCATTTTAACGAACGTCTCGCTTAGCAACGGAAACGGCGGGATCCATTCTGGCCGTAAGCCGAGCACGAACCCCGCATGCAATGCCAGCCGTCCCCCACCAGAGGGTGCCCGGCTCTTCCAATCTCTCCTTTCCCAGCAAACGTTAAAAAAAATCTGATTTTGCAAGGCTCAAGTGACAAATCCCAGTTATTTGCTGGGGCCAAGCCCTCATTCCATCCCTCTGAATTCTTCTGGCTTTTCATTCTTCTCTTTCTTTCATTTCCTGTCCCCGAAAGAGTTGAGCAACGCTGCCCGCGTTCTTGTGGAACAGCTCCGGTCCTGTTTTCTTTCTTTCTTTTTTTTTTTATTCCAGGACAGCTGCAATTTCCATCTGGAATGTTTCCGTAGCCACCCAAGCCTTACCCACAAAAGTTTTGATTTATTTCCCAAACCCAAAACAGGCAAGGGAGTTTCCAGACCTACCAAAAATATACCCTTTTTTTGGGTGAATTTGACCGGTATTTTCCCGTATTATTCTTATATTTTTATTATTCTTTTTCTTATATATATATTTAGTTATGCATTTTCCTTTAACATACACAAGTGCTTCGTGAACAATGGATCGTCTGGGTCTATCTGCTTTATAGAGGGACGCGGTGGCTCGGTGGCGAAGACGCTGAGCTTGTCGATCGAAAAGGTCGGCAGTTCGGCGGTTCGAATCCCGAGTGCCGCCTAACGGGGTGAGCTCCCGTGACTCGTCCCAGCTTCTGCCAACCTAGCAGTTCGAAAGCACGTAAAAAAAATGCAAGTAGAAAAATAGGGACCACCTTTGGTGGGAAGGGAACAGCGTTTTCCGTGCGCCTTTGGCGTTGAGTCATGCCGGCCACATGAACACGGAGATGTCTTCGGACAGCGCTGGCTCTTCGGCTTTGAAACGGAGATGAGCACCGCCCCCTAGAGTCGGGAACGGCTAGCACAGATGTGCGAGGGGAACCTTTACCTATCTGCTTATATATAGTAAAAAAAAGTTCCAGTTTCTAATTTCTACCTCTATTGTCCAGCCACTGGTAAAAACAAATCCCATATTGAAAAATGTTCTCTATCTTCTTTATCCTTTATCTTTAACGTCAATCTATCCATTTCTGTGCAATCTAGAACCAGGGGGGACATGATAGCATCTTCCAGTTTTTGAGGGGCTGCCCCAAAGAAGAGGGGGGGGGTTTCAACTTGTTCTCCAAAGCACCGGAAGGCAGGACGAGAAGCAACGGATGGAAACTCACCAAGGAGAGAAGGAACGAAGGAGAAATTCCCCTGATGGGAGAAAACAATAAATCAGTGGATTTTATTTGGCTTGGCAACCAGCGTGGAATTTATCACCCTTTTTTTTTTAATGACTGCCATTTATGACGCTTTTGATATAACGTCATATATCTGATATATCTCGACTCTAGTAAAGTTAACTAGACTGAAGGAGAAATTTCCTGGTTATGAGAACAACGAGTCAATGGAACTACTCGCCACCAGAAGTTGTGGCTGCCCCATCGCTGGAGGCTTTTAAGAAGAGACTGGGCGGCCATTTGGTCTGGAATTGTGTAGGGTCTCCTGCCTAAGCGGAGGGATGGACTAGAAGACCTCCGAGGTCCCTTCCGTGATTCCAAGGAATACTCCCCGTCCCCCGAGATCCCTTTTAGCGTTCAGAAGGACGGATTTTGAGAGCAGTTTTCTCTACAAAATACCACAAATTGGATGGTTGGAATTGGGTTCAACAGACCCCGTATTCCCCCCCTCGCCCCTCTCCATAGAGAGCGGTGCCCAGTTTGTGCCAGGGTTGGCACGATGCCCCGTCCCACGAGACAGGCCCGGCCTTCAATCTCTTTAAAGAGCAAATGAATCAACCGAAGCGTGACTTGATTAACCTAACCCAGAATTAATTTAAAGCCGTGATGATTTTCTATTTTATTTTGACTTATGGACTGTGTTTCAACCTGCTGAAAAGGACATTTTTAATCGACGGGCATCCAAATCTGATTTAAGAATCGAAAAAGGAATCTGATTGAATAGGATTTAACGGCATCCAGGATTCTTCTTGGTAGGGAAAGGTGCAGATAATCCTCGATTTACGACCACAGCTGAGCCCCAAACCGCCGTTGCTGAGCGAGACAGCTGCCCAGTGAGCTTTGCCCCATTTTACGACCTTCCTTGCCACCGTTGTTAAGTGAATCACTCCACTTCTTTTGTGAATAAGGCCGCCGTTCAAATGAACCCGGTTTCCCCTCTTGATTTTGGGGGGGGACCCGCCCCCCCCCAATTGCGACCCGTCAGAAACACGGGTCAGTTGCCAAGCATCTGAATTTTGATCGCGCGACACCCGGGGGATTGCCGCGTGGATGTGAGAAACGGTCCCCTCTTTCAGTGCCGTTGTTAACTCCCAACGGTCGGTAAACGGACGGGTTGTTAAAAGTCGAGCTTGTACAGGAATTATCCTGCTTCAGCAGCGGGTTGGACTAGACGACCTCTCGAGGTCCCCTTTCTGACTCTTTTTAATTCTCTATTCATTTTAGAATGGCCGTTTATATCGGACTCAAGCGACTTATTCTTTCCTTTTTTTTTTCTTTCTTTCTTTCGGGCACCAACGCGGAGAAAGGGAGGGCGAGGCAGACACCAACACATCAACACACACAGAGAGAGAGAGAGCGATAGACACGCAAAAGCTGTTTACAGCGTTTTGCTCTCTGCCCAGACAAAGCAGCCATTCAGAGCCCCCAGCCTTCGCCCGTCCCCCGTCCCCAGGACTACAAAATGCCCCTTTTGAACAGGGAGGATACGGGAAGCCAGAGGGCCAAATTAAGGGCAAACCACCCCCCCACGCACACACACACACACACACACAAACCCAGGACCGAGAAGCGGATTTCCAAATCCCCTAAAATCAGAAATCAGACTCTCGCCGGAGGGCAGAGCGGGCAAAATTTTTCCAAACTTTGCAAATGAAAAAAAGAAATGGAACCCGCTTTTTAAAAAAATGCCCTTAAAATCCAAACCCACCCCAAATTGGCATTAACAAGCCACATGAAAACGGCCATTGGTGGCCTCTGTTTCACAGTTGTTTCTCCTTCTTCATCCTCCTCCTCTTCTTCTTCCTCCTCCTCTTCCTCCCCCTCCTTCTCTTCCTCCTCCTCCTCCTCCTCCCCCCTTCCCCTTCCTCCTCCTCTTCCTCCCCCCTCCTCTTCCTCCTCCTCTTCTTCTTCCTCCTCTCCTCTCCCCCTCCCCTTCTCCTTTCTCCTCTTCTTCTTCCTCTTCTTCCTCCTCTTCCTCCCCTTCTCCTTTCTCCTCCTCCCACCTCCTCTTCCTCCCCTTCTCCTTTCTCCTCCTCCCCCTCCTCTTCCTCCTCCTCTTCTTCTTCCTCTTCTTCCTCTTCTTCCTCCTCTTCCTCCCCTTCTCCTTTCTCTTCCTCCCCCCTCCTCTTTCTCCTCCCCCTCCCCTTTTCCTCCTCCGTCTTCCTCCTCCCCCTCTCCTCTTTCTCCTCCTCCTCCCCCCCTCCCTTTTTCCTTCCTCCTCCTCTTTCCCTCCTCCTCCTCCCTCCTTCTTCCTCCTCCTCCTCTTCCCCCTCTCCCTCTCCCCTCCTCCTCCTCCTCCTCTTCTTTTTATTCATTTATTTATTTTTTAAATTTTTATACCGCCCCCCCCCCTCTCCTGAAGGACTCGGGGCGGTGAACAGCCAAAATTATAAACACACAATACAAATATTAAAATACATTAAAACGAGATTAAATTTATCTTTGGCTTCCCCAATTTAAAACCCCTTACCCATAAAATTCCCCAATTAAAAGATTTTTAACCCAGCAGATTCTTTCCAGCAGAATTTTCTGCCTGGTATATTCATGTTCCTTCAGCCTGGCTGAGTTTGGATTATTTTAATTTTATTTCTAATTTATTTTTCCTTTCTTTTTGTTCCTCCTCTCTTCCCTTCTCTCCAGAGTTTCCTGATCCAGGTTCTCGACTTAACAACAATTCACTCAGTGACGGTTACAAGAGAGCTAATGACCATTTTGCACACTTGCGACCTTCACCGCCACGTCATCAAAATTCAGATGCTTGGCAAGGCTCGTATTTATGACGGTCGCAGTGGGGGCGGGTGTCACCCCCCCCTTTTGCGACCGTCTGACGAGCAAAGTCAACGGGGAAGCCGGATTCACTTAACAACCGTGTTCCCAGTTTAACGACGTTAAGTCGTTGTTTCACTTAAGTTAAGTGAAACTTAACTTCATGTTAAGTTTCACTTAACAACCGGGGCAAGAAAGATCGTAAAAATAGGCACAAAATTCACTTAACGACTGTCTTGCTTAGCGACAGAACCTTGGGGACTCAGTTGCGGTTGTAACCGATTCAGATTCACAGAGTTGGAAGGGACCTTGTGGGTCATCTAGTCCAACCCCTCGCCCCAATTTCTAATTTTTTTAAAAAAAAATTTCAGCGTCAGCCAGTTTTTAGCAGTTTTGAAGGCTCGCCGAGCCTAAATAAAGATATTTTTTTTAAAAAAAGCAATGGGTCGATCTAAAATGACACAGGCCAGCCTGCAGATTGGCAATTCTGATTCTTATCGCTTTTATTTCGAATTTCCATTTCATTCCATCTGGGAAGAAGTGCCTGGTAACATACTTATGGGGTGTTGGCCCGAATATTTGTCGTGTTTTTGTAAGCTCGGCGGGGAGACACGGGCTGTGTTATTATTATTATTATTATTAATTGCTCCTAGGGATGACACGTACACCGCTTCAAATCCCTGCCTGTATCAGCTGATAAATATGTGATAAATAAATCATACATGCCACACACGTGTTTGGAGATGGGGAAATGGGGCTTTTGCAACCCTCATTTAAACAACAACAAAAAGAGAAAAGAAATGATTCAACAAATTACAGATGAGCTGTTCGTTATATTACAGCTAACGCAACCGAGGCCCACATTTCTGAGGTTCCGCGAGACATTTTGCTCCGTTTTAAGACCTCCACGGTTGTTAAGTGAACCCCCCCCCCCGATTTTCTGAAGGTTACAAAAGGGGATCCCGTGAGCCTGGGACGCCACGACTGTCATAAATACGAGTCTTTTGATTTTTGATCGCGTGACTGCGGGGATGCTGGGACGGTTGTAAGTTTGGAAAAAAAAGGGATCTCAGTCACTTTTTTCAGTGCCGGTCACTAAACGAACCAACTGTTGTAAGTCAAGGACTGCCTGTGAAATTCGGAGTTTGTCTACTGCAAATGATGATTGGGAGAATAAAAGATCCCTTCAGCCTCGAAATCCCTAAATCATCTGTTTTTTCCTACCCCAAACTCCCAAATTATTTGCAGAAGTTTCAAAACTGGATTAATTGAGACTAATTTCCAAGCTTTGAATTCCATAGGGGAGCTCCTGCCCATGCACAGAGGGCTTCGCTCATTTTCTAGGGAAACTCTCACTGTCCACCGGTTCACAAGCTAACCCTGGTTAGTTTAAACCTGGATCAAGCTTCCGTTTCTGCTTCTGGAGCGTGGGATGCTAAACTTGGGTTAACGTTGGCTTACTCGGTTTGTCGAGGGATGTTAGGCTCCCCAAACCGGGTTAATACTTCAGCAAGCAGGTTCCCAACAGCTGTCTGAATGCGCCCCTCCCCAATCTTCTCCTCCTCCCACTCCGCTTTGCACGTTTCCCCCCCCCCACATCTTGGGAAAGGGGGGAAAATAAAATCCCCTGAAAATGCAATTAATGAATTCAGCTTAAAAGTGTCATTTTTGGGGAGGGGGGGGGGACACACAAAGATCCTCGCACGACCTCCCGAGACACACACACACACACACACACACACACACACACACACACACACACACAATATCTTCGGTGAAGTTTTGCATTGGCGAATATAATCACGAATGCAGATTTTACTTTATTTTATTTGCAGGTTTGGGGAAATCTGGGGTGGGGAGTGGGGGGGGGATGAGGAGATTTGGGTTGGGGTTGGGGTGGGGCGATAGAAACATGCCGAGGGCTGCAGAATCTAAGCCCTAGGCCATCCATCCATCCATCCATCCATCCATCCATCCATCCATCCCATCCATCCCATCCTCCCTGCCCTTTGGAAATGACTTACTGCACGAAGTGGATGAGTTGGCTGGCTGGAAAGAAGGAAGGAAGGAAGGAACGGTGGGGGGGGGGTTGAGTTTTGCCCTAAAATCCAAGCCACAGACCACCCCTCCCGGACCCTCCCCACCGGGGACGACCAATAGGGAAGGTCTGGCAAGCCAGCCCAGGAGACAGATGCTGGCTTGTTTGCCTCCTGCAGTCAACAAAGGGGCATTGTGTGGCCGTCCATGCAGGGAGCTGGCCAACCTGCTTCCTAAAAATATAACAGGGAAGGCGGGGCGGCTTTTTTGGCCCGGCACAGAGCTGACTTGCAAGCTTCGTTTAGTGACCGTTCCAAGTTACGACGGCCCACGGTGGGGGGGGGGAGGGAAAGGGAAGGGACCGGGGTTTCTCGGGCCCCCGTTTCTTACACCGTTGTGGGGGCTCCAATACGGGAAGAGATCGGAGAGCTATTTGTCTGAAATGGTAGAGGGTCTCCTGTTTGAGGAGAGGGTTGGACTAGAAGACCTCCAAGGTCCCTTCCAATGCTTTTATTCTGTTATTCTACTATCCTTCCTTCCTTCCCTCTATCATCTTCCTCCCTCCCTTCCTTCCTTCCTTCCCTCTATCATCTCCTTCCTTCCTTCCCTCTATCATCTTCCTTCCTTCCTTCCCTCCATCATCTTCCTTCCTTCCTTCCTTCCTTCCTTCCTTCCTTCCTTCCTTCCTTCCCTCTATCATCTCCTTCCTTCCTTCCTTCCCTCTATCATCTCCTTCCTTCCTTCCTTCCTTCCTTCCTTCCTTCCTTCCTTCCCTCTATCATCTCCCTTCCTTCCTTCCTTCCTTCTATCATCTCCTTCCTTCCTTCCCTCCATCATCTTCCTTTCTTCCTTCCTTCCCTCTATCATCTCCTTCCTTCCTTCCTTCCCTCTATCATCTATCTTCCTTCCTTCCTTCCTTCCTTCCTTCCTTCCTTCCTTCCTTCCTTCCTTCCTTCCTTCCTTCCTTCCTTCCTTCTCTATTATTCTGCCATGCCCCGCTGGGATCCTCCGGCCATCAGCTGGCGTTCCTAGATAGACTTGACCCTAAGCACTACACCGCGCTGCCTCTTAAGTCATCCGGGCTGCATTTCCTCCTGCGAACTTGCCCCGGCTTGCAGCCTGTGTCTGGCGGGCGGGCAGCCTGGGAAAATGAATGGCGGGCAGCCCAGGTGTGTCAAGGGTGAGCGGGCGTGCCCGGGAAGGCACCAGGAGCCTCTGGGAGGGGACTCCAAGCCCCAACATCTGGACCTCTCCCTCTCACACAAACCCCTCGCAGCAGCTGGCTGCGGTCCTGGATAAACCAGTTGGTTCCGCCAATCTGCTTTGGGTGGGGCAGAAGCTGGCCTGGCACTTCCTTTTGGGTCTCTGCCGCTGAGACAATGGGGGGGGGAGGCCGGGCTCATTTGGGGGGAGGATGGGGGCTTTGATGGAGGGGAGAAGGGTTGGGGAGGAGAAGGTGGGCTTGGGGTGATTGGAGTTGGTGGGATCTGGTGAGATTATCTGTCTATCAACTAACTATCATCCATATCTATCTATCTATCTATCTATCTATCTATCTATCTATCTATCTATCTATCTATCTATCTATCTCTATATCATCTCTATTATATTTTCTCATTTATATTATCAGTTACATCTATCTATCTATCTATCTATCTTCTATCTATTTCTATATCATCTCTATTATATTTTCTAATTTATATTAGCAATTACATCTATCTATCTATCTTCTATCTATTTCTATATCATCTCTATTATATTTTCTAATTTATATGATCAATTACATCTATCTCTCTATCTCTCTATCTCTCTATCTCTCTATCTATCTATCTATCTATCTATCTATCTATCTATCTATCTATCTATCTATCTCTATCTCTTTCTCGATCTTAGCAAAGTTTAGAAAAGGCTGGACTTCAATTCCCAGAATTCCCCCAGAGTGATTGAGACCCAACCAGATTCTTATTTCCCCCATCACAATAATCTGGGAACTCTAAAAAAAAAATCTCCCTTGCATGGCAAACAGCCTCATTGTTCCAGATTCCGGATTCAGAGGTAGATTGCAACTGAGGCTGGAGGTTCCTCGGATCGGCCACTAACCTGAGATATACAGCAGCCGGCAGCTTTTTCTGGGGGAACGTTCCCACAGGTGCTCTTTCCCTCCTCTCCTTCCACTCTCAGCCTGCAACTAAAAAAAAAAAGGAAGAAATTTGTGCTAATAGTTTTGTTTTTTTTTAGAAAGTACCTTCTCTGACTCACAGCTCCAAACCACAAGTCTTAAAGGGGAAACTGCACAGTTGTTTTTTTTAATCTGATGGTGGGCAGAAGGACCCTCCCCCTCTTTTGGGAGAATAACTCACCCAGGATCTATCTATCTATCTATCTATCTATCTATCTATCTATCTATCTATCTATCTATCTATCTATCTTCATCTATCTATGTATCTCTATATCTATCTTTTTCTTCTTCTCCCTGCCTCCCTTCTTCCTTTCTTTTTCTTTCTCTCTCCCTTTCTTTTTCTTGTTTTTCTTTCTTTCTACTCTTTCTTTCTCCCTTTCATTTTTCTCTCTCCCTTCCCTTTCTTTTTCTTTCTGCTATCTTTCTTTCGTTCTTTCTTTCTTTTTCTTTTCCTCCCTTTTTCTCTCTCCCTCATCTTTTTCTTTCTACTTTTTCTACTCTTCTTTCTTTTTCTTTCTCTTTCTCCCTTTTTTCTCTCTCCCTTATCTTTTTCTTTCTTTCTACTCTTCTCTCTCTCTCTCTCTCTCTCTCTCTTCTTTCTTTCTTTCTCTTTCTTTCTCTTTCTTTCTTTCTTTCTTTCTTTTCTTCTCCTCCTCCATTATATCTGAGAAGATATGGGTTTGTGGTTTTTTTCCACCCCTCTCTTCTGATTTCCCAAATTGGCTGGAGAGCAACGGAAAAAGTTTAAATTCAGCTGAGTCTCTGCAGAGGGCAAACGTAAGTCAGATCTGCTCCCCAGAAACTCTCCAGAGCCAGGTTTTATATCAGGTTCAAATCTGAAGAGTTTTATATTAAAAATGGGCTGCGTTTTTGTATCGTATTTGGAGTTGCCCCGTGCAACAGAACTCCCCTTTCATTTCTTTTCTCTTCTTTTTTCTCTTTTCTCCTTTCCTTTCTTTTTTCACCTTTCCTTTCCTTTCTTCTCTTTTCACCTCCACTCCTTTCCCTTCCCTCTCCCTTTTTGCCTTTCCTTCCTCCTCTCCTTCTTTCCTCTTCTTTCCTTTCCTTTCCGTTCCTTCCCTTCTTCCTCCTTCCTTCTTTCTCCTTCCCCTTTTCCTTCTTTTTCCTGCCCTTTCTCCTTTTCCCTTCTTTCTCTTTCCCTTTCCTTCTTTCTTCTTTCTTCATCCCTTTCCTTCTTCCTCCTTTTTCCTTCCCTTTCTCCTTCCCTTCCCTTCCTTCCCTTCTTCCTCCTTCCCTTCTTCCTTCTTTCTCCTTCCCTTTCCTTCCCTTTTTCCTTCTTTTTCCTGCCCTTTCTCCTTCCCTTCCCTTTCTCCTCCTTTTTCCTGCCCTTTCTCCTTCCCTTTCTCCTTCTTCCTCCTTTCTCCTTCCTTTCCCTTCTCAAGCCCCATTTAACCCTGGCTAGAAGCTTCCTTGATTTCACTCCAGGAAAAGTTGGGGAAACTTTCGACCCAGGCAACAAAATAATTTGGGGACAGAGCCTTCCCGGCCCAACCCAACCAGCCAGGGACACATCCTGTCCCTCCATCAGGCTAAACAAGAATCATCTCGCCCTTTCCTGGTCCCTGTGCCAAACCAAGAGAGAATTCCGATCTGTTTGGGGGGGGAAAAAACGAAGAAAAAAACCAGGGTTTTCCAGTCTACGAGACGCTTCGTTCCAGGCTTGTAAACCTCTAACACAAATGCCCCCTTTATCCCCCCACAAGGTCCCATTTTGTTCTGCGGGATGAGGAAGGTTATTTTAAATCCTGGCCACTAGGGTTTAGAATCAGAGTTTCCAAAGAAAACTCTTGTTTATGGGTGAAAAAGCTTTGGAGGAGGTTTGCCAAGAGGGGAGGAGAGCAGGCTGGGTCAGCCGGCTGCGGAAAGAGAAACCAAATACTCCAAAGTAACCTTCCCTTCCCCACCTCCCAATGACGGCCCTATAAAACCTCCCCACCTGAAGGTTTTCCTTGCAAGAGAGACCAAGGTTGAGGTAAGTGGCCAGGTGGCTGCAGGAAGCGGCCGTGGGGGACGAGACGGGATGGGACACAACGGATGGGGAGGGATGGGGGGCCTGGGATTTTCCTTCGCTTGGAGGGCGCCTGGGGCCTGGAGGAGGTGGGTTTGGCTTACTCCAATCTGTGAATGAACGTTTGGGGATCAGTTAATCTTTGGAAAGACAAGACTGACAGACAGACAGACAGAGCCAGTAGGTAGGTGTGATAGGCAGATAGGGAAAGAAAGAAAGAAAGAAAGAAAGAAAGAAAGAAAGAAAGAAAGAAAGAAAGAAAGAAAGAAAGAAAGAAAGGAGGGAGGGAGGGAGGGAGGGAGGGAGGGAGGAACAGTTAGAAAAGATTCATAAATGGATGGATGGATTAGTAGATTAGATTAGATTAGAGTAAAGATGAAAGAAAAAGAAAGAGAAGAGAGAAAAGAGAAAGAAAAAGAAAGAAAGAAAAAAGAAAGAAAGAGAAGGAAGGGAGGAAGGGAGGAAGAAAGGAGGGAGGGAGGAAGGAACAGTTAGAAAAGATTCATAAATGGATGGATGGATTAGTAGATTAGATTAAAGATGAAAGAAAAAGAAAGAGAAGAGAGAGAAGAAAGAAAGAGAAGGAAGGAAGGAAAGAAGGAAGAAAAGATTTGTAAATGGATGGATTAGTAGATTAGAGTAAAGATGAAAGAAAGAAAGAGAAGAGAGAAAAAAGAGAAAGAAAAAGAAAGAGAGAAGGAATGAAGGAACAGTTAGAAAAGATTCGTAAATGGATGGATGGATTAGTAGATTAGAGTAAAGATGAAAGAAAGAAAGAGAAGAGAGAAAAAAGAGAAAGAAAAAGAAAAGGAATGAAGGAACAGGTAGAAAAGATTTGTAAATGGATGGATGGATTAGTAGATGAAAGATGAAAGAAAAAGAAAGAGAAGAGAGAGAAAAAAGAGAAAGAAAAAGAAAGAGAAGGAATGAAGGAACAGTTAGAAAAGATTCGTAAATGGATGGATGGATTAGTAGATTAGATTAAAGATGAAAGAAAAAGAGAGAAGAGAAAGAAAAAGAAAGAGAGGAGAGAGGAAGGAAGGAAGGAACAGTTAAAAAAGATTAGTAAATAGATAAAATAGTTAAAACAATTAAACAGATGGATGGATGGATTAGTAGATTAGATTAAAGATGAAAGAAAAAGAAGAGAGAGAAGAAAGAAAAAGAAACAAACAGACGGAGGGAGGGAGGAAGGAAGGAAACTTCAAAATAAATTTAAGATGAATTTCAGATTAAATATATTTAGGATCTCTTAACAACCCCCTGGCTTAGCGACCGAAGGGGCCAGTTCTAACCGCGGTCGTAAGCTGAGGAATGCCTGCACCTCCTGGGACCGCTCCCTTTTCAACGCCGTCTCCACGAAAGGCATCCCCATAGCTTTCTTCTTCATCACACCCCCCCCACACACCTTCCTCTCCCTCTTCCCTGGCCAGCCTGCTTCACCCACCCCATCTGACCGAAGACGGACACCCCTCGCTCGCCATGACCAGCAGCGCAATGACCGAGCTGGAGAAGGCCATCGAAGCAATCGTCGACATCTTTTTCACGTATTCCGCCCGTGAAGGCAATCAAGCCACACTCACCACTGGCGAGTTTAAAGAGTTGGCCACCGCCCAGCTGCCCAACCTTATGAAGGTGAGCACGTCCAGGGGAAGGGAGGGGGGGAAATGGGGAGAGGGGACCCCACCCGGTTTAGGCGAACCGGAGGGGAGCGCGTTTCCCCCTTTTTAAAATACTTTTTCTCCCCTTTGTGTCTTTTTTTTTCCTTCATGTTTTTATTCGGATACCCGTGTTCCCCCGAAAATAAGACCCTGTCTTATATTTTTTTTTGGATCCCGAAATAAGCGCTTGGCCTTATTTTTCGGGGAGGTCTTATTATTTTGGGGCGCGTGGAGCAAGACGGGGCTTCTCTTGCCGTCTTAGCTGATTTCCAGCTCTGCGTTTAAATATTTTTGGGGAGGGCTTATTTTTTTTGGGGGGGGGAGGCTTATTTTAGCCCTTGGGCTCAAAAGCCCGATTGGGCTTATTATCAGGGGAGGTCTTATTTTCGGGGAAACAGGATAACATTCAATTTCCATCAAACTGTCAATATAATAATTTTAAATTGGGGTATTTTAATTTTTAGGGTTTTAAATCGGCCAAATCTATTTAATTATTTTAATTTTTAATTATTGTTGTGTCTTGTGTTTTTAAATTGGCTGTACACCGCCCTGAGTCCTTCGGGAGAAGGGCGGTATAGAAATAAAATTATTTATTTATTTATTTATTTATTTATTTATTTAAACAGCATGTGATCTGGGTACAGTTATTTTTAGACCATCATAACCCACATATTTGTTCTAATATTCATCGCCATAGTATTAATAATATAATAATATAATAACAGTAATACTTAACATCATCTTCTTTAGCAACTCCCCACATTAACATTTTTTCTTTTTATTATCTCCTTTCTAACTTCTGTTTCTATTGTCTGGCCATTAATACGTCCCATATCAAAAAATATTCAGTTTCTTCTTTATCCTTAATAGCGAGCGTTAGTCTATCCATTTCTGCACATTCTAATATTTTCTTAATTACATTGCCCTCCGGTGGAATCTCATCATTTTTCCATTGTTGTGCAAATACAATTCTACTTGCGGTTAGTATACGCAAGACCAGATATATAGTCTTTTTGTCATATATTTCCGGTAGAATGCCCAACAAAGATATCTCTGGTCTCCAATCTATATGTTGCTTTGTCATTTTTTTTTCCAACCAAGTATGTATTTTCATCCAATATTTTTTAGCTTTTGGGCATGTCCACCACATATGGTAGTATGAACCAGATGATTGATTACACTTCCAACATTTAGCAGATCTATCTTTATACATTTTTGCCAGTCTTGCAAATATATATGTTATACACATACACACACACACACACACACAAAGGGGCGCGGTGGCTCAGTGGCTAAGACGCTGAGCTTGTCAATCGAAAGGCCGACAGTTCAGCGGTTCGAATCCCTAGTGCCGCCGTGTAACGGGGTGAGCTCCCGTGACTTGTCCCAACTACTGCCAACCTAGCAGTTATATATGAATGAATTTCTCTTCTTTTGAAGAACGTCGGGGACCTGGATGAGAAGATGAAAACTTTGGATGTCAACCGCGACCAGGAGCTGAAATTTGGAGAATACTGGCGGCTGATTGGCGAATTGGCCAAGGAGATGAAGAAAGAGAAAGTGGGGAAGAAGAAGTGATGGAGCTGCGGAGTGAGGATTTGGGCGTCGAGGAGAAACGACCCGGGACCAGGACACCACAACAGTTGCGTATCGGCGGGAGGACAGCAAGACGTTGAGAGCCACCAAGCCTCTCTCGCAGCTTTTTAAAATTCAAATAAATCAAATAAATACCAAGCCGGTGCTTTTCCAGCATTTGATGGTCAAACCAGAAACATATGTCTGGGTTGACATGTTTGTGTGTGTGTATGTGTGTGTAAAAGAAACGGGAGGGGGGGTGAGGGAGGAGAACAGATCCTACCAAATTGAGGCCAAGATCTGATGCCGGGAACGTGCCGTGCGTCTTGTTCCAAAGTCCCATAACGCACAGTTGCCAAATGAATGACGACAATTTACTGAATGTTGAGTAGATAAGACAGAAGTGTGCAGCCCAACAAGAGTTTATTAGGAAGGAAGAAAAGTCTGGGGTGAACACGCAGAAGAAGAGACACCAATGTCCAAGTTCGTTGAGGACTGAATTGTTTTCGGTAATCACTACTTGGGCCTCGGTCACAACATAACCAAACAATGCTACATGTAGTAGCAACATCTTCCATTTAGGACTCAACCAAGTCAAGAACATCCTTTGAAGGGGCTCCTTGGTCCCAGTCCATCTCTCCTTCTTGTCTTACCCAACTTTCTTCACCATGGGCTCATTCAGCGTCTAGAAGGTTGGGTCCCATCTCCACAGGACTCTTCCGTCTTGACCTTTGGGCCTGGTGATCACCCTTCTAAGTCTTCCTCCAGATCTTGATTCATCCAGAAGGTCTACTTAGCCAAGAACCAAGGTGGTCCTTTTCCTCTCTGGGAGCTCTCCCTGGTCCTGTAACAACTATCTCTGGGTCAAGAGCCAAGCAAGATAGACAACCCCAGGCCAATGGAACCAGGAACGGTTGTGAGATAAGGTGGCTCCTCAAATTCTTCCTTCAAGAGAACTCATGATACTTGAACATTGCTTCCATATTTTTAGAAACACAACCTCCTCAGAGTGATCCCTGACTTCTCCTGGGAAGCCCCCCTCCTCCTAAAGACCCTTAGATGAGACCCATAAAATATAATCCCAACCACTGTTAGTACAACAAGGTGGGAAGGACCAACCAGATGCCCCAGGATAAAATATCTCCTCAGCTTCACTTCATCCCAAGTCTTCCTTGGTCCTCCAGATTGTGTCTCCTCAATGCTAGTTGGGCAACACACAGCAATCCCGCCCACCACCCAGGCCGGGTAGGCAGGGCAACCCACCCACCCCCATCCACCAACTCCTGGAAGCTGCCGAGATGCCTCCACCAACCAACTCTTGGCGGAGAACCAAGACCAGCTCGACGAGTCGTGAGGAATTAAGAGCCGTCCTCGCAACTCAAACCGGATATGAAGCATCTTGAGTTCCTGCAGGCACGCGTCGGATACGGGGAGCGGATTGTGGCAGGGCTGGAGTAGGTGCCAAAGAATTTGAGTCTGCGGGGCGTTGATCTGTCACCGCCGGTGACCATGGAGACGGGATTAGCTGCTAAATTGACATGGCAGTTGATCCCAAAGGCCGGGGTGTGAGAAAGAGACGGAGAGACAAAGAGAAAAAAAATCGACGCATCAAATCCCGGAGTAAATAACTTGCAAAGTCACTCGTTTGTGTGGGTCTTCAATGTTGGCTTGTCAGACGTCCCAGGGTTAGGCCACAAGGCTAAACCACAAGCCACGGCTTAACACTTCGGGCGGTGACCTCACAGGTCAGACAAAGCCGTGGGAAAAGGACTCGCAAGAGGGTGAAGTTTGATTTTTCAAGCAGTTTGTTGGTCTTTGATATATCATAGAGACTCCGAAATGATTTACAGAGGGTTGGACTAGAAGACCTCCGAGGCCCCTTCCAACTCTTGTTATTCTGAATTCAGACTCTAGGGTTGATAGAACTGAGGTTTAACAAGGCTGGGAGGCACCCTGGAGGACATCTAGTCCAACCCCTGCCCGTTGCAGGAATCTGCCACTATAACGCATACGTACAAACTTCCCACAACTTGTGGCCAATATTTTTACACGCTTAAGCTGCTGGGGGGGGGGGAGGTGAGCTTGCTAAGTTTGCCAACCCAGACTCCACCAAGATAGTCCTCGACATACGACCGCCGTTGAGCCCCCCCAATTTCCGTTGCTAAACGAGACAGTCCCAAAGTGAGCTTTGCCCCATTTCACGGCCTCTCTCGCCACAGTGCTTAAGTGAACCACGGCTGTTGTTAAGTGAGTCACATGGTCATTAAATGAATCTGGCTAAAAAAAAAAAACCTTTGTCAGAGGGTCTCAAAAAGGGGATCACGTCACCCCGGGACGCTGTGACCGTCATAAATAGGAACCCGTTGACACGCGTCTGAATTTTGTTTACATGACCACGCGGAGAGGCTGCAACAGTCATTAAGCGCGAAAAACGATCGTCAGTCATTTTCTTCAGCGCTGTTGTTGTCATTTCGAACAGGTCACTAAATGGAACGTTGTAAAGTCCAGGATTATCTGTCGTCGTGAGAGCGCACACGACGTCCACTGACTTCATAAGGGGGGCTCTGCTCAGATCTTGGGGGTGAAACGTCCCACTCCGGAGATTTAGCAGAATCCCCAAGCAGCCCAGAGAGAAGGCAAAAATTCAGGCCACCCTGGACGGTGGACATTAGAGACACACCAACTATCCAGAGTAGATGATGCTTTGTCTGGTTGGGTCTCGACAAAGTCCAAAAGTCCAATTCCAACCCTCATAAAGACTGCTGGACAAACAACGCCCGAGACCCGATAAACAAATATTATTTAGGTCTTCAAGGAAGGAGTGGAGAGCTTTCAATGCTGGGCTCTCCAAATTTTGCTCACGGCTCAACCGCTAGAACCTGAAGATGGCTCTTCTCTAAGTAGGACCTTCTTGAGAACTTCCCAAAAAGGGCTGCTGGTTGGACAGAGACTTCTTTCCCTGGGAATGAGGTCTCACTTCCTCGTCGGTCCGTTCTCCGGAGGGATCTCTTTTGCCACCTTCAAAGCTGGAGATACCTCTAGTTGGGAGTCCCCTCCGACCTCAAGCGCTCAAGGAGCCCACAAAGTTCTCCTAGAAGGTCCCACGAGAGTGAGGAAAGAAGAGTCCAAAGCCACACAGCATCCCCAAATCTTCACCCAGGACTTTCCATGGAGCAAATATGGTTGCGGGTACCCCAGACCAGTGTGAGGTGAGCCCACCTCAACATCTCAACGTGCTAGAAGTCAACCAGGAGGTGACTGGTGAACTTGGGGCAATGGGGGAAGGGAGGAAGCGGCCTCATCCTTGAGCTGTGAGTAAGAACAGAGCAATGGGTGGCGTCTGAGCATTGTCTTCTGGCTGGGGGCCAGTCAGCACAAGGAGAAGATTGCACCACACTTGCAACTCGCAGCTCCTTCCATAAGGTGTCTCCTGGACACACCTTCCCCAGGTATAAAACCGTGGCAAGGCGAGAGCCGAGAGCAGCACATCCAACCCCAGGGAGCAGGTAAGTTGGCCTTCTATCTTGAGGTTCCCCCTTCCCCAAAACCGAGAGAGGACAATTCGAGGGAGGGTCTCCCCTTCCCTTCCCTTCCCCATCTTCTTGGCAACTGTCCTCCTCTCTTCCCTTCTTCTCTGAATCTTCTCGGGTTGGACAAGTTGGGGCACATCACTTCTTCAAACTTGCTTACGGCAGCCCAGAAGAGATCGTGCAGTTTTTCAACGCGGATACCGAAAGGAGCATTTCACACTCACACACACACAAATCCTGTTCTTCTTTTCTCCCGCCCTTCTGATAGGAGACCCCGCCTGAACCGGGGAGCGAATTCTCAAAGCTCCAGAAAACCAAGATAGCGAAGAGCCGATCTGTCGGGAGTGAGCGATGGGTTGTCGATGCGGCAAGAAGCGAAAGGTGAAAGGGGGGGGGAAACGGGTGGGGTGTGGGTTGCGTGTTGTGGTGGTGGTTTCTTGGGGTTGAGAAACAAAAGACAGACGGAAAATGATGGGCCTGATTTGGGGGTCTTGAGATGCCAACGGGGGGGGGGGGGGAAGACGGCGAGGGGTGAAATCTGGAGAAGATCTCCACGGCAGATTCGAAGAGGCCGTTGCCCCCCCCCCAAGTTAGATCCCTAATTCCAGACCGGGGACTCACATCCTTTCAAAAAAGCTTGAGGGAGCGGAGAAGTTTAATTTTCAGAAGAGGAAGATGGACAGAGATGGTGACACATTTCCCTTTCCCAAACCCTGGTAGAAGAAAAACCCTATTTTTTTTTTTCTCGGTTGTTTCCCGTCAAGAACTGGGTGGTATAAGCTCCACGCGGCAGGAAGGCCAATGCCAGGGGTGAAAATTAAAGAAAAATCACCCAAAGATTTAAGACAGTTTGATCCTGAAGGTGGATCCTCCTTTGTCAAAAACCCAGAAATTTTGGTAGGGATGTTCCAATTTAATGGTCTCTGATTCTCATTCAAACTCTTCTGTTTTAATTTAGACCAAGACATATATATACTACTATATATCTGTATTCTGTGCTGAAGACAGTTAGGAATCCATCTGTTTTATTACATATTTTTTCTTGACTTGTTTTTAATTTTTTCCTCCTTTTGGATCCTCTTTCCCTTAAGTTTCTTCTTCCTCCTCCTCCTCCTCCTCCTCCTCCTCTTCTTCTCCTTCTCCTCCTCCTCTTCTTCTTCTTCTCTTCTTCTTCTCCTCCTTCTCTTTTTCCTATCTTGCATTTTATCTCTCTTGGAAACATTAGCAAAGCGGATTGGATTCAAGGCAAAGCTTTTTCAGGTTAAACCATCATTTTACAAGAATTGAATATATTGGAGCAAGCCAAGCCTTTTTCTGATAGGATAAGGGGCCCCTGAAGAAAATACATCTACGCGACTGCTAGAAATCCAAAAATGATGGCACATTAACAAACCATCAATCAATCAGAATATTGACAGGGGAGGCCTATGCAAAATTCAGCCATCTTCTGCATCAAAGGCCACCATTATTTTTTTGCCTCCAAAATCCACGCTGGGAAAAACAGTTCTTGGTGCTTTTCCATTTCAGTTTTTCCCGCAGGAATTAAAAATAACGCCAAGTCTAATCACAACTGAGTCACAACTGTTCTCCGGGCCAGCAAGAAACAAAGAGGGGAAAAGGGGGAAGAAAAGGAAACCAGGTTTTGGAAACTTTTGAAGACACTGGATTAGAAATATTTTGGAATTCAATTCGGATCGAGTTCTGGGTTCGAAAGAATTAGCTGACAATCCAGCCACGCTCTTTTTGGCTTTCCTCCCTCCCCCAGGTTCCCATTGCTGCCTGTAAATTTAATTTGCAATCTATCGAGATAAAATGGCTCAAAGAGTGATATTGAATCCCAGGAAACGCCCCGATGCCTCTGTGTCTTTTTAGCATCCGAGCAGGTTATTCCACCTGACTTGTTTGAAAAACTCTTCCTTGCGCGAAGTCGTAAGAAAGGTGGCCCCGAAATTTAACATTTTCAGCTTGTGAGAATAAGGGTTAACTTGCAGATTGCTAAAATCCGTGTCTTTCTGGTGAGAAGCTCCAGATGTTGTGTTTCTTCTGACTTTAATTAATTAATTTTTTTTAATTTATTTCCCCCCCCCCCCCAAGAAAAGATTCTTCTTAAATATCAGAAAAATGTCTCAGCGCTCCAAATCTTGGAAGGAGCAATTTCTAATCACAGTCATTGCTGATCGGGGTTAATTTCTGTCCTAAAGTCTATTATATTATTTGTTTTGAATCCTAGAAAAGATTCTTCAACCCGCAACCTTTGCTTTCAGATTCCTTCAAAAGAAACCCATCCTTTAAAAAAAAAAAAAAATTCTCATCTGTCTCAGCCTCAAATCCATCGTTTCAATCCATCATCCAATTTTGGCAGATTTTGCAATGAAATGGCAATAAACAAACCACGCCTGGGCTGGGAAATTTGCAATATTTATGTTGCTACGGACAGGCCTGGAAGAAATGAGTAACGTGAGCATTTTTATTTGGGATAACTAGGAAAAACCAAAACAAAAAAAAGGTGGAGGAAAAAAATCAAATTTTGGGCAGACGATGCTTCGAAGCACAGGTTTTCACTTCCTTCTTCCTCTTTTTTCTCCCCAGAAAAAAATAAATCTAGTTTGCAGATATATTTTTTTTACTATGCATCTTCTCCACCTCTAGCGGACGTATTTTTTTCCCACTATCCTTCCCAACGGATTCTGCAACCAGGGCATTCTGGGAAAATTAAAATGGCCGCTAATTTTGCAAATATTGTGGCTACGGGCAAAATTTTCTCCGAATGGAGATTCCTCAATGCATCTTTTTTTTTAAATGAAATTTGCACACCAGGTGTGCCTCAAATGCTATCAGAAAACAGGTGGATTTGATCAGGAGATATAAAAGACCCAGTGTTGATCTTAGTTTGGGCTAAACTCCTTTGACAACCATTCATCTTTCTCGAGAGACATCCTGGCTTGTATTGAGCCAACATTGAGAGGCATCCTGGCTGGTATTAAGCTAAAAGTAATTTTTTTTTAAAAAAAGAGAAAATGGTTTCAGGTGAGGGATTCCGATTAAATATCTCTCCTTTGGCACACAAAAAAATCCATCAACGCTCCCGAGCTTTGAAAAACGTTCAAAATATTTAGGATTTTTTGGGGGGGCCTGATTCCCTCCCCGTTTTATATCTGCATCTCCCCCAAAGAAAATTGAAAATTTTTTTCCCCCTATTGTTCAGTCTCTCCTTTTCTTCCCCCCATCTTCCTGTTTTGCACTGTTCATTTTGTTCTTCTTCTGGATTTTTCTTTAAAACCCTAGTTGGTTGAAATTTACGGGATCCTCCTGGGCTTTCCTAGGCTAATGAATGACGGAGGGGAGAGGCTGAGTACAAAACCGTGTCCCAGACTTTGGCGTAAAAAAAAAAATTTGGACGCCTTAATGAGCCGGGTGTTTCGGGGAGGGTGCAGTTGCATGTAGGAAGGAGCTTGGCAGGTTGGACAACTTTGGGAGAGATGGTGCATGGGGATTGCGTGGCCGGGATGAATCCTCACCTGTCCTCTCTTCCCACCTGTCTCCTTGCCGGCTTGCAGGATTGCCAAGAACTCACCGATGTCGAGCGAGCCATCGAAATTGTCATCAACAACTTCCATTGCTACGCCGTCAAGGGACACAAGGAATGCCTGACGCCCAACGAATTAAAAGACCTGGTTGGACAGAGGCTACCACACTTAGCCAAGGTGAGACCACCATCGGCGGGACGTCCAGTTTCGAAGACAGGGATCGGGACACCGATAAATCCACACACACCCCCAAGAAGCCTTTTTTTGGCTGGTTGAAATTCTGCTCAAAAAGTCTTCTTGGGGGTTTCTGAATTCCGTTAGGCAGAAATTCCCGCGTTTGCAGCCACCGCCGAAAAGGCCCCATCGTGCAGTCTCTTCAGGTTGCAAATATCTCCTTTTTTTTTTAAATGAAAAGAAATGGGGTTTTTTTTCTATTTTTTCCTGCTGGGCCAAATCCCCCCAGATTGTGTTTCCACGCAAAAATCGAGGTTGCATTTCAAGAGAATGAAGGCTCGTCTGCATTTTAATGTAAATGCACCGTTTCTGCATTAAGATAGTTATTTCGTTTGGAAACTTCTTTATATTCTAGAATGGTCTAGTTTTAATTTTAGTTTTAGTTTTAGTTTATTTGGAGTTTAGAGTTTAGCGTTTAGCGTTTAGCATTTAGAGTTTAGAATTTAGCGTTTAGCGTTTAGAGTTGAGTTGAGTTTAAACCACATTTTGGATTAAGTGATGTCAAGTTAATGTCAACTCGTAGTAATTATTATAGGTTTTATTTAAGGACTTTAAAATAAGGCCCAGACTGAATCTCAGTTTGTCAAGAGACTGGTTTCCAGATTTTACCGGTCAAAATATGCGCAAGAAAATATCCATTAAAGAACAGATAAGCACGCAGAAAATAATAAAGATGACCAAAACTGTACATCCCCCCAAAATATACCGCTTGCAGAAACGTGCACAAATTAATAACTGACTTTAAACAACGTACTGAAAATAGTTGCTATTAAGAATCTATCATTAATTCCCAATGCATCAAATGGACTGTAAAATAAAACGTAAGCAAGGGATTAAATCCATAAAAGGTTTGCATTTAAAAAACACACACCCCAATCTGATCTTTTAACAAAAAATCTCAAAACTGGGGAGCTTTTTTAAAAAAAACAACAGCAGGGATGCAAAAAAAAAATAAGATCTTTTCATTCTTCCTTTTTCATTTTTTCCCCCTTCTTTCGTTTCCCCCACCCCCAACAGGGAGTTGAACCTTTGGATGAGAAGATCGAATGCCTGGGAGATAATGAAGAAGCGAAACTCCAGTTTGGAGAATACTGGGACATAATGGGAGACGCCGCCAAGGGCTGCCGAGTGCCAAAAGGGAAGAAGTGAAGAGGCTGAGCCGAGTTCGAAAGACGACCTCAAACCCATTGCGTAGAAGAACTGGGCGAATCTCAAATGTGTTATTTCATGCAGTGTTAATTATTTGGGGGGGCTCATATGATCCACTCGATTTTCCTAACCTAGGTTTTTCTTGTCTCGATATCAAGAAATTTTTCAATCCCGGAGCCAGAAGACAGAAATTTCAGGGTTTAAAATATATATATATATATATTAAAGTCTTTTCTAATTTTAATTTTCAGAACTCGTGATGCCAAACTTTCGAATCTTCTTACAATTTGAAGCTTTCTTTTTTTAAGCCGAGCTCTGAAAAAAAAATCATAAAAGATTCTCCGGATCGAGAATATTTTTAATTTTCAGCTCTGATGTTGGCAGTGTTTCATTCTGGGACTATTTAAATCTCCAATTCTGCACATTTTTTTTTTTTTAATATAGCAGCTGAGAATTTTGGTTTGAAAACTCCCGAAACCTTTCATTTTCAAATGTGTACCTCAAAAATGCCTTAAACATTATGTTAAATATATATAAAGTATATATATAAATATATAAATATATTACCAAAAAAAGTTGGACATAGAATTTTATATATCGCTGCCAAAACCGGAATGTGATAAATTGAATTTAAAACTCGGATTTCACTAGTTGATTTCTTTATTCCTTGCGCGTTCTTAAAAATCTATTTTACCCCCCCTTTCCTCGAAAGTAAAATAGTTGCAAATTTAAAACCCCAGAATTTTGACCCCAAAAAAAAAGAGTAAAAAAAAAAACACACCAAGAAACCACATCAATAGAAGCGTCTTAAAAATAGAAATCCTGGTTTACGTGCCTCTTGGGAAGTAGGGTAACTTTACACAGCGGTTGGGAGAAATTCAGAATCGCAGAATTGGACATTCGGAGGGTCCCGCAGAGATCATCTAGTCGACTCTCCTGATGTAATTGCCTCTCCCTGAGTCCCTGAAGCCCAGGCATGTTTGTCCTCAACACACACACCCATCATCCCCAGTCTCAATCTAGTTATTTCTAGATTCTCTTTTGGTTTCCTGCTTGAGCAGGGCTGGACTAGCAGACCTCCAAGGGTCCCTTCCAAATCTGCCATCTTGTTAAAAGGGGATGTCCAGATGGGTAAATCTCCTTCCTTCAATCCCAGTGGAGAATATTTTGAAATACCCTCGGGGCTTCTGCACCCCTGCTGTTGAAAAACTGGATTTCCCGCTGTCGCCAGGGAGGAATTATTAGGAGTTGGCGGTCTGAAGCCACCAATTCTTAGGGGCGGGGGGGTGACATGATAGCAGTCTTCCAATATTTGGGGGGGGCTGCCCCAAAGAAGAGGAGGTCAAGTTATTCTCCAAAAAACCTGAAGGCAGGACGAGAAGCAACGGATGGAAACTAACCAAGGAGAGAAGCAATCTGGAATTCAGGAGGAATTTCCTGACAGTGAAAACGGTCAGTGGAACTGCTTGCCACTAGAAGTTGTGAGTGCTCCATCGCTGGAGGCTTTTAAGAAGTGATTGGGCAGCCATTTATCTGGAATGGTGTAGGCCCTACCCTGTAGGGATTTCTGCTCGAGCAGAGGGCTGGACTAGAAGACCTCCAAGGTCCCTTCCAACTCTGTTCTTCTCTTAGAACTAAGGAGACATTTCCTGACAGTGAGAACAAGTAACCAGTGGAACTGCTTGCCACCAGAAGTTGTGGGTGCTCCAACACTGGAGGTTTTCAAGAAGAGAGTGGACAACCATCTGCTAAAGCTTGAGAAGGGGGTTGGACTAGATAACCTCTGAGGTCCCTTCCCATTTTGTTATCCTGAACCCATCAATCTGGGTTATTTGTAGGGTTTGAGGGCAGTGGACAAGACAATCCAGAAATGTTTGTTGGGGTCTTGCATGGACCTTTCTGCAGATGTGATCCCGCTGCAGATCCAATTTCAAAGCCAACTGATTGACCGAGAATTGGGAGATCCACCTTAAATCGTAATCTCACAACCATCATCCCCGATCTGCCTCTGTCGTTTGTCATCTCATTTTTTCCTTTTTTTTTTCCTGTATCATGGATGAAATAAAAGCCAAAAATAAAAAAATAAAAATAAAAATTCTGTATAGGTTATTCTGTATTTTATTAGATTTATTATATTTACGGTATATGCCATATTCCACGAAGATTAAAATCGGAATAGCCCGTCTCTTCAAGCCCAGGAGCCTGGTTGATGGTAACTTCTGGGAACTGAAGTCCACCTAAGTTGGCAGAACTCCAGATGTTGAAGTTCACCCTGGCTGGGGAATTCTGGGAGTTGAAGTCCAGCTATGTTGACGGGGGCATTCTGGGAGTTGAAGTCCACTCGTGTTGTCGAACGTCTATAAACGGAGTCCAGTTGCCTCTTGAAAAAGCATCTATGGATCCACTCATATTGACTGGGGGAATCCTGGGAGTTGAAATTCACCCATGCTGGCTGGGGAATTCTGGGAGTTGAAGTCCATCTATGGACAGGACAGAACGCTATTTGAATGAACGAAGGACTCCAATGTGCGAATTTAATTATTCCCAGGATAGCAATAGCCAGTGGTTTGTTCCTCCTTTCTCCAAACCCAGCTGTTTTGGACTATTGCCCCCTCCCAGTGTACAAAGAACATTTCCCCCCCGTTAATTTATATTACAAATAGGCAATAGACAACCACTGGCATACTTAGGAAGTGTCTCCAATTTTAGAAAATGCACCTGATTTTAAGAAATGCACCTGGTTTTTAAAATATGCATCCGATCTTAAGACATTGCATCCGATTTTAATGTATCCGATTTTAAGAAATGGCATCCGATTTTAAGAAATTGCATCCAATTTTTAAGATATACATCTGATTTTAAGAAATTGCATCCGATTTTAATGTATCCGATTTTAAGAAATGGCATCCGATTTTAAGAAATTGCATCCGATTTTAATGTATCCGATTTTAAGAAATGGCATCCGATTTTAAGAAATTGCATACGATTTTAATGTATCTGATTTTAAGAAATGGCATCCGATTTTAAGAAATTGCATCCGATTTTTAAGATATACATCTGATTTTAAGAAATTGCATCCGATTTTAATGTATCCGATTTTAAGAAATGGCATCCGATTTTAAGAAATTGCATCCGATTTTAATGTATCCGATTTTAAGAAATGGCATCCGATTTTAAGAAATTGCATCCGATTTTAATGTATCCGATTTTAAGAAATGGCATCCGATTTTAAGAAATTGCATCCGATTTTAATGTATCCGATTTTAAGAAATGGCATCCGATTTTAAGAAATTGCATCTGATTTTAATGCCTCCGATTTTAAGAAATGGCATCCGATTTTAAGAAACTGAACTTATTTTCAGAACTGCCTCCTTGGCCCAAATCAACCCAACTTCCTCTCCAGATAAAACCAGAAAAATGACAGCTGGGGTTTTTTTTTTTTTTTTTTTCAAAAACCTTCCACCTGGATGATGAGCTCGCCACGCTCGGAATCCGCCAAGCCCGTAATTAACCCTCTATCAGAAACAGGAAACTTAATTCTCTCCCAAAAATCTCTTGACGAGCTTCTGTCACCTGTCTGTTATGTCCTGGTACCGTCGCCTGGGTTTTGCTTTCGGATCTAAACAAAAAAACAGAAAAAAAAAAAAAGAAGCATGACTCAGAGATGCCGGCAGAAACTTGGAGCGGGATAAGTTTTGCAAGATCGCACACCCGCCGGCAAAAGTTGCATTCCAAAACTTGGAAAGCGAGGTGCCTCTTTTTGTGTGTGTGTGTATTTCGTTTCGAGATTTGACTTGGCTGACCTAGAAAAGAGCGGACGAAATCTGGTCCGTGTGAATCAGGCAGCCTGATTCAGGCACACGAGGATTTTTTTTTTTGTTTTGGGGTGCCCGGTGCTAATCCGCTTTATCGGGGTGACCTCAAGGATGAGATCGTGGAAAAACGCCTCGGGGAGATCAGATAATCCGCTGGGAGATGATCTCCGGGCTGAGTCAAATTAAATCCCCGGAGATCCTCGAGTTACGACCGCCAGAATTTCCATTGGAAGCGAGGCGGCGGTTTTAAGAAGCAAGTGGCGGCCGATGTTATGATTTTATTTTATTTTTTTGCCTCGCGGCTGTTAAATGAATCGGGTCGTTAAGTGAAGCTGGCTTCCCTTAAGATTGCCGTTTGCTGTTCATCCTCGACTTAGAAACCACAATGGGGACGAAAACGGCCGTTAAGCGAGTCGGGCTCGATCGTACGACTCTCGCGTGACTGGTCCTTGCACTTACAACCGTTGCATGACAGACCAATCGGAGTTACGGCCACCGTTGAGCCCACTATTGACGTTGCTAAGCGAAACATTCGTTCAGTGCCCGATCTGAGGATCATTCTTGCGACAGTTGTTAAGTGGATCCCTGCAAGCTGTTGTGAATGACACCGTTGCTAAGTGAATCCAGCTTCCCTGTCGATTTTGCTTGTCTGGAGGTCGCAAAAGGGGATTGTGTGACTCCCCCCCCCCGGAGACTCTGCGACCGTCGTAAATGTGAATCAGTGTCCAAGTGTCCTTTTTTTCCAGAGCCGTTGTTAATTCCGAATGGTCACTAAATGAACCATTTAGTGTAAGCCTTTATTCTTATTTTCCCGCCTTTTACAATCTTCCCGCCTTCTACGCTGCTTTTCTGCCCCTTTTGCTTTTTTTTTAAAAAAAAATAAATAAAATAAAAAATAAAATACAATCCACCTTTCCCACCCCCAAGCCAGACTGACATCACCTCGGCGGCTCATCCCTGGCTGACGGAAAGGAAATGCTTTTCAAATGAGGGCCCCGGCAATTAACCTGGGGAACTCCTCGCCACAGGATGTTCGCAGCCGAGGCCGAGAACGCAGGAGGAGAACGAGTGGGAAGCGTGCCAGCCGGGGACGGTCAGCCCTCCCAAAGGAACGATAACAAATGATTTCGGGAGGCTGGAATGCCAAGGAACTCGCTCCCCAGATCTCAATCAATAGCTGCTTAGCATTCTTTCGGCGTCATCCGCTCAGCAACCGGTTTTGCAGATTGCAATCGTTACCTTTACCTCATCGCGCAAACCTTTGGGATGGCTCACACGGATTCCTTCAAGAGGATCTGGCTGGCATGCCGGATCGCCCCCACATCTCAGGCTTCCGGTTGACGGTCGCATTTTTTTTTTGAAACCAACATGGTGAATTTTTTTTTGGGGGGGGGGGGTTGACATCCTTGCTCGGTTTTACGACGTGCGGTCTCTCCGGACGTTATTCGGGAAGGGATTTGAGAGAGGAAGGTGGGGGGGCTTATTTTTCCGGGGGACTACTAGTAACGCTCAAGTTACAGCTACAATGGAACCTAAAATGTACGTCACTAAATGAGACATTTATTAAGGAAGGGTCCACTATAGGTAGTGTTCGAGTTATGGCCACAATGGAGCCCATAATGTACATCACTAAGTGAGACATTTATTAAGGAAGGGTCCACTATAGGTAATGCTCATGTTACAGCCAAAAAGAAACCCAAAATGTATGTCGTTAAGTGAGACATTGGTTAAGTTAGGATCCACTACAGGTGGTGCTCAAGTTATGGCCACAATGGAGCCCAAAATGCACATCGCTAAGTGAGATATTTATTAAGAAAGGGTCCACTATAGGTGATGCTCAAGTTATGACCACAAAGGAACCCAAAAAGTATGTCGCTAAGTGAGACATTTATTAAGGGAGAGTCCACTATAGGTAATGCTCCGGTTACGGCCACAATGGAGCCCAAAACGTATGTTGCTAAGTGAGACATTGGTTAAGGGAGGAGCCACTACAGGTCGTGCTCAGGTTACGGCCACAATGGAGCCCAAAACCTACGTTGCTAAGTGAGACTTCGGCCTCCCTTGTCTGCTCAGAAAGAGATCAGAAGTCAAACTTGGTGTGAGAAACACACCCCATGACAGTTGCGCAGGTGGCCGGGGGCTGCGCCTCGCTCGGCCCGTAAAACGTACCTTCTGCATAATCCACCGAAAATCCCTCGGATTAAAACAACAAAAACTTCCCTGCCAGCCACCCAGAACGAATGAGACACCTGTCCCACCCAGGTGTGAATTGTTTACGAAGGCGGGTCGATAGGTGAAATGAATCAATAAAAAAACCCACATTTTTGATTAAAGGTACTCCCTTCCCTGCGTCGAGAAATGGAGCCCTAAATAAAAAAATATTTCCCCCCCCCCAAAAAAAATAAGAAATAATTTAAAAATGCAATCGGTTTTAAATTCATGGTTCTTTTTTTCCCCTTTTTTTTTTGAACAGTCGGATGCGTTCAAAATATTTGCGGGCTGTGAAATTCCAGCTGAGCTCTAGAGGGCAGCAAAGGGGTGGTGTGTTTAGCCTCCTTCCTGCCTCCTAGTGGATGCTCCCATTAACTGCAGCCAAGATAAGCTTTCTTTTCAGTCTACAAATTCAGCCAGTTGGCTTGGCGGCTTTGAATCCCCAGAGCCCTCCCGTTTAAACGCGGAAACGGCTGTAAAAACAGGGTGAAAGGAAATTCCTTAGCTTGGTGCCAATAAATTGAGCACTATTTGCATGTAAATAAAAGTGCTTGGTATCCCTTGCATTTTTGTGTGTGCATCTCTGCATTTTGGGGTGGGTGGGTGCAATTTGGAGCAATCTGACTTTTGCTAGATACGTAAATAGATGATAGATAGATAGATAGATAGATAGATAGATAGATAGATAGATAGATAGATAGGAAATATCCCTGATCTCCGTGCTTTCCGCCGTGCCCTCAAAACCCTGATGTTCCAACAAGCGGGGCTAAACATATGAACATGTGAATGTTTTTAAAATGCTATCTAATTTTAGGTTCTACTTAATTGGGCCAAACTATGTTATAATAATAATTTTAATTAGCAATTTTATGATGTTTGCGTATCTATATTTTTCTTGACTGTACACCGCCTTGAGTCCTACGGGAGAAGGGCGGTATAGAAATATAATAAATAAATAAATAAATAAATAAATAAATAAATAAATAAATAAGATGGATGGATGGAGACAGACACATAGACAAAGGCAGAGATAAATGCATAGATGATAAATAGACGATAGAGTTTGATAGAAAGAGATGGTGGGATAGAAAAATAAGACAGACAGATAGATAGAGGTGATAAATAAGAGAGAAGGAGGAAGATTATAATAGAGATAGATACATAGATGATAAATAGATGAGGGTTTGATAGAGAGATGGAAGAATAGAAAGATAGATAGATACAGATGATAAATAAAGACATAGGATAGATAGATAGATAGATAGATAGATAGATAGATAGATAGATAGATAGATAGATAGATAGATGGATGATAGACAGATAAGATAGATGAGCGAGAGAGGGAGGGAGGGAGAGAGAGAGAGATGAGAGAGAGAGATATACAGATGCACTGTATCCTAATTAAAACAGGAACGAAGGAAGGAAAACTCAAGTTTTAAATTAAGAGGCCTCTCTATCTTCAACTGATTACCCAAAAGCTTTTAAGGTGCGGCCTCTTGCTAATTCTGGATTAACGAGAACAATGTTGTGTTTGGGATGTCTCCACAGCAGCAGCTGCCGAGGGCGCGGCTTGGAGAATGCGAGGGACGGTGCCAACCGTCCAGATCTTCACCGAAATATCCCACGTCCCTCCCTCGGAAAATCCCCTCCAAAATGTGCATTCTTTCTATTTGTATTTGATTTGGCTTCTTCAGCCTGGCCCTTGACCGTCCCCTCTTGGAGACCAGGGGCACCCTCTCTCTGCCCTGCCTTGTCCCGTCGGAGGGCCTGGCACGGCGGTGCCAAGCCGGGAGGCGATTTGGCAACAGTGCCACATGGGATCCAGGGGAGTTAGTCAGAGGAACACCCCAAAGAGGGCAGGAGGAGTGACGGAGTGAAAGAAAAAAGATGAGATGAGAAGGGAATTATTTCTTTAAAAGAAAGCCCCATCCTGGTCTCGTGATTCAGGGGCCGGGCGTAACTTTGGATGGGAGTTACAAACTCTCTCTCAAATAGACCAGCTTGATAAACAGAGGCGAGTCGGACCGGGGGCCAGGCAGACAAGCCAGGACAGGAAAGCTGCCGGAGCCCAGACACGCAACCATCATGCACGGTAAGGAATGCAAGGCGATTGTGGCACATACAATGGTGGCATTGTGGCCGGGCGGGCAGGGGTCTCTAAGATGCCACCCTAAAAGCCAGAGAAGTTTCGGGGGTTTGCAAACAGCAAGCTAGCATTTGTTGTTGTGGGATCATCGGGTCTGCCCGTCAGTCCATCAATCCATCGTTGATCGATTTGACCCGTGGATGAATTCACACAACCGAACAGATTTAGAGACGCACGAAGTCGAAAAGGAAGAATTGGGGGGAAAGGAGGAAAAGGGGGGGGTTAAGGGGCCAGCTGCGACTTAAAGGCACTCAGAAGAAGGAAAGCTGTGTGTTTTGTCAAAACTTTTGGCTAGATTCTCACAACCCCTCGAAACCCGGGTTGGGCCGTCGGGCGCCGAGATGGGGGAATGCCAAGGTTTTTCTCGACGGGCAGAAAACAGAATTTAGATTTTCCTTTTGGGGTTTGGAGGAGGTTTGGGAAGTGAAGTGTTGGTTTGACCTGGGTTTTGGGGGGGCGGGGGGTGGGGGGTCTTGTGAAGCTGATTTTGTTTTTCACAAAACAGAGGGAAATCGGCAAGCCCTTTCCTATTTCCCCAGCCCCCCCTCGGAACCCTCCGTCCGACGTCTACCAAACTTCAGCGGCTGTTGAAATAGGGCCAATCAAGTTGAAACTTGTCCAAAGTTTTGCTAACACCCAGTCTGGAGTTTAAAAGGAGAGAGAGAAAGAGGTGGAGGGGAAAAAATTACAGTTTTTGACTTGTTCGGGCAAACTTTCTCCAACCCAGATACAGCAACCTATTCTAGAAACTCCCTGGATTTGGGGCTTCTGGGATTTGTAGTCCTCCGGATACAGCAGCGCTTTCCCAGGATGGGGAAATATTGAATTAATGTGTTGTTTGATTTGCCAGTAGCTTGCGAGACTGTTTTTTTTTATTTCGGAAGCTGCCTCCAGTAGCAATTATACGAAAATGTCACGTCCTGGGTGTAATCCTCTCTTAAAATAATCATCATCATCATAATACTAAGGGAAGAGGGATTATTAATTTGATAGCCTTCTGACATCCCCCGAAGGGTGCTCGTTTCCTACCCGTGTTTAAAAAAAAAAACCAGGCAGGGAAGATTTGGAGACTCAGCGAAACGGCCCAGCGAGAACGACGTCCTCGGATCGAGCCAAATGTATCGATAATCCAAAAATCGATCTCCATTAAATGATTATGGGGAATCCTCGACTTACGACTCTCTGTTTGAAGTGGTTTAGCGACCGTATGATTGGCTGTTCTGCTGCCACGGTTCGATTCGTAATTGGGCAAGAGAGGCCCTAAAAATCTGGGTGTGACTCGCTTAATGACCGGCTTGCTTAGCAACGGAAATTCTGGCCGTAACTGGAGGAAATCCCCCCCCACTCCTCAAGTCATTTAATCCAAAGCTTTCTTGAAAATGGCAGGGGAAGGGAGGCACACCTCCAGGGCTTTCCCTAGCGGCGTTCCAGCAAATGGCACTCAGAGGTAGACTTCCCCTGAGTAGGGAGGCTCCATCAGGTTATTTGGCTCGAAGCTCCCGATAAACCTCTCCCGCATAAACTTGCCTTCCTCGCCTTAACGTGACACTGTTTCCCCCCCCCCAAGAGTTATGGCAGGGATACTCCCAAGGCAAGGATGTTGCTAACTGTAGTCTTAGAGCAGGAATCCTCAAGTTGGGCCCTTAAGGCAAAACTAAAGACAGGCTGTGCCTTTCCCCACCTTGTGGCCATGAGTTCCACAGGTGAGATTAAGCTCTACCAAAAGGAAGGGTTTCCTGTTGACAGGAACCAGGGGCAAACATGAGCAATTCTGTTGCTAATTCGAATTATTACACAGGGCAAATCTATCTATCTATCTATCTATCTATCTATCTCCATCCATCCATCCATCCATCCATCTTATTTGTCTGTCTGTATCCGTCCGTCCATCTCTCTCTCTCTCTCTCTTTATCTATCCCACCTCTATTATCTATCTACCTGTCTGTTTGTCTCTCTCTCTCTATCCCACCTCTCTATTATCTATCTATCTATCTATCTATCTATCTATCTATCTATCTATCTATCTATCTATATCTGTCTGTCTATCTCCATCCATCCATCCATCCATCCACCTTATCTTTGTCTGTCTGTGACTGTCTCTCTCTCATCTACTATCTATCTATCTATCTATCTATCTATCTATCTATCTATCTATCATCTATTATCTCTGTCTGTCCATCCGTCCGTCCATCCATCTTATCTCTGTCTGTCTCTCTATCTATCCCACCTCTCTATTATGAATCTACCTACCTACCTACCTACCTACCTACCTACCTACCTACCTACCCATCCATCCATCCATCCATCCATCCATCCCCTCTCTCGAATGGGTTCACTCTCTTAGTATTTTTCCCCCCTTTATAATTCATTCATCGTGTAACCCTATTGCCGGAGCCACTCGCTTCAAAAACAGGAAGCAAAAATCCCCTTTTCTGCTTAAAATAAATGAGCTGAAAATCAACTTTGCAAAAAAATAAATAAATAAATAAATAAAAAAGGAAAGGAAAGAAAGAGTCGAAGAAATAAAAAAAAACCAGCAAACTTCCAGCAAACAGACTCTCCCCACAGACAGATATTAAAGACAAATAAAACAGCAGTAAAACAATCACACCCTGAAAATTAAAAGACGGGGGAATTAATAATGAGGAGACGCCTGGATTGTTCACGCCGCCTGTCTGGAATTGGGAAATGCTAGAATTGGCATCGGGAGGAAACAAAGAGGATTCATTTTATAGAAATGGCTGGAATTTACACAGCTAGTCCTCGACTTACGAAAGTTCATTTAGCGACCGTTCAAAGTTAGCACCAAAAAAAACCTTAACGACCGTTTTTCACACTTACGACCATTAAAGCATCCCCGCGATCACATGGTCAGAATTCGGACGCTTGGCAACGGACTCGTCCTTACGACGGTGGCGGGTGGGTCACGCGATCCCCTTTTGCGACCTTCGAGGTCCACGGGGGAGCCAGATTCGCTTAGCGACCGTGGGGCTCCCTTCCCAAACTGCAATGATTCACTTAACAACCGTGGCACGAAAGGTCATAAAACGGAACAAAACTGACTTCCACGTTTCACTTCGCAAAACAAACATTTTCAGCTCCATATAGGTCGTATGTCGAGGACTACCTAAATTTTAATACAAGGGCTTCTCCCCTCCTGAAATAAGATACAAAAATTGGAATATTTTCCTTTGCGGAGGAAGAGGTCAGATCTTCACAGAGAAGCGTTTTAATTTAAATTAAAAAGTGAAGTTTGAGCTGCAGGAAACAAAACAATTTGGAAGTTTTTTGAAACCAGTGTGGAATACAAAGTATCCGAGCCTTTGGAAAAGAATCGAAATAAATCAGCCAAATGAAAAGAAACGCTCAACTCCTGAAAAAGTTCATGCAGGACACAAATGTTTTTCTCAACCTCGCAAACAAAAACGTTGATTTTTTTTTCCCAAGAGTTCCTTTTATGTGTCACTTACCCAAAAAGTCGTCCGTGGCAACAGAAGACAATGGAAACTGCCTGTGTGGAAGAAAGAAAGGAAAATTAAAAAAAAAAATAGGATTAGGAAAAAATAGGAAAGCGATTTCCTGAAAAAATAACAATCCTATGCCATTTAGTTGTATGGGGAAAAAAAAATAGGATTTTTTTTTTTTTGTTCCGTACAACTAAATGGCATAGGATTAATTTCTTCATTTAAAGGATAAAATTTAAATATCTTGATCGACAGAAGGGACGATTCTGCAAATATTGAATCGGCCATTTGGTTTAGCAACCGCTCAAAAATTACATCCTCCCTGGGGCAAACAGTGGCTGGTCCTCGTAGTTACGACCGTCGTGGCATTTCCCACGGTCATGGGGTCCCCATTTGCAGCCCTCCCAGCTGGCTTCCCGCAAGCTAATGGGGGAAGTTTGGATTTGTTTAACGGCTGCCTGATTCGCTTAACGACTGGGGCAAAAATGGCCATTCAAATCCCGCACGACTCACTTAACTGTCCTGCTTAGCAACAGAAATTCTACTTCCGGCAGTGATCATAATTTGATGGTAAATGATCATGAAATAATGATTCCGTTGGGTTAAATCAGTCTTCTCAAACTCGGCTTCTTTAAGAGGCGCTGGCTGGGGGATTCTGGGAGTTGAAGTCCACCCCTCTTAAAGCTTGTTGGCTGGGGGATTCTGGGAGTCAAAGTCCACCCATCTTAAAGCATACTGACTAGGGAATTCTGGGAGTCGAAGTCCACCCATCTTAAAGCATACTGACTAGGGAATTCTGGGAGTCGAAGTCCACCCATCTTAAAGCATGTTGGCTGGAGGATTCTGGGAGTCGAAGTCCACTCATCTTAAAGCATGCTGGCTGGGGGATTCTGGGAGTCGAAGTCCACCCATCTTAAAGCATGTTGGCTGGAGGATTCTGGGAGTCGAAGTCCACCCATCTTAAAGCATGCTGGCTGGAGGATTCTGGGAGTCGAAGTCCACCCATCTTAAAGCACACTGACTCCCAGGGAATTCTGGGAGTTGAAGTCCACCCGTCTTAAAGGGGCCGAGGTTTTACACCCGCTGGGCTTAATGATGACTGTATTTCCTTGTGTTTTTCCGAACCCACCAGAGCCCACCATTTTTGTTTCGGAGCCCTGAGTTGTAGCAAACGGAGGCACCCATTTCACAGATGGGGAAAACCGAGGAAGCTCCCATTTCTGGGGAAAATCCGTAGGGGAATCCAAACACCCCGTTTTGGATTGCAGGCCGTCACTCGAAATATGCCGTTTGGGAGGAAAGCGAGACAAACGAGCTTGACTAGAGTTACGCAAAAAGATGGCAACTCCTTTATCGCAACAGGGGTGTGTGTGTGGGGGTGTCCACCTCCTACGTTATCCGGTTCCTCCTCCTCCTCCTCCTCCTTCGGGGGTGAATTCTTTGGGGTGCATCCAAACCTCCCATTTTCCCAGGCTCTGAATTTTTTTTTCGGGGGGGGGGAGGAAATAGGAGCACCCCAAATTTCCAATGACGAAATCCCTCATCGGGTCCGTTTCATTTTGCACAACGGATGTCCTGCACCGAGGCCTTGAACGACGTCGCACAACCGCATCGTTCGTGGGTTTCGAATCCCGGCGCTACCAGTTCGCCAGTATAACTCACATGAAGTGGATAAAAATGCCAAATCCAGTCTGAACGTCCGGCTGACTTTGCAAAGAACCGTAAATAATAACACCGGTGGTCCTTGACTTAACAACTGCTTGTTTAGTGACTGAAGTTACAGCGGCACTGGGGGGGGGGAAAGGGACTTAAGACTGTTTTTTTTTTCACACTTAACGACCGCCGTGGTATTCCCCCGTGGTCACGTGATCAAAATGGAGATGTTGGTCAACCAAGTCGTATTTATGACGGTCGCAGAATCTCGGGGGGGGGGTGTCACGTGAAGCAGGGGGTTGGACTAGAAGACCTCCAAGGTCCTATTCTATTCTATTCTATTCTATTCTATTCTATTCTATTCTATTCTATTCTATTTTCTATTCTATTCTATTCTATTATTCTAATTATCCTATTCTTTTCTATATTCTTCTATTCTATCCTTTCATTCTTAATTCTATTCTATTCTATTCTATTCTTCTCTATTCTATTCTATTCTATTCTATATTATTCTATTATTTTCTATATTCTTCTATTCTATCCTTTCATTCTTAATTCTATTCTATTCTATTCTATTCTTCTCTATTCTATTCTATATTATTCTATTCTTTTCTATATTCTTCTATTCTATTCTTTCATTCTTGATTCTACTCTATTCTATTCTTCTCTATTCTATTCTATTCTATTCTATATTATTCTATTATTTTCTATATTCTACTCTATTCTTTCATTCTTCATTCTATTCTATTCTATTCTATTCTATTCTATTCTATTCTATTCTATTCTATTCTATTCTATTCTATTCTATTCTATATTCTATTCTATTTCTTTCATTCTTAATTCTGTTCTATTTTCTATTCTATTCTATTCTTTCATTCAATATTCTATTCTATTCTTCTATTATTTTCTCCATTCTATTCTCTTCTTTATTCTCTTCTCTCCTCTCCCCTCTCCCCTTCTATTCATTCTAATTCTAATTCTAGCACAATCATATTTAACCAGAGCAATGTTGGCTGAATAACCAAACATTCAAAGCTAGCTTTCTTTATCTGTTGTATTCGTTTTCAATTAAAAAAAAAAAAATTCCACTGTTGCTGAGAACTAACGCCAAGCTTTGTTAAGTTGTTGCACAAAATGCAACCCCGCGGAAACCCACACCTCTCCCGAATGACGAATAACGCAAAAAACTCCGGAGAGACCAGAATTGCCGGCTCAAGGAGAAAGCCAATCAAACCCACATCAAAACTGTGGTTGTTTTTGTTTTGTTTTTTTAAACAAGCAGAGATTTAATTTTATTTTTTTTACCCAGTCGGGACTTTGTTTGACAACAATTTTTTTTTTCAGATATTCCCCGTGGCGATCTTTCCCTGCCGCGAGATGTGAGCCATCCAATTTTTTTTTTTTTTGCAAAATTTGCAAAAAGCCGCTGGGTTGGCATCCAAAATAGATATTGCCCCGAAGGAACATCTGGCCTGTGAACAAATTTTAATTGGCCATTTGCGTCGTACAGTTCTCGAGTTACGACCATCATTGAGCCCGGCATTTCCGCCACTAAGCGAGGCATTGGTTAAATGAGCTTTGGGTTCGTTGGACGATCTTTCCTGCCACAGTTGTTCAGCGGAAAAAAAAAGTCTTTGGCGGGCTGGTTGGGTTTAATCCAAGCTGCTAGTCCTCAGGAAGGAAAGCAGAGGGAGCCGCTAGCTGAAATTCAATGCGTCGATCTGGGATGAGCCGTTTTCTGAATTCGGAATAGGAGGTGTCTAGCCAGGCATGTAAATTTAATTTTGTTTATTTATATAAATTGATTTATCTAATGTCTAGACTGCCCGTCGTATATTCTCACAAGGCGTTTTCATTCTGAGTTTTCCTTCCTTCTCTATTTCTCATGCCTATTTTGTTCTTCCTGCTTTCCTGCTTTTATTTTTTTTTTAATTCGTTCTTTTTCTTCATGCGTTTCCTTTTTATGTTCTTATTTTATTTCTCCTTTCGGTATTCTTGTCCTTTTCTTTTTATTTCTTCCTCTTTGCTGAAGGCTGTAAAGCTGCATTTCGCAGCCTCTCTCTGAATAATTACAGGCAGGAGCTCCCTGTGCATTGAGGAAGCTCTTAATTTTATTCATTTCACAAAGTGGAAAGGGTACCAAGAGGTGATTGAAGGTTTTTTTTTTTTACTTCTCCCCCCCCCCACCCCCAGGAACCAAGGGCAGCATGAGGGTGACAGGAGATTCTTCAGAGCTCGAGTGGGCGATCCAAACCCTGGTGAAGAATTACGACAAATATTCCGGCAAAGGATGTTGTTGCCGTAGACGCCGCGGGATCAGCAAATCCGATTTCAGAAAAATGCTCAGCCACGAACTGAACCACATGTTGACGGTGAGCAGGGCGGCTCCTGAACTCGGGTCCCGTCCAAATTTGGGCTCCAATGGAGAGGGATCCGAGATGGGTATTTCAGGATTTTGTCATCCTAACCCACAGCAAGAAAGTTACCGTTCCTCGGTCAATGTTTCTTATAACCTTGACAACTTTTAAGACGGGTGGACCTCAACTCCCAGAATTCCCCAGCCAGCTTTGCTCAGGCTGGGGAATTCTGGGAGTCGAAGTCCGCTCATCGTAAAAGTTGCTAAGCTTGAAAAACACACACATATATAAAAGGCTGTATGTATGTATGTTCCAGTATAACTCTGCAACGCCTCAAGCAATTTCAACCAAACTTGGTACACAGGTGACTTACTCTCTGGAAATAAATACTGGTGTGTGTGTGTGTGTGTTAAGACACTCCTGGCATATGTGGGGTTGTGTGTGTCTGAATGTGTGTATTCCAGCATCTCTCTGGAACTCCTCTGCTGTTAAGGAAAGCGAGTATAGTGTCCTAGAGTGGCAATTGTTTGTGATGTCAGCTCCTTCGCAGCTTCCTCTGGAAAGCCAGCTGTGATGTTCGCCCTCCAGTGGACCAATGGGGAAGTGCCCTTATGTTGGATTAAGGCACCCCCTGGTGGATTTGGGGCAAAATGCCAGGATCGTAGCCAGGGCGGGAAAGAGGAGTGCATGGGAGGGGGAAGGAAGAGGGCAGGGATGATGGGCATGGGAGTAGGGGGAAGAAAGGCCCCTCTCAATGGCTCCCTGGTGTGTGTGGGGGGAGTGTATGTATGTTCCAGCATAACTCTGGAATGCCTCAAACAATTTCAACCAAACTTGGTATACAGATGACTTACTTTCTGGAAACAAATACTGTGGGGGTAAGACACCCCTAGCACCTCTAGGGGTGCTATATACACACACACCTCTAGGTGTGTATATATACACACACACACACACACACACACACACACCAGCCAGCTTTGCTTATAGCTTTGATATGAGACTCCCTCCTGTTTCTGATCATTCTACCTCGAAGGGCTGGTGGACTGAGCTCAAGGGAAGCAAATGCAAAACTGGACTCTCTCCCCATTTCTAGGGACTCCAACTCCCATCAGGGAGATGGTTATCCATTCAGGATGATGGGGATTGCAAGCCAGACAGAGAGAGAAGGGCTAAGCATCATCATCTTCTTTTAACAACCCCATAATCCCTTGCATCGGGGTGGAGTCCGGGCAACTGAATGGAGTTAGCAGAGTGTTTTACTGGCCGGATGCCCTTCCCTGTCGCCAATGCGGAGTTTTGTTCAGCAGATAATATTCTCATTGTGCCCAGAGAGAGAAATATCTGCTGCTACATAGGGTCGAACTCACAGTCTCCTGATTGTGAGGCGAGAGCTCCACCTCTAGGCCACCGCCTAGAAGTGACCCACTCCAAAATTAAAGATAAGAGTTATACCCGCACCCTCCACATCGCGCCTATGAAATGGAAGGTAATTAGTTTTCCTCCTCCGCCTGATCGGTTTTCCTCTGCTTCCTACCCCCTCCAGGACACCAAGAACAGGCAGGCGGCCGACAAACTGATCTGCGACCTGGATGAGAATCAAGACGGAGAGATCAACTTCGACGAATATTGGAACTTGATTGGGGGCATCGCCAGCCCCATCTCCTGCCTGATCCGACAGCAGGAAGAGAGCGAGAAATTCAAAAAATAAAGGCGGCCGCTGAATCCAAGGGAAATAATCTACTGTAATGACCGCCTTTCACCCCCGTTTTTAAACCCTCAAGTTCCCTGCATTTTGAACCGGCTAATCTTAAGAATACCCCATGTGGGGAAGGGGAAATTCGGGGCAGGGTGGGGGGGGGGGGTGTTCTCAGAAATTAAGGGAGCTGTCAAACTGTGAATAACACTGTAATAAAAGTTGGAGCCTCAAAACTCAGAACCGCTTCTAATTTCTTGGTGAAATCTTTCTCCTCAAACAAGCTTCCGGTCCTCATTGAGGACAGGCGAGGCCAACATGCTGTCTCTCTGCAACAAAACACACGTTGTCCCCGACTTACAACCTCCCCCATTTCTATGTTAAGCAGGAGATTTTTTTAGTAAAACAGGTAAAATATTTACCTTGTGGCCCCCTCAGACTCTTGTTCTATTATTAAATCAGATTTGGATGCCCGTCGATAAAAATGTCCTTTTCAGCAGGTTGAAACACAGCCTGTAGGTCAAAATAAAATAGAAAATCATCACGGCTTTAAATTAATTCTGGGTTAGGTTAATCAAGTCACGCTTCGGTTGATTAATTTGCTCTTTAAAGAGATTGAAGGCCGGGCCTGTCTCGTGGGACGGGGCATCGTGCCAACCCCTGGCACAAACTGGGCACCGGTCTCTATGGAGAGGGGCGAGGGGGGAATATGGGGTCTGTTGAACCCAATTCCAACCATCCAACTTGTGGTATTTTGTAGAGAAAACTGCTCTCAAAATCCGTCCTTCTGAACGCTAAAAGGATCTCGGGGACGGGAGTATTCCTTGGAATCACGGAAGGGACCTCGGAGGTCTTCTAGTCCATCCCTCCACTCAGGCAGGAGACCCTACACAATTCCAGACAAATGACCGTCCAGTCTCTTCTTCTAAACCTCCAGCGATGGAGCACCCACAACTTCTGGTGGCGAGTAGTTCCATTGACTCGTTGTTCTCATAACCAGGAAATTTCTCCTTCAGTCTAATTAATTTTACTAGAATCGGGATTCCTTTGGAAACCAGTTACATCAAAAGCGTCATAAATGGCAGTCATTAAAAAAAAAGGGTCATAAATTCAAGGTTGGTTGCAAAGCCAAATAAAATCCGCTGATTTATTGTTTTCTCCCATCAGGGGAATTTCTCCTTCGTTCTTTCTGTCCTTGGTGAGTTTCCATCGAAAGAAAGAAAGAAAGAAAGAAAGAAAGAAAGAAAGAAAGAAAGAAAGAAAGAAAGAAAGAGGTGGAAGGGAAGGAGGGAGGGGAAAGAAAGAAAGAGGTGGAAGGGAGGGAGGGGAAAGAAAGAAAGAAAGAAAGAAAGAAAGAAAGAAAGAAAGAAAGAAAGAAAGAAAGAAAGAAAGAAAGAAAAAAAAATGGAAGGGAGGGAGGGGAAAGAAAGAAAGAGGTGGAAGGAAGAGAGGGGAAAGAAAGAAAAAGAAAGAAAGAAAGAAAGAAAGAAAGAAAGAAAGAAAGAAAGAAAGAAAGAAAGAAAGAAAGAAAGAAAGAAAGAAAGAAAGAAAGAAATCTGAGTGAACCATGGATGGACAGAAGACATGGCTAGTCTAGTGAAAAGAAGGACCAGGGGAGACAGGAGAGCATCTTCCAATATTTGAGGGGCTGCCCCAGAGAAGAGGAAGGGGGCCAAGCTATTCTCCAAAGCACCTTTGAAGGCCAGACAAGGAAGAATGGATGGAAACTGATCAAGGAGAGATTCAACCTGGGAATAAGGAGAAATTTCCCGACCGTGAGAACAATTAACCAGTGGAACAGCTTGCCACTAGAAGCTGTGGGCGCTTCAACACTGGAGGTTTTCACTGGACAGCTGCTTGTCTGGAATGGTCTAGACTGGGTCTCCTGCTGAGCAAGGGGGTTGGACTAGAAGACCTCTAAGGTCCCTTCCGGTTCTATTCTGGCTGAGATTTTTTTTTTTTTTGCTTTAATTTATATGCCGCCCTTCTCCGGAGACTCAGGGCGGCTTACAATGCGCTAAGTAATCGCCTTCATTCTTTTGTATATTTTATACAAAGTCAGTTTATTGCCCCCACAATCTGGGTCCTCATTTTACCTACCTTAGAAAGGATGGAAGGCTGAGTCAACCTTGAGCCTTGGAGAGATTCGAACCAGCAGTAATTGAAAGCAGCTGGTGTTAATCACAAGGCTATCAGTCTGCTGAGCCACCAGGCTCTGCACCAGATTGATTGATAACTGATAACTGATTTTAAGGGTTTTAAGGGTTAATTTTAAATTGTTTAGATTTTAGTCCTTATTTTATATTGTGGCTTGTGTTTTATTGCTGTGAGCTGCCCCGAGTCCGTTGTGAGATAGGGAGGCATATAACTTATTTATTTCAACTAGCCAGGCTGGCTCGATCCCACAGTTTGGGGTTAAATTTTAACTGGTTTTAAATTGGGTTTGTTTTAAATTGCGGCCAAATATATTTAATTATTTTCAACTGTTTTTTTAAATTTTGTATGTTTTGTTTTTATTCTGGCTGTTCACCGCCCTGAGTCCTATTGGAGAAGGGCGGTATACAAATTGAAACAAATAAAAATAAAATAAATAAGCCGAATTAAATAAATAAATAAATAAATAAATAAATAAATAAATAAATAAATAAATAAATAACCCGAAGTGTTCAAGGTGCAGCCGCTGGCTAGATCTGGATTAACAAGGACATTGGCATGCTCGGAGGTGGCTCAGAGCAGCTGCCGGGGGGGCACGGCTGAGAGAAGGCAACGGATGTGCCAACCTGCAAATCCTCGCCAAAAATGCCACCCTGAGCCTCCCTCGGAGCTTTTTAAAAATTTTCTTTTGTCTCCTTCAGCCTGGGCCTTGACCGTCCCCTCCAGGAGACCAGGTGCACCCTCTCTGCCCTGCCTTGTCCCGTCAGAAGGCTTGGCGTGATGCCAAGGCCAGCGATTTGGCAAGAGTGCCACGTGGGATCCGGGTAGTGCTGGTGGGCGTCAGTCAGTGGAATACGCCAAAGAGGGCAGGAGGGAGGTGGGGGGGGGAGGAAGGGAGTCAGGGAGGGGATTTTCTCTTTCAAAAGGAGCCCGGTCCCGGTCTCATCATCCAGACGCCGCGACGAGTAACGTCTGATAAAGATTAACTGACTTTGAAATAAATCAGCTTGGTAAAGAGAGGCGAGTCGGACACGGCAGGATAAGAAAGCCGCCGGAGTCGAAGCCAGACAACCATTATGGAAGGTAAGGAATGCGGGGGGGGGCACAATGGGGGGCTTTGGAAGGTAAAGGGGTGGGCAGGGGGGACCTGTAAAACGCCCCCCCCTTCTAAAAGCAAGCGAGAGATTTAGAGACAAAATCCCCAATTTTCAAAATGGTAGCTTGACGTGGCACAGCCGGTGTCCCGCGACGAGGGTTTTAACGCAACCGCACAACCACATCTGCCCGTCCCAAGATCTTCGGGAAGGACTGGACAAATCCTTCTTGAACATCTGGCTGGCTGGGGGATCCAGCCCAATTCAGGCAGTCCTTGAGTTACAACCGTCCGTTTAGCGACCGTTGGAAGGGACTCCCAACGGGAGCATTTTTTCAGGCTTTACGACCGTGGCAACCATCAAAATTCAGACGCTCGGCAACTGACTCGGACTTATGTCCCAAGGTCACGCGAGCCCCTTTTTGTGACCTTCAAGAGTCAAGGGTTCATTTAACAGCCGTCTTTCTAACCTAACAACCGCTGGGGTTCGCTTATCAACGGCGGTAAGGCAGGCCGTAAAATGGGACGAAGCTAGCTTAGCGAATGTTTCGCTCGGCAACAGGAATTTGGGGAGGGGGGGGGTTCAATTGCAGCTGTTAAGTCAAGGACTTTCTGTAATACACAGAGAGATCATATTTTAACCAGGACAAGGTCGGCTGCAGAATCAAAACTTGAAAGCTAAGTTTCTGTTCTATTCCTTTTCGATATTAGCAAACAAACTTTCAAAACACCCTTTTTGTATACAAACTAAGTTTTAAAATACACTTTTGGGTAACATTTGATGGTCTGCATTTGATGGTGCCTTATTATAATGACACCCCCCCCCAAAAAAAAAAATCTTCGCCGAGCTGGTTGGATATAATTCAAGCTGCTAGTCCTCAGGAAGAAAACCAGAGGAAACCTGCGTTATAGCTGTACCGTAGTTAAAGCATCTCAATCTCCGGAGGGCTGCTTTTGAATTCAGAAACGGGAGATAATTATGCAGACCTGTAAGTTTAACTTAATTTAGCTTAGTTCGATTATATTGATTATATTAATATAATATTGATTATAATAAAAAAAAAAACCCACAATCACTCCACGCACAGGCGGAAACGTAGGAGTAGTTTTTCTTTTTCTTTCTTTTTCTTTCCCTCCCCCCTAATTACTTGCATAGGGATTATTCTTTATACCATTTATGTTCTTTGTTTTCAGAGATTGCACCAGTGAGGCTAAAACGAATTTCGTTGTCTACATGACGTACAACGACAATAAAGGCTATACTATTATATGTGTTTATATATATGTATTGATATATATGTATTGATTTACGATGTCCGGGCAGGTACGCGGAGTCTCGTACTGCCATCGCTCCCGGTTCGCCGAACCTCGCGCTGCGGTTACCGGTTCTGGCGAACCGGTGCAAACCGGCAGCATTTCATCCCCGGCCTAGATTGCCCGTCCCATTTTCTCACACGGCGTTTTCATTTTTTCTCTGTATTCTGTGTTTCTCTCTTTCTGAGGTCTACTTTGTTCTTCCTGCTTTCCCTAATTTTATTTTTTATGTCCTTTGTTCTTCCTGCATTTCCTTTTAATTTCTTCCTTCCGTTTTTTCCCTTTCTGTAGCGATGCTTTTCTTTTGATTTCCCTTTCCGTGTATCGAAGCCTGATTTGAATGCCTAGTTAGGGAAAGACGCCTCCCTCCCTTGCCTTGAGAAAGCGCTTGATTTATTCATTTCATCCAAGAGGAAAGGGGACCAAAAGGTGATCAAAGCTATTTTTTTTTTCCTACCTCAGGAGCCAAGGGCAGCGAGACGGTGCTGAGCGAACTCGAGTCGGCTATCGAAACCGTGGTAGAGAATTACAACAAATACTCAGCCAAAGAAAACTTGTTGAGAAAAGGGGGGATCAAAAAGTCCAACTTCAAAAGGATGCTCCAAAGTGAGCTGAGCCACATGTTGACAGTGAGTAGGGCAGCTCCTGAACTCGGGTCCTGTTCGAATTTGGGGCTCCAACGGAAGGGAATTTCAGACGGGATTGCCAAGATCCTGTGATCGTAACCCACAAACATGAACTTATCTCGATATTTCTCAAGCTTAGCCCCTTTTGAGATTGGTGGACTTCAACTCCCAGAATTCCCCGGCCATCGAAACTATAAGCAAAGATGGCTGGCTGGGGAATTCTGGGAGTTGAAGTCCACCCACCTTCAAAGGGCTAAGATTGAGAAATACTGCCATATATATCTCTATTTCTATCTCCATCCATCTATCTCTATCGATCTGTCTGTCTGTCTGTCTGTCTCTCCATCCATCCATCCATATCATCTGTCTGTCTGTCTATCTGTTTCTATCTCTCTCTCTCTCTCTCTCTCTCTCCATCCATCCATCCATCCATGTCTCCATTCATATCATCTGTCTGTCTTTTGTCTGTCTGTTTCTGTCTCTCTCTCTCTCTCTCTATTCTCTATCCATCCATCTCTCCATCCATATCATCTGTCTGTCTGTTTCTGTCTCTCTCTCTCTATTCATCCATCCATTTCTCCATCCATATCATCTGTCTGTCTGTCTGTTTCTGTTTCTCTATTCATCTATCCATCCATCCATCCATATCATCTGTCTGTCTGTCTGTCTGTCTGTCTGTTTCTCTCTCTCTCTCTCTCTCCATCCATCCATATCATCTGTCTGTCTGTTTCTGTCTCTCTCTCTATTCATCCATCCATCTCTCCATCCATATCATTTGTCTGTCTGTCTGTTTCTGTCTCTCTATTCATCTATCCATCCATCCATCCATCCATATCATCTGTCTGTCTGTCTGTCTGTCTGTCTGTTTCTCTCTCTCTCTCTCTCTCCATCCATCCATATCATCTGTCTGTCTGTTTCTGTCTCTCTCTCTATTCATCCATCCATCTCTCCATCCATATCATCTGTCTGTCTGTCTGTTTCTGTCTCTCTCTCTCTCTCTCTCTATTCATCTATCCATCTATCTCTCCATCCATATCATCTGTCTGTCTGTCTGTCTGTTTCTGTCTCTCTCTCTCTATTCATCCATCCATCTCTCCATCCATATCATCTGTCTGTCTGTCTGTCTGTCTGTTTCTATCTCTCTCTCTCTCTCTCCATCCATCCATCCATCCATCCATATCATCTGTCTGTCTGTCTGTTTCTGTCTCTCTCTCTCTATTCATCTATCCATCTATCTCTCCATCCATATCATCTGTCTGTCTGTCTGTTTGTCTGTCTCTCTCTCTATTCATTTATCCATCCATCCGTATCATCTGTCTGTCTGTCTGTCTCTCTCTCTCCATCCATCCATCCATCCATCCATCCATCCATCTCTCCATTCATATCATCCGTCTGCCTGTCTTTCCTTTCTCTCTCTCTCCCCACCCAGCTATATAAATAGCATTCTCAGACTCTCTCTCTTGTTTCTGACCCGGTCTACCTCGAAGGGCTAGCGGACTGAGGGTCCAGGAATAAGAAAGGAGAAACCCTGACGCCCACCCCGTTTCTAAGGACTCCGACTCCCATCAGGGAAACGATGGGGGCCGCAATCCAGACAGAGAGAAATGGGGGGGGGGGCGCCTAAGGATCCCACTGCAAAATGAAAGGCAAGAGTTATACCCCATGGCGCCTCTGAACTGGGTGGGACTCCGTTTTCCTCCTCCGCCTGATCGGTTTTCCTCTGCTTTCTATCTTCTAGGACACCAAGAACAAGGAGGCGGTGGAAAAACTGTTCCAGGACCTGGATCAGAATAGGGACGGGGTGATCGATTTCGACGAATATTGGGCCTTGATCGGGAGCATTGTGAAGCCCATCGCCCGCGATAAGCAATAATAGGTGGAAAATAAAGGCGGCCGCTGAATCCAAGGGAAACAATCCACTGTAATCACCCCAAAGACCTTCGACCGCCATTTTTAACCCGTTAAATTCCTTGCATTTTGGAGCGGCTATTCCTACCCCATGTGGGGCAGGGGAAAATTCGGGGCAGGGGCGCCTCAGGAATTAAGGCAACTGTCAAACTGGGATTAAGGTTGGCGTCTCAAAACTTAGGACCGCTTCTATTTTCTTTGTGAAGTCTTTCTCCTCCAACAAGCTCCCGGTCCTCATTGAAGACGGATGAAACCAACTGTTGTCTCTCTGCAACAAAACGCACGTCGCCCCTGACTTGGGGTGAGGGTGGTGGAAGAAAGAGGGAGACAGGGGAGGGGGTTTTTCTCTTGAAACAGAAGCCCGTCCCAGTCTCGTCACGCAGGGGCTGGGCGTAACTTCTGATAGCACTAAACAGACTTTGAAACAAATCAGCTTGGTTCAACAAAGGCAGAGAGGCCAGGATAAGAAAATGGAGTCCAGCCAGACAACCGTCATGGAAGGTAAGGAATGCCGGGGAAAATGGGAGGCCTTGGGAGGTAAGGGAGTGGGCAGGGGGGACCCGTAAAACGCCCCCTTCTAAAAGCAAGCGAGAGATTAGTGACAAAAATGCCCAATTTTCAAAAAGGTAGCTTGACGTGGCACAGCCGGTGTCCCGCAACGAGGGTTTTAACACAACCGCACAACCACATCTGCCCGTCCCAAGATCTTCGGGAAGGACTGGACAAATCCTTCTTGAACATCTGGCTGGCTGGCTGATCCAGCCCAATCCAGGCAGTCCTTGATTTACAACTGTCCGTTTAGCGACCGTTGGAAGGGACTCCCAACGGGAGCGTTTTTTCAGGCTTTACGACCGTGGCACCATCAAAATTCAGAGGCTCGGCAACTGACTCGTACTTATGACTGTCGCCGTGTCCCAACGTCACGCGAGCCCCACACACAGGGGGAAACGTATGACTAGTTTTTTCTTTTTCTTTCCTTCCCCCCTAATTACTTGCATAGGGATTATTCTTTATGCTATTTATGTTCTTTGTATTTCTTTGTATTTGTTTTCAGAGATTGCACCAGTGAGGCTAAAACGAATTTCCTTGTCTACATGATATACAACGATAATAAAGGCTATACTATTATATGTGTTTATATCTATCTATCTATCTATCTATCTATCTATCTATCTATCTATCTATCTATCTTCAGGCTGGTGTTTTCGGCTTCGTGCCTCTAGGAGCTTCGTGCCTCTAGGAGCATTGCTCCTAGAAGCACGAAGCCGAAAACACCAGCCTGAAGATGACGAATGAGACTTCGTCGAAACGTTGCCAAGAAACCTCCAATTTTATGCGGGAGGAAACCCGAATAACCAAAGACCTACATATGTATTGACTTATCAAACGTCTAGACCAGGGGTGAAATCTACTTACCTTCCCTACCGGTTCGGAAGCATGCATGCTTGCGTGTCACATGTGATTTTGGGCCCTCTACGCACGCACAAAGCCTTTTGCGCATGGGGAGATGGTCAAAAACAGGTTACTTCCTGGTTAAAACCCGGAAGTAACGACGTCCAGACAGGTGGGCGGAGTCTCGTGCTGTCACCGCTCCCGGTTCGCCGAACCTCGCGCTGCGGTTACCGGTTCTGGCGAACCGGTGCAAACCGGTAGCATTTCGCCCGTGGCCTAGATTGCCCGTCCCATTTTCTCACACGGCGTTTTCATTTTTTCTCTGTATTCCGTCTTTCTCTCTTTCTGAGGTCTACTTTGTTCTTCCTGCTTTCCCTAATTTTATTTTTTATTTCTTTTGTTCTTCCTGCATTTCCTTTTAATTTCTTCCTTCCCTTTTTCTCTTTCTGTGTCGACGCTTTTCTTTCGATTTCCCTTTCTGTGTATCAAAGCCTGATTTGAATGCCTAGTTAGGGAAAGACGCCTCCCTCCCTTGCCTTGAGAAAGCGCTTGATTTATTCATTTCATCCAAGAGGAAAGGGGACCAACAGGTGATCAAAGCTATTTTTTTTTCTCTCCTCAGGAGCCAAGGGCAGCGGGACAGTGCTGAGCAAACTCGAGTCGGCTATCGAAACCATGGTGAACTATTACAACAAATACTCTGGCAAAAAATACTTTGTGTGTGGAAAAGAGGGGATCAAAAAGTCCGAATTTAAAAAGATGCTCCAAAAGGAGCTGATCCACATGTTGACTGTGAGTAGGGCAGCTCCTGAACTCGGGTCCCGTTCAAATTTGGGCTCCAACGGGAGGGTATTTCAGATGGGATTGCCAAGATCCCGTGATCGTAACCCACAAACATGAATTTATCTCGATATTTCTCAATCTTAGCCCCTTTTAATTTAGCTCAGTTTGATTATATTTTAAGATGGGTGGACCTCAACTCCCAGAATTCCTGGGCCATCGAAGCTATAAGCAAAGCTGGCTGGCTGGGGAATTCTGGGGGTTGAAGTCCACCCATCTTCAAAGGGGCTAAGACTGAGAAACACTGCCATATATATCTCTATCTCTTGTCTATCTGTCTTATCTATCTGTCTGTCTGTCTGTCTATCTATCTATATCATCTCTCTGTCTGTCTTTCCTTCCTCCCTTCCTCCGACCCTCTCTCTCTCTCTCTCTCTCTCTCTCTCTCTCTCTCTCTCCACCCAGCTATATAAATAGCATCCTTAGACTCCCTCTTGTTTCTGACCCGGCCTACCTCGTAGGGCTGGCAGATTGAGGGTCCAGCAACAAGAAATGTGAAACCCTAACCCTAACCCCCCACATTTCTAGGGATTCCCATCAGGGAGACGGTGATCCGTTCAGGACAGGGGTGGGTTCTAAATTTTTTTTACTACCGGTTCTGTGGGCGTGGCTTATTTTGTGGGTGTGGCTTGGAGGTCATGTGACTAGGTGGGCGTGGCTAGCTGGTCAGAGTCATTTCTGGAAGGTCCTCGCACTTACGACCAGTCCTCGCACTTACGACCCGACTCATTTGTTTGCTTTTAACACTGATCAGCCGTAGGGCGGCCCTTTGAAGCCCCCCCGGCAAGAGTTTAAACAGTTTTTTTTCCCTCTAGTCATCAGCTGGGACTCAGGAGGCAGCAATAGATTGGGGGTGGGACCAAATAAAAGGTAAGAATAACGTGGGTGGGAGGGCGGGGGGGGGGAGAACCGGTTCGGTGACGTCATATCGTCACCACTACCGGCTCGGCCGAACCGGACCGAACCGGGAGGAACCCACCACTGGTTCAGGACGATGGGGGCCGCAATCCAGACAGAGAGAAGTGGGGGGGGGGGGCCTAAGGATCCCACTGCAAAATGAAAGACAAGAGTCATACCCCATGGCGTCTCTGAATTGGGTGGGACTCCCTTTTCCTCCTCCGCCTGATCGGTTTTCCTCTGCTTTCTATCTTCTAGGACACCGCGAAGGAGGAGGCGGTGGAAAAAAAGTTCCAGGAGATGGATCAGGATGGGGACAGCCTGATCGATTTCGACGAATATTGGGCCTTGATCGGGAAAATTGTGAAGCCCATCGCCCGCAATAAGCAATAATAGGTGGAAAAGGAAGGCGGCCGCTGAATCCAAGGGAAATAATAATCTACTGTAATGACCCCAAAGCCCTTCGACCGCCATTTTTAACCCCCTGAATTCCTTGCATTTTAGAGCAGCTATTCCTACCCCATGTGGGGCAGGGGAAAATTCGGAGCAGGGGCGCCTCAGGAATGAAGGCAGCTGTCCAACTGGGATTAACACTGCAATAAAGGTTGGCGTCTCAAAACCCAGAACCGCTTCTATTTTCTTTGCCTTAGCTTCTTCGTAAAATCTTTCTCCTCCAACAAGCTTCCGGTCCTCATTGAGGACGGAGGGACCCTAATCCTAACCCTAACCCCCTATTTGCACCTTAAGAGGATTTTTTAAGTAAAATAGATTTTTTTAAAAAAAACTTACCTTGCGTTCCTCCCCTTCGCTACATCTTGTGGCAGGGCGTTCCACAGGTGAACGAATGCATTTCCGTCCTGCTTCGAATCCCACCTGCTCCGAGATTCGCCTGAAGGAAAAATAGGGGGCAAAACTTTAACACAGTCGTTTTCTTTATGCGAGGCACAATTTTAAAAAAAAAATAAATCAAAAAAATCAGGAAATCTAATTGAAGTCCAGCTAAAATTACTTTAAATGACGTCAAAAAAAAAGAGTAATTAAAAATAACAGGGCTCTGTCAATTATCAGCCTTTCTAGACCTTTAAGACGGCTGGACTTCAACTCCCAGAATTCCCCAGCCACCTTTTTTTTATTTTTTTAATGCTAAAAAGTTTTGGGGTTTTTTTATTTGCAAAAAAAAAAAACGAATGGGACCAAAGCCAAGTTCTGCATTTTGACCACCAGAGGGCGACCGAGAGCTTTGGAAACACCCGCGGACACCGCCCTGTCCCTGCAGTGAGCCATACCGGCCACCAGAGGGCAGCACACAGCCGCTAGCCATATTACGGGAAAAATTACGCAGTGATTTTTTCTCTCTCTCTCTCCCACGCCTTTCTATCAATGAAAGCTGGGAAAAGAATGCGCAACCTTTCGGTGCTGTGACGGTTATTCGAGAGGGAGGGGATGTTATGCCCTCTGCGCATGCTCAGGAGCTGGGCATTTGGGGGAGAACATCCCTTTACCCCCTTCCCCCCCCCGTGGCATCGTAGCTTCGAACGGCCGCTAAACAAAGGGTCATAACCCGAGGACCATCTCTAATTTTTAAATACACATCATTTATACCAATTAATACACATTCAATTAAATTGAAAGGTTGATTGTCAAAGAGGGGAATTTTATGCCGGCCCACGCAGCGAAAGCCATTTTTCTGGACTCGGAGCTGCTCTTCCTAACAACTCCGGCAAAGTTACGCCTGTTGGACGGTGACTCATCCCATTAACATCCAGCACAGTCATCTCGGCTCCAGACTTTTTCTGGGAAAATGGGATTTGTGTGTCTCTGTGTGTGTGTGTGTTTGTGTTGGTTGGCCGAATGGCGCAACTGAACAGCCAAACTTGGGGGGGGGGGGCGGGAGCGGGGGGGGGGGAAGGACCGATTTAAGGAACTCGTGGAAATATCCATATTTTTTTCTCTCCCCCCTCTTCTCTTTCCGCAGCCGTGGGGGTTTAAATAAAGAGTTTGGCTGTTGTTGTTGTTTTTTTTAAAAAAGAGCCCGTTTGGTCTAGTGGGAAAGGTACCAGGTTAGAGGACTGGGAATTCTAGTCCTGCCTTCAGGCAAGAAAGACGGCTGGGTGACTTTGGGCCGATCACCAGGAGACGGAGGGAGTTCCAGTTGCTGGGGTCTAAAACTTAGACCTAAGGCAAAAAAAGAATTGAGTTTTGAAAAGCCAGCTTGGTGTCCCTGATAAGGCGCTGGCCTAGAAACCAGGTGACTGTGAGTTCTAGTCCCACCTTTAGGCAGGAAAGTCAATTGGGTGACTTTGGGCCAATCACCAGGAGACAGGGAGTTCTAGTCCTGCCTTAGACATGAAAGCTGGCCAGGTGACTTTGGGCTAGTCACCAGGCGATGGGGAGTTCTAGTCCCGCCTTAGCCATGAAAGCCAATTGGATGACTGTGGGCCAATCACCAGGAGACAGGGAATTCTAGTCCTGCCTTAGACATGGAAGTTGGCCAGGTGACTTTGGGCCAATCACCAGGAGACAGAGAGTTCTAGTCCCACCTTAGCTATGGAAGCCAATTGGGTGACTTTGGGCCAATCACCAGGAGACAGAGAGTTCTAGTCCCGCCTTGGCTATGAAGGGCAGCTGGGTGACTTTGTGCTAGCCCACCTCGCAGGGTCGTTGTCGCAGGGAAAATAGGAAGAGGAAGGTGTACTGGATATGCTTGCCACCTTGAGTTATTTGCCAATATAATAACCAACATAAACAAATCAATAAAATATTGCTCGCCCACCCCTTCCCCATTCTGCCAGGTGCACCTTGGCACTGCCAGAAAAGTGGGGGGACAGAGAAAGGGAGCTTCCACATTGGGGAGCAGTCTACCTCCCGATCCCAGCAGCCAGGAAAGAAGACGATCCCTCCGGATCGGCTGGGATCCGGTCCAAGCGGGGCTTCCGCCCCACCGGGGGGGAGGGGGGGGAAGGAAGGTGCCCGTAAGTGGATTTCCGCTCTGTGTCGAGACGGTGCCAGGGAACAATGCCGGGCATTGGTGTGCATTGAGCCACGGAGGGTTCAGGACGTGGCACACGGCAAGGGAGGACAAAGCGGGCCACGCCTGGCTACCCGCACGCACACACAACGGGCACAAAAGCAGCACAATCAAGAGAATGCATTCTGCAAGCCGGGAAACGAAGAGCCCGGGCGCAGGCAGCCATCCAAAACCTTCCATCAGCATTCTCGCTTCAAAAGAGGATTGTTCGAATCCGGCCGGGCTGCAAAATGTCTCTTTTCCCCCCAACCCCAAAAGAATGCTGATCTGTGGGATTGAAGCTTCAAAAACACACAACGATGAGCATCACGACGAGCAGGCCGAAGTTCAACCGGTGAAGCTTCTCTTCTTTTGTCATTCCCCACCCCCCCACCCCCGGAGACACAGGTTTCACCCAAACCGGCTGAGGAATTTAGGTTTAACTGCGCTTGTTTATTTGTTTACTAAATTAAATGAAATGTATCCCTCCGTTAACGATTTAATAAATGGACGGATGAATAAAACGAGCGCATATTTTTTTCTTTCATCCCCGTCAAAAAAAATTGGGGGGGGGGCCTGATAGACAGGAATCAATTGATCAATTAAAGGAGTTTGAAAAAGTGAATTTTCAACCTGTAGGTTGTTAGATTGGATTGGATTTCCTGACCTTTCGTCCGGCTGTGAAACCACCGCATCGAGTTCAAATCTCAGTTTCTGCTGTTGGTTTTTGTGTTGCAAAAGGTGTCTGTCTCCATGCAAAAGAGGGGGTCTGGGGTGTGGGGGCTCCCCCAGGGGAAGGAAGGGCCCATTTCCAGCTCCTGGGAGGCTGGAGATAACAAAGGGTGTGAGTCAGACTAAACATCCTGAAGAATTCCTGATTATATCAGCGAGGAGATGGTGGAACAAGTTGCCACTTGAAGTGGGAAGTTCTCCTTTTCTGGAGAGCTTCCAGCAGACATGAGATGGTTGTGTGGGTGCGTCACATGTTTAAGTGTAAGTGTGAATTTAAGTTTTTAAATTTAAGTGTGAGATCTTAGATCTTAGATTAAAATCTAAAGTCTAGTTTAGTTTAATTTAGGGTTTAGGTATAAGTGTAAGTGTGAGTTCAACTTTAAGTGCGAGTTGTTTAAGTTTAAGTAAGTTTAAGTTTAAATAACTTTAAGTTTAATTCAGTTCAGTTTAGTTTAGATTTAGGTTTAAGTGTAAGTGTGAGTTCAACTTTAAGTACGAGTTGTTTAAGTTTACGTTTAAGTTTAAGTTTAATTCAGTTGAGTTTAAATTTAGGTTAGGTTTAGATGTAAGTGTAAGTGTGAGTTCAACTTTAAGTGCGAGTTGTTTAAGTTTAAGTAAGTTTAAGTTTAAGTAAGTTTAAGTAAGTTTAAGTTTAATTCAGTTCAGTTTAGTTTAGATTTAGGTTTAAGTGTAAGTGTGAGTTCAACTTTAAGTGCGAGTTGTTTAAGTTTAAGTAAGTTTAAGTTTAGGTTTAAGTTTAAGTTTAATTCAGTTCAGTTTAGATTTAAGTTTAGGTTTAAGTGTGAGTTCAACTTTAAATGTGAGTTGTTTAACTTTATGTTTAAGTAAGTTTAAGTTTAAGTTTAAGTTAAGTTTAAGTTTAGTTCAGTTTATTTAGTTTGGATTTAGGTTTAAGTGTAAGTGTGAATTCACTCATATAAGTGAGTTTACTGATATAACTTTAACTTAAACTCACACACTCAAAGTTAGCCTTGAACTCACATTTAAAGCTAAAATCTGAGTTTAAGTTTAAGTGTGAATTCAAGTTTAACTTTAAATATAAGTGTGAGTTTAAGTCTAAGGTCTAAGATTTAACTTGAGTTAAGGTTTGACGTTTAGTTTTAATTTAATTAAGGGTTTAAGTTTAGCTTAGCTTAGTTTAGTTTAGTTATTATTTATTGGTTAAATTTTCTTGCTGTGGGGTTACTCTGGGCCATTTGCAAGAATAAAACAAAACCAAAAAAAAAAAATGATTTAAAAAGAAATGTAAAGATAACGATGGCTTATGCAGGCCCTCTTTTACGGACCTCTTAGGAACGGGGCGAGGTCCATGGTAGACGGTTTAATCTGGGTGTTTAATTTCAGAGGCCTGGGTGGGGCTTCCTTGCCTTACCTGTCGGACAGGTCTCGACAGGTGGGCTGGAGGCCTCGGCTCCTGTTCGGTCTGGGCTTGCAAGAGACAAAGGCGGCATTTTAGAAGAAGCTGCCACGATCAGATGCTGCGGGGATGGTGCGCACAAAGCCAGAGGAACCGGACGGATGAGTTGAGGAGATAAAAAATAAAATAAAATAAAATAAATAACCCCAAAGCAGAATATGACACCAAAATAGAACTAGGGATGTGAAGGGGGGACGCAGGGAGGAGAAATAGGATACCCAAAAACCTGCCCTTCTATTCCGAAAGCAATTGAAAATCATCATCTTCTTCTTCTTCTTCTTCTTCTTCTTCTTCTTCTTCTTCTTCTTCTTCTTCTTCTTCTTCTTCTTCTTCTTCTTCTTCTTTTTCTTCTTCCTCCTCCTCCTCCTCCTTTTATCTTTCTCTCCTTCATTCCTCTCTTCCTTCCATCTTCTCCCTTCTCTTCCATCATCTCCTTCTCTTCCTTCATCTGTCTTCTTTCCTTCCTTCCTTCCCATCCATCTACCTTCTCCTTCTCTTCCATCATATCTCCTTCCTCTCCTTCCTTCCTCCTCCTCTCCTTCTTTGCTTTTCTTCCCTCCCTCCCTCCTTCCTTCTCTTTTATCCTTCATCTCCCCCCACTCCTCAGAGGTGAAATCCAGCAGGTTCTGGAGAACCAGTAGTGGAAATTTTGAGTAGTTCAGAGAACCAGCAAATACTACCTGTGGCTGGCCCCCGAGATTTCGCAGTATCCTTCCCCTGGAGTGGGGTGGGAATGGAGATTTTGCAGTATCCTTCCCCTGCCACGCCCATCAAGCCACGCCCACAGAACCAGTAGTAAAAAAAATTGGATTTCACCACTGCCTCTCCTCCATCTTCTCCTTATCTTGTTCCTCTATCATCTCTCCTTCATCTTCTCTCCTTCCTTCCCTCGTTTCTTTCTTACTCCCTCCCTCCCTCCTTTCCATCACTCCCTCCATCTCCTTCCTTCCTTCCTTCCTTCCCCTTTATCCTTCCTCATCCCCCCCTCCTTTATCACAATCAGAATTCGAAGTTCAAACTTCTACGCCAGCTGTTGGGAGATCCATTGAATCTACTCTTCTCCAGTTCCCAAGATCTCCCGCCAAACTGGTTTGGCAAAAGAAATGAAATCTGGGTGAGGCTTGAAATGCAGAATCGGCTGGGAGGGAAGTGGGACCAGAAAGGCGAGAGGAAGGATCCGAAGGATCTGATTTCGGGAATCAAAGCAGAAGCCGTATCTCCATTACTGCTTTTTTCCCCCCCTCCTTCTCCTATTTATCTCAACCGGGTAAGTGACTTTTCCTTCTTCCTCCTCCTCCTCCTCCTCTCCTCCTCCTGGCAAATTATTCCTTCCCTAAATCTCTTTTGCAAAAGGGAAGCGCAGGTGCCCAGCCTCAAAATGCTTTGCAAAGTTATTTGAAACCCGGGTTCGAAACCCAAAAGCCATCGGACTCTTAAAAAACAAAAACAAAAAAAACCAGAATAATTTCTCTTGCAGAATTTCTCTGCAAAAAACTGGCTCAACACCCTCCTTCAAAACCCTTGAAATTCAAAATAGAAACTCCTACCTAATCAACGTATTTTGTTCCAGTTGAGTTTTTCACTCCGTTTCTCATTTTTTTTTGTCCCCCAATAAAGAAACACCCTTGGTACCGTTTTCCTAAATTCTTGGCCCAAGAAAACTGCTTCTAAAAATCTGGGTTTTTTTTTTTCCTAATTTTTTTTCCCCCTCCTGTAATTCAGGAATTTTGACGGACGTTCCTCTTTAAGACGGATTTTTAATTTTTCGTTAAAAAATTAAATCGTGAACTCCTGACTTAAGACCAGAGTTAAGAATTGGCATTGCTAATTGAGGTGGATATTCGGCGAGTCGCTCCCGATTTTACGACCATTTTTTTTTCTGCCACGGTTGTTAAGCGAATCACAGCGGGCGACCAGTGACTTTGCTGGTCGGTAGGTCGCAAAGAGAGATCAAAGGACCCCCCCAGAAGCCACGACCGTCATAAATACAGGCCCCAATTTTGATCACACTGCAGAGGCTATGACGGTTGTAAGTGCGAGGATAGGCCCCAAATCACTTTTGCAACTTCCAACGGTCGCTAAACGTACAAATTACAGGTTGAGGAGCGCCTGTCCCATTAACAAGAGATGCTTGAGACAATTGAGATACAAATTTCGCATGAAGAGGCCGAAGGACGGCAAAATTCGCGCCACGGAGGTCCGTTTTATGAAAGGCACAACGTCCTTCCGGGACGACGACTTCCGCTCGGCCGTAAAGCGGATTGCTCAATCTTGTGCCTCTCCCCCCAGAATCCAAGATGGAGACCCCGCTTGAAGAAGCTTTGGGCGTGATGGTGGAAACCTTTTACAAATATTCGGCCAAGGAAGGAGACAGGTACAAACTCAACAAGACAGAGATGAAGGAGCTGCTTCTGGCGGAAATGCCCAATTTTGTCAAGGTGAGGAAATGCTCTTTTTATGCATTTATTGGGTTTGGTTTTGACGCCTCTCTCACAAAGCATCCAGGACCAGGAAAGGGTTTTATGCCGTGTCCGTCCGTCTGTCCTTCCCTTTTCTTCCTGCCTCCTTCCTTCCACCTCAAATCTTTCTTTCTTCCTTCCTTTCTTCCTTCCATCCTTCCTTGCAATCTTCCTTCCATCCTCCCTCCCTCCCCCCTCCAATCTTTTCCTCTCTCCTTCCTTCCTCCCTTCTTTACCCCTCTATCCTTCCTGCCTCCTTCCCTCCTTCCATCCTCCCTCCCTCCTTCCTTCCTCCCTTCTCTAATCTTCCTTCCTTCCTCCCTCCCTTTCCCCTCCAATCTTTTCCTTTCTCCTTCCTTCCTCCCTTCTTTACCCCTCTATCCTTCCTGCCTCCTTCCCTCCTTCCTTCATTCCCTCCAATCTTCCTTCCTTCCATCCTCCCTCCCTTCTTCCTTCCTCCCTTCCCTCTCTAATCTTTCTTCCTTCCTTCCCTCCCTCTCCCTCCAATCTTTCCTTTCTCCTTCCTTCCTCCCTTCCTTCCCTGCAATCTTCCTTCCATCCTCCCTCCCTCCTTCCTTCCTCCCTTCTCTAATCTTCCTTCCTTCCTCCCTTCCTTCCCTCCCTTTCCCCTCCAATCTTTTCCTTTCTCCTTCCTTCCTCTTCTTTACCCCTCTATCCTTCCTGCCTCCTTCCCTCCTTCCTTCATTCACTCCAATCTTCCTTCCTTCCATCCTCCCTTCCCTCTCTTTCTTCCTTCCTTCCCTCCCTCCCCCTCCAATCTTCTTTCCTTTCTCCTTCCTTCCTCCCTTCTTTACCCCTTCCTTCCTTCCTTCCTTCCTTCCTTCCTTCCTCCCTCCCTCCCTCCCTCCCTCCCTTCCTTCCTTTCCTTCCTTCCTTGAGGTTTTTATGAAGAAACTGGACAGCCATTTATCTGAAACGGTCCTGGGTCTCCTGCCTGAGCAGACCTCCAAAGTCCCTTCCAACTCCATTCTTCTGCCATTCTGTTATTCAGCCTCCAGAGTGTCTCTGATTTTTTTTGGAGGGAGGAAAAAAAAATATTCCAAGTTTTATTTCAACGTCACTCCTCTCCTTTTCTTCTCTGCAGGGGAAGATCAACGAACGCGGCTTTGAATTCTTGATGGAGAAACTGGATGACAACGAAGACGAAGAGCTGGATTTCCAGGAATACGCTGTATTTCTGGCGCTGACGGCGTCTCTCTGCTACGAATTCTTCCAGGAATGTGCGGACGAGAGCAACCGGAAGCTATGAAGTCGCGGCTTTGGGGATGGGAGGGCAGGAGGGAATTTGGGGTGTTACGACTCATTCTGCTAGCAAATAAAGATCGTGGGTTTTTTTTTTAACACACAACCCTGGTCGATCGCAAACCATCTTTCTTGAATGATTTTGAAAATGAATCTCTAGTACGCTGGTTTGCAAAATGTAGCGATGATGGATAAAAATCGATGGATTAAATTGATGATGGATAAAATTGATGATGGATAAAAATGAAGTGATGATGGATAAAAATTGATGCATTAAATTGATGGATAAAAATGAAGTGATAATGGATAAAAATTGAGGATGGATAAAATTGAGCATGGATAAAAATTGATGCATTAAATTGATGATGGATAAAAATGAAGTGATAATGGATAAAAATTGAGGATGGATAAAATTGAGCATGGATAAAAATTGATGCATTAAATTGAGGATGGATAAAAATGAAGTGATAATGGATAAAAATTGAGGATGGATAAAATTGAGGATGGATAAAATTGAGGATGGATAAAAATGAAGTAATGATGGATAAAAATTGATGGATAAAAAATGAGGATGGATAAAAATGAAGTAATGATGGATAAAAATTGATGGATAAAAATTGATGATGGATAAAAATTGATGATGGATAAAAATTGATGATGAATAAAAATGAAGTGATGATGGATAAAAATTGATGGATTAAATTGATGATAGATAAAACTGATGATGGATAAATATTGATGGATGAAAATTGATCATGGATGAAAATTGATCATGGATGAAAATTGATCATGGATGAAAATTGATCATGGATGAAAATGAAGTGATGATAGATAAAATTGAGTCTTTAAAAACAAAATGAGCAAACAACGTCAGTATAAAATGGTATTTACGACCGTTCCTCGCACTTACGACCTTCACAGTGTTAAAATTTCGGGTGCTTAGGAATCAGCATGTATTTACGATGGTTCCAGCATCCCGGGGTCCCGTGATCCCCATTTTGCAACCTTCTGAACCGCCTTCCGACATGCAAAATCAATGGTAATCCAGATTCGTTTAATGATGACATGTTTCGCTTAACGACTGCATGAACTGACAATAGTTGTAGCACCGCAGTATCAACTGATTGGCAGTTTCTGACCATCCCAGCCAGTTTCCGGCAAGCAAAGTCAACAGGGGATGATGGGGGGGGGGGGGGGGGGGAAGAAGCCAGATTCATTTAACGACCCTGTGATTCGCTTAACAACCACAATTCACTTAATGACCGCAGGGGAAAATGCTCTCAAAATCAGCCCTGCCCCTATCGGCTCTGTCCCGTAACCACTGCTTCACTTAACAACCAAAATCCCAATCCCGATGGCCGTCGTTAAATGGAGAACTCGCCGTGCAGCCCAGCCCGGCGTTTTCAGAGTGCAAGATAAAACACCGGGTGTCTTCGAGACAGGGTGTGTCAAAAACGATCGGTAGGTCGTCGTGCATTTTTGCCAAACCTGCTTGCACACTCCACGAAACAGGTGGCCTCCTTGGAGGAACACCGCTGGTTGAAATCCTGCCCGTTTTCGTTCCGGCTTTCCTGATGAATTCACTGCGGTGAACATCCTCCAAAGCGGACAAGCCCAGCTGGTACGTGTATATAAATTTATATATTATTATTATTTTCAAAAAGGATTGGTCAGGAAGAAATTATAGCTATTATAATATAGAAATTATATACCTCTGAGGGGCGTGCCAGTTTTTATTTTTTATTTTTTGCAGAGAGGAAAGGCAAAATAAACAAGGCCACCTTGAAAGCCAAAAAACAAATAATAAAAAAAAACCAACCCTTAAATATTGTGTACTTTTCCAGAAATCACAATCTGGCAGTCTGCTACAACCACGAATGGCCCCGTATTTATGTTTGAAATGTCTAAAACGTCGGATTCTTCCTGAAATTGGGACGAGTGGCACTCAAACCGGGAACGAAAACTGCAAAATAAAATAAATTTAAACGTCTTTCTTGGTGACGCCGTTCTGGAAGAGAAGATCCAGAATGCAAAGGATCTTTACAAATCCGTGCTTTTTTTTCCTGCCAATCTTTTAAGAGCTGACTTTTGTCGAAAGTCAGCTCTTAAAAGATTGGCAGGAAAAAAAAGCCCAAATTTGATTTTTATCTCGAAGGATTAAGGGCGGATTGGCAAAACAAATTCACGATGCGCCTTAAAAAGTTAAAGTTGCATTATTTAAAAGTAAGATTTTCTCACCCCCCATCCCCCACCTCCAGGGTTGGGTTTATTACGCTGATTTTCTGATCTGTTTGGACTTGTTTGATTTGATGGCGATTCCTTGGGAGGAAGGAACGATATAAAAACGTAGTAAATAAATCAACCACAAGAGGTTTTTGTGGATTTTAAACCTCCTGGCAAAGCCAAGGAACTGGCTGTCCTTATTTATTTACTTGAACAATACAACAAGGGACAAAAAAAAATTGTGTTCACCGAAGCCAAGTTGCTGCAGAAAATGAAACAAATCTAACACAACACTAGTATAAGTAATCCTCAATTTATGACCATAATTGGGATGAGAATTTCAGTTGCTAAGCAGGTTAGCTAATTTATGGTTGACTATCAGATGTTTAGCTTATCAAGTGTGATGTATGCTTTAGTTTGTAGTTTTAAGTAAGTTTTAAGTAAGTTGTAAGTTTTAAGGTCGTAGTTTGAAGTTTGCAGTTTATAGTTTTAAGGAAGTTTTAAGTTTTAAGATTGTAGTTTTAAGTTTTAGGTTTTAAGTTTTAAGTAAGTTTTAAGTTTGTAGTTTTAAGATTGTAGTTTTAAGTTCTGGATTTTAAGTTTACCGTTTGCAGTTTTAAGTTTATAGTTTTAAGCAAGGTTTAAGTTTAAGTTTGTAGTTTTAAGTTTGTAGTTTTAAGTTCTGGATTTTAAGTTTACAGTTTGCAGTTTTAGGCTTAATAGTTTTAAAATTTAAGTAAGTTTTAAATTTGTAGTTTTAAGTTTTAAATTTTAAGCTTACAGTTTGCAGTTTAATTTATAGTTTTGTTTACAGTTTGGTGTAGTCCTCGACTTATGACAATTGGGACCAGAATTTTGGCTGTAGGTGGATGTTAAGTGAGTCACACCAGATTTTAAAACCTTTTTTTTTCCCCACGGTTGTTAAGCAAACGACTGCAGCTGTTAAGTGAATCATACAGTCGTTAAACAAATCCGGCTTCCCTCACTGACTTTGCCGGTCAGAAGCCGCCAGGGAAGGCCGCAAACAGCGATCACGTAACTCCGGGACGCTGCGATCGTCATAAATACAGGCCCACTGTCCGAATTTTGATCGGACAGGAAGGATGCTGCAAGAAGTACGAGAACTAGACTCAAGCCACTGTTTTCAGAGCTGTCGTAACTTCGGATGGTGGCGAGATAAACGATCGTAAGTCGAGGACTGTTTCCTTGTTCCCGCAGGACCCCGTGCTGCAGCGATGACGCAATTCCAGACGTTGGAGCAGGCCCTCGGAGAGGTGGTGTGCACCTTTCAACGCTATTGCCGGAAGGAAGGAGACCGCAACACCCTGAGTAAAGACGAGCTACGGAGCCTCCTCCAGACCGAACTCCCCAGCTTGCAAACGGTAGGTGTCTCCCATCCGTATGCATTAAATCGATTTAATAAATTAATACATTAATTCCCAATGTCCTTTGAGGCACATCGCAGGGGGAAATGCTTCAAACCGTCCTAATTATTGGGGAATAATCTCTAATCAATAAGTTTTAAAGTTGCTTTAAAGTAGTTTTAAGTAAGTTTTAAGTAAGTTTTAAAGTTTTTGGTAAGTTTTTAGTAAGTCTTAAGTAAGTCTTAAGTAAATTTTAAAGTAGTTTTAAAGTAGTTTTAAAGTTTTAAAGTTGTTTTAAAGTTTTAAAGTTTTTTTAAAGTTGTTTTAAAATTGTTTTAAAGTTTTAAAGTTGTTTTAGTTTTAAAGTAGTTTTAAAGTTTTAAAGTGTTTTAAAGTTTTAAAGTGTTTTAAAGTTTTAAAACATTTTAAAGTTTTTCAGTTAAATAAACACAGGTAGCCCACACTTACAACATTTCATTTAGTGACCGAAGTTCCAACGGCATTAAGAAAAAAATGACTTGGGACCATCGTTCACGCTTAACGACCGCGGCAGCCTCCCCATGGTCATGTGATCAAAATTCAGACGCTCGCCAACGGACTCGGATTTATGACGGTTGCAGCATCCTGGGGTCGCTTCCATCCCTGTTATTCTGTTATTATTCTTTTATTTATTCTGCTGGAGCAGAGGGCTGGACTAGAAGACCTCCGAGGTCCCTTCCAGCTTCTATTCTATTCTAAGGAGAAAGGAGGCGAGGAAAAGGGGTCCCTTCTGCCCCATCTTATTGCAAATCTCCATTTTTGTTTTGTTTTGTTAAAACAAAAGCTGCAGATCAAAGGCCAGGCTTTGGAAGAGATGCTCACCCTGTTGGACACCGATCGGGACGGAGAGGTCACCTTCGAAGAATACATCCGCTTCGTGGCGGCCGCCTTCACCTTCTTCCACCTGCAGTTCCGCGATGCTCCCGTGGTTCAACCTCGGGTCTAAGCGGGGGGGGGGAGTATGCTTGCGGATGGCGTCGCTGTGAAGAGATCGGCAGCTCTGGACAGACAGACGGATGGGTTTTTTCAGGTGGGGAGAGAGAGACAGCTGGAAGTTCTAGCAAAGAAGCAAAAATAAAACCTCATTAAAAAAATCTGAATCGTCGCTTCGTTTTTGTTTGTTTGTTTGTTTCCTGACTTTTGTATTATTATTTTTTTTTACAAAGGAGGCGATGAGGAATGTACCTCGTGCTCTTTTCCCCCTCTTATTTTTCCTCACGGCAACACCAGCTGGCTTTTCGTAGTTTTTTCGCTTTTCTATAGATTTATTAGATTTTTATCCACTCCCAAACCAGAGGCTTTTGGCCTGCTCTCTCTCTCTCTGGCTCTCTCTCCTCCCTTCCTCTCATTCTCTCTATTCTCTTTCTCCACTTCTCTCTCTTCCTGCTTCTTTCTCTTTCTCACTTTTTCTTTCTCTCTCATTCTGTCTCATTCTTTCTTCCCCCCCTTCCTCTTTCTATTCTCATTCTATTTTCTTCCTCTCATTCTTTCTCCCTGTTTTTTTTCTTTCTCTTGTTCTCTCTTCCCTCCCTTCCTCTTTCTATTCTTCATATTTTCTCTTTGTTTCTTTTTTCTTTCTGTCTTTCTCTTCCCTCCCTTCCTCTTTCTATTCTTCTTCTCATTCTATTTTCTTTCTCTCTTTCTGTCTCTTTTTCTTTCTCATTCTCTTATTCTCTTCCCTCCCTTCCTCTTTCTATTCTTCCTCTCATTATATTTTCTCTCTCTTTCTGTGTTTCTTTCTCTTTTTTTCCTTCTCATTCTCTCTGTCTCTTATTCTCTTCCCTCCCTTCCTCTTTCTATTCTTCCTCTCATTCTATTGTCTCTCATTCTCTTTTTCCCTTTGTTTCTTTCTCACTTTTTTCCCCTCTTTCTCTCTTCCCTCCCTTCCTCTTTTTCTCTGTTCTTTCTCATTTTCTCCCTCTCTCTCTCTCATTCTATCTCTCATTCTTTCTCTCTCTCTCATTCTTTCTCTCTCTCATTCTTTCTTTCTCTCTCTCTCTCTCATTCTCTGTCTCTCATTCTTTCTCTCTTGTCTCTCTCATTCTTTCTCTCTCTCATTCTTTCTCTCCTGCTGCTTTTGTAGTTTCCGAAGCCATTTGGCTGCCACAGCCTTTTTGGTGCCAAACCACAGGGGGAAAAAATGGGCAGAGGAATTTAGGGCTTAGAGAAGGGGAAACAGCCCTTCCAGTGTGACACCATCCAAAGGCAGAAAATCCCACTGCAGTTCCTATTGGCCTCTCGGAGAGCTGGGGGAGGACCCCTGGACGCCCCAAATAAAAGCCCAGATTAGCCAAGGTTACAAATAATGGTCGGGTGGCCAGGGGCTCTTCATTCTGCCCGCTCAACTCCAGCCTCAGTTTCCGGTCCGGCTCGCTCTGGTAAGTGGGGGAGTTTCTCTGGGCCAGAGAAAAAAGATCTGCCCCGATCCCAAAAAGATTCCCCTTTAAGGAGGAGATTTAGAAGCAGGATCAGGGCCAGATTGGCTTCATGTTCAGATGGAATCTGGTAGGATGGAGAGATTGACAGAAAGAAAGGAAAGGAAAGGAAAGGAAAGGAAAGGAAAGGAGAGGAAAGGAAAGGAAAGGAAAGGAAAAAGAGAGAGAAAGGAAAAGAAAGGAAAGGAGGAAAGGAAAGGAAAAAGAGAAAGGAAAAGAAAGGAAAGGAGGAAAGGAAAGAAAAGAAAGGAAATGAAAAGAAAGGAAAGGAAAGGAGGAAAGGAGAGGAGAGGAAAGGAGGAAAGGAAAGGAAAGGAAAAGAGAGGACAAGAGAGGAGAGGAGAGGAGGAAAGGAGAGGAGAGGAATAGAAAGGAGGAAAGGAAAGAAAGAGAGAGAAAGGAAAGGAAGAGAGAGAAAGGAAAGGGAGAGAGAGAAAGGAGAGGGAAAAGAAGAGAAAGGGAAAAAAAGTAAGGAGAGGAGAGGAGAGAAAAGAAAAGAAAGGCAGTGGCAGAAAGGGAAGGGAGGATGGAGAGAAAAAAGGGGAAAGAAGAGAAAATGAAGGAATGATGGAAAGAAGTAAGGAGAGAGGGATAGAGAGGAGGAAGGAAGGAAGGAAGGAAGGAAGGAAGGAAGGAATTATTCACAAATAATCCTTCCCTTTCTACCCACGGTGGATAAATCCTGCTGCCAAAATTGCTCTCCTTGTTAGCCCCTCAGCCTCCTTTTCCAAACAGCACCTAATTGCAATTTTATTCCCCTATTATTTCTCAGTGGAGAGTCCCACCCCAAAGAGAAAACCAGGAATGGCGCAAGGGAAAAATCTAATAAGTGTAACCCCGCCACCCCACCCCCAGTTCAATTGCAGCGGCTGGCAGGTCGCTCTGTGAAAGCAGCCTCTGGGCGTGTGCAAAGTGCTTTCCCCTGCCGCCAGACTACAAACCTCCAAATACCTGCAGGAAGAGGTGCGGGGGGGGGGGGAGAGAAGAAGAGGATTTGAACCCTAAAACAAACTTCAGCAGCTCCAAATTTATCCTCTGGGCTCCGGCTATCTGCATTCCCCCCCCCCCAACCTTTGGGTTTAATTTTTCCCCGACTTTTAAAAGTGCTGCTTTCTCCTCCTTTGCCTCGGATGCCGTCCCAAAGGTGCCAGCCTGGCATCCGAATGACTCACCCTTCCCTCTCTTCTGCTATGGGGATTCGCCCCACCCTTTTTTTCCCCCGAGGGAGGGCTGGCGTGGGCGACCCAGAGCGAGGGGGAACAGTCAGGAAGGAGGAGAAAAAACTAGGTTAGGAGCTTGGAAAGGAGGCGTTTTTTTCCTCCCTCTGTAAAAAAATTAGGATGCATCCTAGCCACAAAAACCACAGGCACACAATCCTGTAGATGCCTTCTTTCCTTTCCTTCTCTCCATCCCTCTTCCTTCCTTTCCTTCATCTTTCTTTACTTCCCTTCATCCCTCCTTCCTTCCTTCTCTCCATCTCTCCTTCCTTCTTCATCCCTTCCTTTCTTCTTTCCCTTCAACCCTCTTTCCTTCCCTTCATCCTCTCCTTCCTTCCCTCCATCCCTCTTCCTTCCTTCCCTTCATCCCTCTTTCCTTCCTTTCGTCTCCCTTCTCTTCATCCCTCTCCTTCCTTCCTTCCCTTCATCCGTCCTTCCTTTCCTTCCTCCATCCTTCCTTTCATCCCTCTCCTTTTCCATTCCTCTCCTTCCTTCATCCCTCTTCTTCTCTTCCCTCCTTTGATCCATTCCTTTCTTCCTTCTTTGTTCCCTTCTGCATCCCTCCCTCCCTTCCTCCCTTCCTCTTGTATCTCTTCTTTCCTTTTCTGACTCCTTCCTTCCTGTGCCTTTTCTTTCTTTCCTTCCTTCCTTCCTCCCTCCCTTCCTTCTTTCCTTCCTTCCTCTTGTATCTCCTTTCCTTTTGTGATTCCTTCCTTCATGTGCCTTTTCTTTCCTTCCTCCCTCCCTTCCTTCTTTCCTTCCTTCCTCTTGTATCTCCTTTCCTTTTCTGACTCCTTCCTTCTTGTGCCTTTTTCCTTCCTTCCTTCCTTCCTTCCTTCCTTCCTTCCTTCCTTCCTTCCTTCCTCTTGTATCTCTTCTTTCCTTTTCTGACTCCTTCCTTCCCGTGCCTTTTCTTTCTTTCCTTCCTTCCTTCAAGGGGTTCTCTGACCGGTTGCTGGATGGGCGTGGCCTACTCAGCCTCCTGCACCACGGCGGGAAGGGGGGTGCTTTTGCCCTCCCCGGGCTCCGGAGGCTTTCCTTGAGCCTCTGGGTGAGCGAAAACGGCCTCCCCAGGCTCCGAAGGCCCATTTCCGGTCGTCCCAAACTTCCGATAGGCTCGTTTTTCGCCCTCCCTGAGCCTCTGTGCGTGCCCTGCACTTATCTGCATCCAAAATGGGTCGCATGGGGACTCCTAGGAGAGGCGAGGCGGGGCGGGGTGAGCGGGGCCAGCCAGAAGCGGGATTTGGGGGTTCTCCGAACTGCACAGAACCTTAGCTGGAGGTTCTCCTGACCCCGTGAACCCCCACCAGCCCACCCCTGGCCATGGTTAACCCCCCCCGCATGTTAACGCTTCATTGGCACAAGATGCTACTATCCCTCCCGCCGCTTCCGTCCGATTCCCCAACTCCATCCTCTTTCAACAGCATCCGAAAATGGCCACCCCCTTGGAGAAAGCCCTGGACACCATGGTAGTCACCTTCCACAAATATTCCCAGAAAGAAGGAGACCAGTTCAAACTCAACAACACGGAACTGAAGGAGCTGCTGAAACAGGAGCTGCCCGGATTCATTAGCGTAAGTGCCTCGCTCCGTTAACTCCGAGGACTCCGTTTGGTCCTCGACTTACGACCAAAGTTGAGACCCAAAACCTCTGTCGGTAAACCCTTGCTGAGCGAGCTTTGTCCCGTGTTACCACGTTTTCTGGCCACGGAGGTGAAGGGAACCCCTGCCGTGGTTAAGTGGGTCACACGGTCGTTGAGTGAAGCTGCTGTCTGAATTTTGATATGGATATATACTGCGAGGGTCGAAAAGTGTGAAAAACTGTCGTAAAGTCACCTTTTTGCGGTGCCGTTGTAACTTCACGTGGTCACTAAATGAATGGTTGTAAGTGGGGGACTACCCGTACCCGTGATGGCGAATCTATGGCATGTGTGCCAGAGGTGGCACGCAGAGCCCTCTCTGTGGGCACATGCACCGTCGCCGGCAGCTCTTCTGCTTTCTGGCACGCCGACCAGCTGGTCTTCGCAGCTGCCAGAGCGCCGGAAAACAGCCTGAAAACGGCCGAAAAACAGGCCATTTGGGGGCCTTTTTCAGGGTCATTTTCCAGCCGTTTTTTAGGCCATTTTGAGGCCTGTTTTTGTCCTGAAAAATGGCCCAAATAACAGCCTGAAAATGCCCAAAAAACAGCCCATTTTGGGGGCTTTTTCTGGGCCATTTTCTGGCTGTTTTTGGGCCCTTTTCTGGCTTGTTTTTGTCATGAAAAATGGCCCAAATAACAGCCTGAAAACGGCCAAAAAACAGGCCATTTTGGGGCCTTTTCCTGGGCCATTTTCCAGCTGTTTTTTGGGCCCTTTTCAGGCTTGTTTTTGTCCTGAAAAATGGCCCCAAAACAGCCTGAAAACGGCCAAAAAAACAGGCCATTTGGGGGCCATTTTGAGGCCTGTTTTTGTCCTGAAAAATGGCCCAAATAACAGCCTGAAAACAGCCAAAAAACAGGCCATTTGGGGGCCTTTTCCTGGGCCATTTTCCAGCTGTTTTTTGGGCCCTTTTCAGGCTTGTTTTTGTCCTGAAAAATGGCCCCAAAACAGCCTGAAAACGGCCAAAAAAACAGGCCATTTGGGGGCCATTTTGAGGCCTGTTTTTGTCCTGAAAAATGGCCCAAATAACAGCCTAAAAATGGCCAAAAAACAGGACATTTTGGGGCCTTTTTCCGGGCCATTTTCCAGCCATTTTTGGGCCCTTTTCAAGCCTGTTTTTGTCCTGAAAAATGGCCCCAAAAACGGCCTGAAAACGGCCCCAAAAACGGCCAAAAAACAGGCTTCTTTTCGAGCCGTTTTTTCCGGGCTGTTTTCAGGCCAAAACTGCCCCCCAAAATGGCCTGAAAACAGCCAAATAAACAGCATGAAAACGGCCAAAAAACAGGCCATTTGGGGGGGCTTTTTCCAGGCCGTTTTCTGGGCCATTTTCAGGCCTGTTTTTGGCCTGAAAAATGGCCCCCAAACGGCCTGGAAACGGTCCCCAAAACGGCCAAAAAACAGGCTGCTTTTCAGCCCGTTTTCAGGCCAAAAACGCCCTCAAAACGGCCTGAGAAGAGTCAAATAAACGGCCTGAAAACGGCCATTTCCCTCCCCTTCTGTCCTCCCCCCACCAAAAAAATTAAACGCTCCGCTTTTTGTTTTTCCCCCAGAAGAAAAAGGACGAATCCACGTTTCAAAAAATCATGAGCAACCTAGACTCCAACAAAGACAACCAGGTGGATTTTCAAGAATACGCCACCTTCCTCGCTTGTATCGCCATGGCGTGCAACGATTTTTTCCACGGCTTCCCGGACAAGATGCCGCGACAGAAATGAAACGGGGGGAGGCGGCGGCGTGCGACACACGAGCGGGCCGGCGTGCAAGGCGGGCGGGCAGAATTCACAGGTGTGTGTAAGATGGCTTCCCCCCCCCCCACCGTAGCCTTTCGTTGGTGCAACAGCTTTGAGAGGGCGAGTCTTGTCCGGCGGGAATAGCCAGCCTCTCTCTCTCTCTCACACACACACGCATGCACACACGCACTTCCCGACAACAAAATAAAGTTTGCTTTCAAAAAAAAAAAATAATACTCAAAAAAAAGGCCTTTTGGTGCTTCTGCTTGTCTCCTGAGGGGCTGGGGACGATGGGCATTGGAGTTCGGGGCTTGGGGAGGAGGCCTGGTTTAGACAACTGTTCACGGGTTTGAACTGAATGGGTTGAAGGAAGGAGGGAGGGAGGGAAGGAAGGGAGGAGCAAGGGAGGAAAGAAGCAAAGGAACAAAGGTGAGGAGGGAGTGAAGGAAAGAAAGAAGGCAGGAAGGAAGGAATAGAGAGAAGGAAGGAAGGAAAGAAGCAAGAAGGGAAGGAAAGAAAGAAGGAAGGAAGGAATAAAGAGGGAAGGAAGGAAATAATTAAGAAGGGAGGGAAGGAGGAATGGAAGGAAGGAAAGAAAGAAAGAAGGAAGGAAGGAATAAAGAGGGAAGGAAGGAAACAATTAAGAAGGGAGGGAAGGAGGAATGGAGGGAAGGAAAGAAAGAAGGAAGGAATAAAGAGGGAAGGAAGGAAACAATTAAGAAGGGAGGGGAGGGAGTGAGAAGAAAAGAAATAAGGCAGGAAGGAATAGAGAGAAGGAAGGAAGGAAAGAAGCAAGAATGGAAGGAGGAATGGAGGGAAGATAAGAAAGAAGGAAGGAATAAAGAGGGAAGGAAGGAAACAATTAAGAAGGGAGGGGAGTGAGTGAGAAGAAAAGAAATAAGGCAGGAAGGAATAGAGAGAAGGAAAGAAGGAAGGAAAGAAGCAAGAAGGAAGGGAGGGAAGGAGGGAGGGAAGGAAAGAACGAAGGAATAGAGAGAAGGAAGGAAAGAAGCAAGAAGGGAGGGAGAGAAGGAGGGAAGGAGGAATGGAGGAGAGGAAAGAAGGAATCAAGAAGGGGAGGAAGGAGGGAGAAGAAAAGAAAGAAGACGGGAAGGAATAGAGACAGAAGGAAGGAAAGAAGCAAGAAGGAGGGAAGGGAAGGAGGGAGGGAGGGAAGGAAGGAAAGAATGAAGGAAAGAATAGAAAGAGGGAAGGAAGGAGGGACAAAGAGAATGGAGAGAAGTCGGGAGGGAAGGAATACAGGGAAGGAATGAAAGAAGAAGGGAACGGAGGAAGGAAGGAGTAAAATGAATGGGGAGGAAAAAGAAAAGGGTTAAAAAAGGAAGGAAGGAAAGAGAAGGAAGGAAAATGGAAGGAGAAAGAAAAGCTTCAAAGCAAAGAAGCTGACCGGTCAACTCTTCAAAAAAAAGAACAAAAAAACCAAGAATTTTAATTTCTTGCAAACTCACTGCAGGCAGGAGCATCTCTGGCCTGGCCGCCTTGGTCCCTGGCTTCCTCCGTTGCTAGGCAACCGCTTGCCTCCTGCATCCCCTTGGTCCTGCCCAGAGGGATTAAAGATGCTGCTAAAATCCTGAGAATGGCACCTTTTCTTTTCCTCTCTTTATTGTTTTGTTTTTAAACGCCAACCTTTTGACTAAGATCAGATTCTATATTTTTGATTTATTTTTTTCCCCCCTCTGGCAAAAAAGCCTCCTTCGACTTTACAAAATAAACAAGAAAGAAAGAAAGAAAGAAAGAAAGAAAGAAAGAAAGAAAGAAAGAAAGAAAGAAAGAAAGAAAGAAAGAAAGAAAGAAAGAAAGAAAGCAGGACTGGCTGCATTTCTGCCAGCTACGAAACCGATTTAATCTTTGAAAGTTCTGTTTTTTTGTTTTTTTTTTAAAGTTATAACTTTATATCTTTCTGGTATATTTGGTTTCCTACTTCCTTCTACTTTTTTTTCCTTATCTTTCAGTTCTTTCTTTTTGTTTATTTCTTTGCTTTCGGTTCTAATTTATATTAGTTCTTTATGGTTTGCTCTTAAAACTGTCAATAAGAATTATTCATTAAAAAAAAAAACCCATTGTATCTTTATATCTTTCTTTATATCGTTTGTTCTGCTTTTTATCTTTTGGTTCTTCCTCTTGTTTACTTCTTTCCTTTCCGTTTTAATTTCCATTAGTTCTTATAGTTGTTCTTAAAACCGTTGTTAAGAATTATACATGAAAAACATTTATCTTGATTTTTTTTTCTTTTTATCCCTTCCTTCCTTTCCTTCTTTCTTCTTTCCTTCATTCCCTTTCTGTCTTTCTTTTTCTTTCCTGTTCCATTTTAGTTTATTTAGTTGCTCTTAAAATTATCAGTAAGAATTATACATTAAAAAACATTATATCTTTATATCCTTTTTCTACTTGATTCTTTTTCTCCCTTCCTTTCCCTTTCCTTCTTTCCTTTCCTTTCTTTCTTTTTCTTCCTTCTTTTTCTCCCTTCCTTCCTTCCTTTTTCTTTCTTTATCTTTCCTGTTGCATTTTATTTTATATTACTATTGCTCTTAAAATTATCAATAAGAATTATACATTTTTTTCATATCATAACATTATATCTTTATATCCTTTTTCTACTTCCTTGTTTTTATTCCTTCTTTTCCCTTTTCTTTCCTTTCCTTTTCTTTCTATCTTTCTTTTTCTTTCTTTTTCTTCCTTTCTTTTTCTTCCTTCCTTCTTTTCTTTCTTTTTCTTTCTTTGTCTTTCCTGTTCCATTTTATTTTATATTACTATTGCTCTTAAAATTATCAATAAGAAT